>NC_137497.1:12596220-12961220 GCF_041902795.1 Electrophorus electricus | reverse complement strand
TAGTTCTCTCTCTCTCTCTCTCTCACACATATAGATAATAGTTCTGTCTCTCTCTCACAAACACACAGATAATAGTTCTGTCTCTCTCTCTCTTTCTCCCACCCACACAAGTAAAATTCTCTCTCTCTCTCTTTCTCTCTCTCTCAGATAATAGTTCTCTCTCTCTCTCTCTCGCTCACACACACAAAGATAATAGTTCTGTCTCTCTCTCTCTCACAGAGAATAGTTCTGTCTCTCTCTCTCTCACAGAGAATAGTTCTGTCTCTCTCTCTCTCACAGATAATAGTTCTGTCTCTCTCTCTCTCTCTCTCTCACACAGATAATATTTCTGTCTCTCTCTCTCACACACACACAGTTATTAGTTCTCTCTCTCTCACACACACAGTTATTAGTTCTGTCTCTCTCTCTTTCTCTCTCTCTCTCTCTCTCTGTTCCACACACAGATAATAGTTCTGTCGCTCTCTCTCTCTCTCTCACACACAGATAACAGTTCTGTTTCTCTCTCTCACACACACAGAGATAATAGTTCTGTCTCTCTCTCTCTCTCACACACAGAAAAGTTCTGTCTCACACACAGATAATAGTTGTCTCTCTCTGTCTCACACACAGATAATAGTTCTGTCGCTCTCTCTCTGTCTCACACAGATAATAGTTCTGTAGCTCTTTCTCTCTCTCTCTCGCACAGATAATAGTTCTGTCTCTCTATGTCTCACACAGATAATAATTCTCTCTCTCTCTCTCTCTCTCTCTCTCTCTCTCACACACACAGATAATAGTTCTGTCTCTCTCTCACACAAACACACAAAGATAATAGTTCTCGCTCTCTCTCTCCATTTCAGACACACACATCGTTCTGGGCATTGAGAGTTCTGGTAAACTGGGATGTGATGTTGTCACTTCACCTCTCTTTTGTCTCTCTAGTTTGTTGACTGAGAGCGGCGCAGTGTTGATCATGCCTGTGTTTCCTTTTAGCTGTGCTGCCACAGCTACATCTGCCAAAGTCCATCTTTGCACATCATAGTTTCCTAATTTACACACCCTCTACCTGGACATGTCTAATAATCTAGTCTCTCTGTCGGCTGAGGTTCACCTACCCCTGATGTCATGACGTTACTGTCTCAGCTGCCATGGCTCCTCCCACCACCCCATGATGCCCCCTGTTGTAGCCCCCCACACCTCCACCCCACACAGCTACTTCCCCGCTGCCCTTCATGGATGATCTCATACAGGAAGAGTTTCGGTCATGTGCACACCGTCGGGACCAGACTAAGACTTCTAGAAAACCACACTAGACATTAATTGCTTATTGTTCCATATTTCTTTATTTATTTTTCTCCATCTCACTACTTATTCTGCTCCTTATTGTCTATATTCTTACTACTGTAATGTCCGTTATTGTGCAGAGGACCCCACCAGTTTACAGCCCACCAGAACCAGTGCACCGAGGACACTGTCAGTACTGACATCCACACGTCTCTCACACATCTGGAGGACATGGACAGTTATGTTCCAGTGCTGTTCACTGATTACAGCTCAGCAGTCAACACAGTCACCCCAACCAAACTGACTGAAACACTCACCACTGACTCACACCCTCCTTCTGTAAATGGGGGCTGAACTTTCTAACAGACAGAATCAGTCAGTCAGAACTGGCAATGTACATCCAGCACAAGGACTGAGAACTCTGGGACCCCCCAGGACTGTGTGGCCGCCCAGTATAACACCAGCATCATCAAACTGGTTTGACTGATCACTGGATGAGACAGCATACAGGAGGGAGGTGACAGATATGGTGTCATGGTGTCATGACAACAATCTCTCCCTGAATGCAGACAAGACCAAGAAGATGATTGTTGACCCAAGGAGGAAGGAGAAGCAACAGCACACACCACTACAGACAGGAGAGATGGAGGTGAACTCCTTCACCTTCGTGGAGTTCACATCAGTGAGGACCTCACCTGGACCTACAACACACCCCACATCAGTGAGGACATCACCTGGTCCTACAACACACACACCCCACATCAGTGAGGACCTCACCTGGACCTACAACACACACACACCACATCAGTGAGGACATCCCCTGGTCCTACAACACACACACCCCACATCAGTGAAGACCTCACCTGGACCTACAACACACACCCCACATTAGTGAGGACCTCACCTGGACCTACAACACACACACACACCACATCAGTGAGGACCTCACCTGGACCTACAACACACACACCCCACAACAGTGAGGACCTCACCTGGACCTACAACACACACCCCACATCAGTGAGGACCTCACCTGGACCTACAACAAACACCACATCATAAAGAAATCCCAACAGTATCTGCTGTGTCCTCTGTTTATGTACGATACACAGCATGACCTGCAGGTTAACACTCTCCTGACATCAGAACTCTGAAAATGTTCAGCTCTTGTTCACAGTTTTATTGACAACAGGAGGAAACGTGAAACTGAATCACATGAAAGACAAATCAACAACAAGCCAGCCACAACAAGTACCGATATACACAAAACACAATGCAGCAAACTTCACAGAGAATAACATTATCCACCAAATAATGATCTGTGATTACAAATAACAATACAATAAACTACACACAACCACAATGTTTTCAAAAGGTATGAGATGTACGCAGACAACTGCATTAGCACGGCTATGATAACTACAATAACTATAATAACTACAATAACTAGAACTCTTGGAGTTGTATTCTCTCACTCTACGATCGCTACACACATAAACCGACTCGCTGCTACTGACACCCTGTGGTTCAAAAATGAATTACAACTAACCTCAAAAAATGGAACAGAGTTTATAAACTCCTGACAGAACAGCATCTGTACTTCCTGAGGAGGCTGAGGAAATGTAGCATGTCAACTAAAACTCAGCAGTTCCTACAGGAGAATGATGGAGAGCGAACTCACCAGCCACCACAGTATGATATGGGAACTGCACTACTCAGGAATGGAAGACTCAGTTTTCATTATTTTCTCATTCTCACTCTTTCATAAACACACACAGACACACACACACACACACACACACACACACACACACACACACACACACACACACACACACACACACACACACACACACACATATACACGTAAGCACACACAAACAAACCCACATACGCATGCACACACTAACGTTCCATACCTGAGAGTGTCCAGTCTGCAGTGGGGATCCTCCAGTCTAGAAGAGAGCAGCTTCACTCCTGACTCTCCTGGGTGATTGTACGTCAGGTCCAGTTCTTTCAGGTGGGAGGGGTTTGACCTCAGAGCTGAAGCCAGAGAAGAACAGCCTTCCTCTGTGACCAAACAACCAGACAGTCTGCAGAAAGGAGGGAAACAGGTAGAGAGAGACAGAGAGTGAGATGCACTTCCAGAGCAGCCTGCATGGGGCAGCTAGAGAGGCTGGTAACTGTAGTGGAGGTTCCTCCACTCTCATCTCTCTCTGGCGTCCTCCATGGCAGATGGTTTTGTTCACTCTTCTCCAGATCGCTGCTGTCTGTGTTTATTTTAGCTCTTATTTTATTCAGCCCTTCAGAACTCTAGTGCACTATTAAACTACATCAGAAGAACCCTAAAGCTGGACTTACACTGTGTGATTTCAGTGGTCTTATAAGACTGTTACATGTCAGACTGTATGAGATGATGCCAGTAAAATCTTGGCAGAATTCTACATCTGGCTGTGATAACAGAAGTAATAACACTGTCACATTTATGGACCTGTGACTCAGATAACGTCTAAGGATCCTAAGCGATGCATACTTTTTTTTGGAAGTTGCAAAGCTGATGCCAGACTTTCACAAGTGTTTTCCTCAAGATTACAGATAGCTAGACTGCCAGTAGATACAACAGACATTACAATATACCCTACAGTAGATACAACAGACATTACAATATACCCTACAGTAGATACAACAGATGTCACAATATACCCTACAGCAGATACAACAGACATCACAATATACCCTACAGTAAATACAACAGATATCACAATATACCCTACAGTAAATACAACAGATATCACAATGTACTCTACAGTAGATAAAATTTTACAATATACCCTACAGTAGATACAACAGATATCACAACATACTCCATAGTATATAGTATAGTGGAATTATTTTGTCATTATGGGAATATCTCTGAGAAATAGATATCCAAAATCAGCATATTGTAAATGAGTACATGAATTCCCCTAATGGTAGTATGACTTTAATATGGGATTATTAAACTTCCGCGTGCTGTCTGGACAGCAGAGTCCCTCGCAGTCTTCAAACACAGACTGAAGACACATCTGTTTGTGGAATATTTAAATGACCACTGATCCTGCTCCTATGTTGACTAACTGAAACTCTAGTACTTCTTGTAGGGTGTTTATTACTCTGATGTTGACTGCTCCTGTGTTGTCTAACTCTAGTACTTATTGTTTATTTCTGATGTTGGCTGCTCCTGTGTTGTCTAACTCTAGTACTTATTGTTTACTACTCTGACTGCTCCTATGTTGACTAACTCTAGTACTTGTTTATTACTCTGATGTTGACTGCTCCTGTGTTGACTAACTCTAGTACTTATTGTTTATTGCACTGATTGTCTGTTATAGAGCTTAAATGTATTTTGTACTTCTAGACATTAGCATTGATCCCTGTATTTCAACAGTATTCTAGTTCATTGGTATCTTGCACTCTAACCTACTTTACTGGCTAGGATCTGTTCTATGAGGAAATGACAAAGCACTTTTCTAAGTCGCTCTGGATAAAAGCATCTACCAAATGCTGTAAAAGTAAATATAAATGTACTCTTATGTGGTCATGGAACTGTCTTGGCTTTATGGGACATTTCTGGGAAATAGATATCCAAAATCAACCTGAATGAAATGAGTACATGAATTCACCCAAAGGTATTATTATTTTAATAGGAGTTTATGAAAAATAGTAGAGTGAAATCTGTCCAAACTTACTCTGCTGATACTCTGCAAATTCAGTCTATACAAAATGAGTGCATTATTTCGCCTAAAGGTAGTTTGACTTTAATATGGATTTATGAAGACATTGTACAGTGAGTGTCCAAACTTACTCTGCCAATAGTCAAGGGCTTCTACTCACATGTGGTAGTGGAACTGTTTTTGCATTTTGTTAAAATTCAGAAAAATATGTAAAACTTCAATATAGATTTATTAATGATCTGGTGATGGCCAAGGGCCACCAATCAATTGGCAGTGGAATATTTCAGCCCTGGAGTTCCCCTGCCCTGCACATTTGCCACATTTCACTAGTGATAACCCCTGTTTCAGCTGGCCGTCAAGATCTATAATAGCCTTCTGAGAAACATTATGTAGAAAAAGCTTTTCCACAATGCTTATTATGCTGTGTAAATATATTACCAATTGTGTTTAATCTAATTATGCAATTAAACTAGTTCAATCAAATAAACTGTATTTTGTACAAATACGCAAGTCTGTTTCTTTGCTTAGGAAGAGTTAGATTGCTGTGAGCAGCATAATACCGTATAATCGCGCATATAGGCGCATTGAATTTAAACCGCAGATGACTTGACCGTGAATCGCTAAAGCGCGGATAGCGTGATCGCGGTTGTAACCTAGTGACCACCTGTAACCTAGTAACCACCTGTAACCTAGTAACCACCTGTAACCTAGCTACAAGGTTTAAATGTGTTTAAACTGATGTAGGGGACATGACTGATTAATACACAGCTGTAGTTCATGAACACCAGATGTTATAAATCACATCCCCGTCAAATCTCCCGTCACACCCGCACCCTCCTCCCTCCTGCTCTCAACTACGTGAAGATCCAACCGCATTTCTCCTAAAGACTGTAACTTGATTGTTGCAAAAACAAGAAGTCCAATCTTGCTTATTGACGGTTTGGTCAAATTGTTGAGACTGTTAGCTGGTTAGATATCTGTGCTGAACAGTAAACAACTAAACAAATCAACATAGCTAGACTTTCTTTGCTAACATTACCTAGTTAGCTGTTAGCCATGAATGACGATCAGAGATTCAGTGAAAAACTCACACAGGCTTTGTCTGTCTGTCTTAGTCCATCTACTTTTACTTTTTGTCCGTCCCTTTCTGGTATTTTCCTTTTCTCTTGGAAATCACCATAGCAGCAAATATCCTCCAATTCCAGTTTGAGATTTTCTGTCATTTTCATGATCCACTACAGTTCTCTTCACCTCAGTAAGTTAAAACAGCTCCTCTGATGCTATTGGCCACTGTAATGACGTCATTCAATATTCTGCCGCCCCGGCCGTCCTACCACATATGTGATTGGATCAAATTACTGTCACTCAAAATGAGAACCTTCTCACTCATATTTCTGTTACTGCTGGATACAAGTGCTTCTTGGATATTCATGTTATTACTACCTTTATTTTTTTTTTCAAATGGTACAATTTAAAAAAATTTGTGGAGTGTTTTTATTGTACCTTTTGACATTTTTTAATACGTCAACATAGACTTCCTAAAAACACAAGGGCAACAATCACAAGGTTATTACTGTATTTCTAGACCAAACTGTTTTCTGCTGTTTCGTGTGCTCCCAGTTTTAGTTGAGAAAAATATTAGGAACATTATCTTCACTACATATAATGGTGTTATACTGTTTCTGACCATTCTGGTGCCCTACACACACCCAAACACACCCTGCTGCTACCACACTACAGTTACAGTGAAACTACAAACACTCCATAACTGCAGCCTGATAAGATTTAATAGACAGACTGAACTCAGGCATGCTAATAGAACACAGATTTGTACCTTCAGTTTCCAGAGTTGGCTCTGTCCTAGAACAACTCCCCCAGGTCATTGTGCCAGTGTTGGGTAGTGTAGTCTATTGTGTGGCTGTGTGTATCAACATACAGAAGATTACTGTACATTCACTGAGTGGATTTGAGCTTGTTACATCTACTACTGTATTTTCTTTTCCCTCTTCTGGTTTATGTTTAATGAAGACAGGTTTGGGGTGGAGCATGTGTTGGGTTTGGCTTTTATTCTGGCTTATAATTCCCATAGAGTCAGACGGCATGTTTGTAGATCTCTATTACTTTTTTGTAATAATGGTTTGTGCTCACAATAAAGTGTCTGTTGTGGTCTCTCCTCCTGCACTGGCACATAACAGAGATGTATAAAGGTTGGTATCTCTCTCTAATCATCTGCAGCTGAAATAACCAGCAACTGAAGATGGCTGCCTCCAACACTCCAAACACTGTAAGATAAAACTGATGATTTTCTTCATAATTTGTGAACCCTAAAGACGGCCATGTTACTATATTGTGTGGGATGTAGCTTGGACACATTAAAACTAGCATAACCATTGTATTAGAGTGTTGCTATGAACAATGCATTAAATAAGAGTTTTACACATTTTTTTTTTTTAACAGAGCAGTGCCTTGACTCTCCCACTATTTGTATTTTATATAATTTCCTTGCAAAACACCTTCACTATTGTTTCTGAACTTCTGAGCCCTCCAGACATCTTGTGGTTTTAAGTATTTTCTGTGGTCAGTGTTTGTTCTCCTGTATGGAGGAAGCAGAAAGACAAGGAGCACAGCAAGGGGTCCAGTGAGGAGCACATTCTATCAGTGGTGGTCACACACAGATAATAGTTCTGCCTCTCTAACACACACAAATAGATCTGTCTGTCTCTCTCTCTCTCTCTCTCTCTCTCTCTCTCTCTCTCTCTCTCTCTCTCTCTCTCTCACATATACACACAAATAATAGATCTGTCTGTCTCTCTCTGGCTGTCTCTCACTCTCTATTTCAGACACACACACACACACACACAGATAATAGTTCTCTTTCTCTCTCAAACACGTAGATAATAGTTCTGTCTCTCTCTCTCCCCATCTCTCTCACACACACACACACACACACACACACACACACACACACACACACACACACACACACACGTTTCAATCGAGGTGAAGCATTATAAACAGCAAATGAAACATATTTGTGTCAATCTGTGTAATAAATAAGATTTCAAACAGTAGTCATATTGGCTCTGAACTAAACAGTGTGAGGTTTGGTTTACTGTGTATAAACAGTAATTATATTGGCCCTGAACTAAACAGTGTGAGGTCTGGTTTACTGTGTATAAACAGTAGTTATACTGGCCCTGAACTAAACAGTGTGAGGTCTGGTTTAATGTGTATATACAGTAGTCATATTGGCACTGAACTAAACAGTGTGAGGTCTGGTTTACTGTGTATATACAGTAGTCATATTGGCACTGAACTAAACAGTGTGAGGTCTGGTTTACTGTGTATGAACAGTAGTCATATTGGCTGTGAACTAAACAGTGTGAGGTCTGGTTTACTGTGTATATACAGTAGTCATATTGGCAGTGAACTAAACAGTGTGAGGTCTGGTTTACTGTGTATATACAGTAGTTATACTGGCCCTGAACTAAACAGTGTGAGGTCTGGTTTACTGTGTATATACAGTAGTCATATTGGAACTGAACTAAACAGTGTGAGGTCTGGTTTACTGTGTATATACAGTAGTCATATTGGCACTGAACTAAACAGTGTGAGGTCTGGTTTACTGTGTATATACAGTAGTCATATTGGCCGTGAACTAAACAGTGTGAGGTCTGGTTTACTGTGTATATACAGTAGTCATATTGGCACTGAACTAAACAGTGTGAGGTCTAGTTTACTGTGTATGAACAGTTGTTATACTGATCCTGAACTAAATAGTGTGAGCTCTGGCTTGATTGCTGGCAAATAATTTCAGCACCAAATGTCCAGTTGAGGCCTGCAGAACATATTTACTGGGGGGACAGATGGGACCAGTGAACATCTTGTGGTGACACACTAAAATGGCCTTACAGCACAGAGGAATTTCAGGGTACACAAGTTAAGTGTATAATAAACTACATACATACTGTTTAATTCCTTATCAGATTATGACAAATCACATGAAGTCAGTAAGGGAGTCATTCATTAACCCATAAGATTACATTTTGAATGAATCATCACCAATAAATCAAGGGTGTGGGTTACATAAACATAAATATTATTATCTGAGAAAGGTTCATTTCTGTCCAGCACTTAATATTTTATATCACTTACAAGTATCTTCCATTCTTTGATTCATACCCTTGATAAAGGTTGTATTTCAAGATTCCAAAAATTGTGTGTGTGGTTATAATTCTACAAGTAGTTATAATTCTATATTTAGTTCTAATACTACAAGTAGTTATAAGTCTCCCTGTGGTTATAATTTTACAATTGGTGATAATTCTTGATGTATCTACATTCTGTAGTATCAAATAATGAATTATGGATGCAGAAATGTCAGAAATGTCTGAAGTTCTGATGTAATTACAAAACACCACACATGCTAGGTACCACACACACACACACACACACACACACACACACACACACACACTTAGACAATATCCCACCCAAAAACACAAGGGAATCATGTGTGCTTGTAAAAGAGTCCTGTAATGTGTCTAGAACCTCAATAGTTCAGCTTTAAATGTTTTAATTAAGATTTTAAGGGCTTGTATTTGCAGAGAGATTAGAATGACTGATGTTTACAGTGTTTCCATACATAAACTAGATAAAATCACTCAGTGAAAATCTTACATTAGAACACTTCATTTTACAACACTATTGTTGGGAGTTTCTGAATATATTCATCCTGTAAGACATTTTGCTAAATTTCTGCGCTCAGGTGACCAAAAATGCAGCTTGTGGACAAAATGCCAAAGCGCCTAGTTGAAGCAGCATTGTAATAAATACACCTGTACATGTGGACAAGGACTCATCTGTGTCTCCTCTTTACAATGTTATATTTCTCTTATACACTTGAATATCTGCTTATGCATCACAAATGTAACTCTTTGTCTCCACAGTGTGGTCATTTAATGAAATGCAGTGAGGTTTCAACAGAAAACTATATTTAGAAATATTTAGAGAAGAGAACTTTATAATATAATATAAAAATGTATATTTCCTTGCATTGCCTTGTCTGGCAATGTTTGTTTAATACTGTACTATAAGGGAGTTGACACTGACCTTTTTAAAATGCCTCTTTATTTACATTCAAAAATAGTCACAGAAACTCACCTGAGAATCTCCAGTTTACAGTGTGAACTCTTCAGTCCAGCACAGAGCTGCTCCACTCCTGAATTCTGCAGATCATTATTATTCATCTCCACCTCTCTCAGTGAGTT
This sequence comes from Electrophorus electricus, assembly GCF_041902795.1. Taxonomy (NCBI): domain Eukaryota; kingdom Metazoa; phylum Chordata; class Actinopteri; order Gymnotiformes; family Gymnotidae; genus Electrophorus; species Electrophorus electricus. The sequence continues at coordinate 12,950,974 of NC_137497.1, read as the reverse complement.
TTCTGTTTGTAGAACTGATGTGAGAGATTTGCAAGACTCTTGCGTGAGACCACAGCCAGATAGTCTGTAAAAGATTAAATACAGTAAATAATGTAGTTCAGTCAGAGGATGATGAATTAAAAGATCTGAACTGCTAATAAAAATGTAAAGAAGAGTTTGAAAGGTCTGGAACACACTGATACATTTTCAGCCTTTTAATTTTACAAACACAGCAACATTTAACACTGCTGTGTCTTTATCAAAGACAAAATGGACAAAAACATGACAAATAACATTCATTAGCAACCTAAAACAGATGAACAAATAATGGATGGTTGGTTCATAAGTCAGTGAATGGCAGTTACCATAATCAGAGTCCAAATATCAAAATATCCCACCCCTAACACCATAACAGGAAACAGAACAACATAGATCTCATTCAATGTTTCACAAATACAAACACATTAATATACAAACCGAAAATATTGTTGGCAGACATGCAGAGTAGTGATTATGGAGAAATAAACACTGCAGTATTGATTATGGAGGAATAAACACTGCAGTAGCGATTATGTTGGAATGAACACAGCAGTAGTGATTTTAGAGGAATAATCACAGTAGTATTTATTATGGAGAAATAAACACTGCAGGAGTGATTATGTAGAAATAAACACTGCAGTTTTGACTATGGAATAATGAACACTGCAGTTTTGATTATGGAGGAATGAACATTGCAGTAGTGAATATTAGTGTATGAACACTGCAGTACTAATGGTGGTAGGATGAACACTGCAATAGTGATTATGGAGGAATGAACACTGCAGTATTGATTGGACAGAATGCAGACAGCATAATCTTTTACTAGTGTTTACATTCCTTTGCTCACACTATGAGTCACTGATCATGAAACATTCTCCTCTGCCTTTGCTTTTCCAAGTGATGTCCTGAGTTCTGTCTGAGTGGTGCACCAAGAATCCTAGAGGCTTAATAGCTGAGTCAGGGACCCCATCAGTCAGTCAGGTGTGTGTGAGGCAGACCCCATCAGTCAGTCAGTTCTGACTCTCTCACACACACAAATAATATATCTGTCTGTCTCTCTCTTGTGGTGACACATTAAAATATCCTTACAGCACAGAGGAATTTCAGGGTACACAAGTTAATACAGTGGTAAAACCACTATTATATTGTATAATAAACTACATACTGTTTAATTCCTTATCAGATTATGACATTCACATGAAGTCAGTCAGGGAGTCATTAATTAACCCATGAGATTACAATTTGAATAAATCTTCACCAATAAATCAAGGGTGTGGGTTACATAAACATAAATACTGTTACCTGAGAAAGGTTTAATTTCTGTCCAGCACTTAATATTTTATATCACTTACAAGTATCTTCAGTTCTTTGATTCATCCCTTCGAAAAAGGTTGTATTTCAAGATTCCAAAAATTCTACTTGTGGTTATAATTCTATGTGTGGTTATATTTCTACATGTAGTTAAATTGCTAAATTTGGTTCTAATTCTACATGTGATTATAATTCTATGTGTGGTTATAATTCTCAGTGTATCTGAATTATGTAGTATCAAATGATGAATTATGGGTGCAGAAATGTCTGAAACAATATCGCTACTTCACACAACTAATTTATTCACTAAAATCAACTATTTACATTAACACAAAAAAAACCAACTAAAGTCAGCAGAGCTGTGGGGCTACAGTGAGAGTGGACACAGCCAACACTACAGCAGACCTGTGGGGCTACAGTGAGAGTGGACCCAGCTGACACTACAGCAGACCTGCGGGGCTACAGTGAGAGTGGACACAGCTGACACTACAGCAGACCTGTGGGGCTACAGTGAGAGTGGACACAGCCAACACTACAGTAGACCTGTGGGGCTACAGTGAGAGTGGACCCAGCTGACACTACAGCAGAGCTGTGGGGCTACAGTGAGAGTAGACATAGCTGACACTACAGCAGACCTGTGGGGCTACAGTGAGAGTGGACACAGCTGGCTCCTCTGTCTATGTCTGCTGTGTCCACTCTCTTCCATGTCCTCCTCCTGGACACTTTCACCATCAAGTTCTTCTGTCTTTTCTCTCTCATGCTGTCTTCTTACTAAAGAAGGTTGCCATGGCAATAACATTACTCTTTCTCTTCATCCTGGTTGTTTTCTGTCTCTCTATACTAACTGTAAATGAACAAGCAGGAGTATTTTATATTCTAGCCAGTTCCTTATATTTAAGGAAGCTAACATTAACCTCATTAGCTTTGTTACAGTACATCCAGTGTGACACACACACACACACACACACACACACACACACACACACACACACACACACACACACACACACACACACACACACACACACACTTCACTGCTTCTCTCCTCCTAATCTCCTGATTACTGATTACTGTGTCTTGTGTGTCTTTCTTTCTCTCTTGTAATTAAGTCCACAGGTTCACTCGTCCAGTGCTGAACATTGTTCCTCACTACTGTGTTCAGATGTCCTGAGTTTACTGTCAGCTGTCTGCTCAGTTTCTCTCTCTGCTGACTCAATGTCTTCTACCATCACTGTTCTTTTTTGTTTGCTGTCTCTGGCTTGATGAAAAAATTAGCAGCCAACATTCACTCCTAAGTCAAGCTAATATGATGTTAGCATGAGGTATCTAGGAGTAGTAACCAACAATATACTGTAACTTGGCAAGCTTAAGGTTACTAATATTAGCCAGCTACATGTTTCATAAAAACACCCGTGGAGAGAGATCACAGGTTTATCTTAAGGAATAACCAATAAACCTTTCAGTTCTATTGAATGAATATTAATTTGTTGAGTTCTTTCCTCCAGCACGGCTGTCAGTTCAGCTCACCTCAACATGTGTTGAATACACGGTGTAAATCATAATGAGAACAGGGTCTCCCACCCAATAACACAAGGGAATCATGTGTGATTGTAAAAGTGTCCTGTAATGTGTCCAAAACCTCAATTGTTTAGCTTTAAATGTTTTCATTAAGACTTTAAGGGCTTTTATTTGCAGAGAGATTAGAATGGCTGATGTTTACAGTGTTTCCATACATAAACTAGATAAAATCACTCAGTGAAAATCTTGCATGAGAACACTTCATTTTACAACACTGTTGTTGGAGTTTTTGAATATATTCATCCTGTAAGACATTTTGCAAAATTTCTGTGCTCAGGTGACCAAAGATGAGGCTTGTGGACAAAATACCAAAGTTCCTAGTTGAAGCAGCATTGTAATAAATACACCTGTACACGTGGACAAGGACTCATCTGTGTCTTCTCTTTACAAAATTATATTTCTCTTATACACTTGAAAATCTGCTCATGCATCACAGATGTAACTCTTTGTCTCCACAGTGTGGTCATTTAATGAAATGCAGCAAGGTTTCAACAGAAAACTATATTTAGAAATATTTAAAGAAGAGAACTTTATAATATTAAAGTGTACAATTCCTTGCATTGCCTTGCCTGGCAATGTTTGTTTAATACTGTACTATAATGGAGTTGACACTGAGCTTTTTAAAATGGATCTTTATTTACATTCAAAAATAGTCACAGAAACTCACCTGAGAATCTCCAGTTTACAGTGTGAACTCTTCAGTCCAGCACAGAGCTGCTCCACTCCTGAATTCTGCAGGTCATTATTATTCATCTCCAGCTCTCTCAGTGAGTTTTCTGTTTGAAGAACTGATGTGAGAGATTTGCAAGACTCTTCATTGAGACCACAGCCAGATAGTCTGTAAAAGAGTAAATACAGTAAATAATGTAGTTCAGTCAGAGGATGATGAATTAAAAGATCTGAACTGCTAATAAAAATGTAAAGAAGAGCTTGAAAGGTCTGGAACACACTGATACATTTTCAGATTTTTAATTTTACAAACACAGCAACATTTCAACATTACTGTGTCTTCATCAAAGACAAAATGGACAAAGACATGACAAATAACATTCATTAGCAACCTAAGACAGGTGACCAAATAATGGATGGTTGGTTCATAAGTCAGTGAATGGCAGTTGCCATAATCAGAGTCCAAATATCAAAATATCCCACCCCTAACACCATAACAGCAAACAGAACAACACAGATCTCATTCAATGTTTCACAAATACAAACACACTAATATACAAACAGAAAATATTGTTGGAAGACAGGCAGAGTAGTGATTATGGAGGAATAAACACTGCATTAGTGATTATGGATGAATAAACACCGCAGTAGTGATTATGGAGGAATGAACACTGCAGTATTGATTGGACAGAATGCAGACAGCATAATCCTTTACTAGTGTTTACATTCCTGTGCTCACACTGAGCCACTGATCATGAAACATTCTCCTCTGCCTTTGCTTTTCCCAGTGAGGTCCTGAGTTCTGTCTGTGTGGTGCACCGAGAATCCCGGAGGCACAATAGTTGAGTCAGGGACCCCATCAGTCAGTCAGGTATGTGTGAGGCAGACCCCATCAGTCAGTCAGGTGTGTGTGTGACTCAGACACAATCGGCCAGTTAAGTGTTTGTGAGGCAACAATCTCATGTCTGCTGTTGACATGAAATGTGTCCCTGGAGTTTGTCCTTCATGGACTGCATGTGTGCAGTAAAATACTGGGGAGAAGAGGACCATTCACATGTTGTTTCAGTTGGATCAGAACTTCGACTCACTTCTCACTTCTCTCCACTACAGCAGACCTGTGGGGCTACAGTGAGAGTGGACACAGCCGACACTACAGCAGACCTGTGGGGCTACAGTGAGAGTGGACACAGCTGACAGTACAGCAGAGCTGTGGGGCTACAGTGAGAGTGGACACAGCTGACACTACAGCAGACCTGTGGGGCTACAGTGAGAGTGGACACAGCTGACACTACAGCAGAGCTGTGGGGCTACAGTGAGAGTGGACACAGCTGACACTACAGCAGAGCTGTGGGGCTACAGTGAGAGTGGACACAGCTGGCACTATAGCAGGGCTGTGGGGCTTCAGTGAGAGTGGACACAGCTGACACTACAGTAGACCTGTGGGGCTACAGTGAGAGTGGACACAGCTGGCTCCTCTGTCTCTGTCTGCTGTGTTCACTCTCTTCCATGTCCTCCTCCTGGACACTTTCACCATCAAGTTCTTCTGCCTTTTCTCTCTCCTGCTGTCTTCTTACTAAAGAAGGTTGCCATGGCAATTGCATTACTCTTTCTCTTCATCCTGGTTGTTTTCTGTCTCTCTATACTAACTGTAAACGAACAAGCAGGAGTATTTTATATTCTAGCGAGTTCCTTAGATTTAAGGAAGCTAACATTAGCCTCATTAGCTTTGTTACAGTACATCAGGCACCCAGTGTGACACACACACACACACACACACACACACACACACACACACACACACACACACACACACACACATCACTCCTTCTCTCCTCCTAATCTCCTGATTACTGATTACTGTGTCTTGTGTCTTTCTTTCTCTCTTGTAATTAAGTCCACAGGTTCACTCGTCCAGTGCTGAACATTGTTCCTCACTACTGTGTTCAGATGTCCTGAGTTTACTGTCAGCTGTCTGCTCAGTTTCTCTCTCTGCTGACTCCACATCTTCTACCATTACTGTTCTATTTTAGTTTGATGTCTCTGGATTGATGAAAAAATTAGCAGCCAACATTGAGTCCTAAGTCAAGCTAATTTGATGTTAGCGTAAGGTATCTAGGTGTAATAACCAACAATATACTGTAACGTGGCAAGCTTAAGGTTACTAATATTAGCCAGCTACATGTTTCATAAAAACACCTGTGGAGAGAGATCACAGGTTTATTTTAAGGAATAACCAATAAACATTTCAGTTCTATTGAATGAATATTAACTTGTTGCGTTCTTTCCTCCAGCATGGCTGTCAGTTCAGCTCACCTCAACATGTGTTGAACACACCGTGTAGATCATAATGAGAACAGGGTCTCCTACCCAAAAACACAAGGGAATCATGTGTGATTGTAAAATACATTTTGCAAAATTTCTGCTCTCAGGTGACCAAAAATGCAGCTTGTGGACAAAATGCCAAAGCGCCTAGTTGAAGCAGCACTGTAATAAATACACCTGTACATGTGGACAAGGACTCATTTGTGTCTTCTCTTTACAATGTTATGTTTCTCTTCTAGACTTGAAAATCTGCTCGTGCGTCACAAATGTACCTCTTTGTCTCCACAGTGTGGTCATTTAATGAAATGCAGCAAGGTTTCAACAGAAAACTATATTTAGAAATATTTAAAGAAGAGAACTTTATAATATAATATAAAAGTGTACATTTCCTTGCATTGCCTTGCCTGGCAATGTTTGTTTAATACTGTACTATAAGGGAGTTGACACTGACCTTTTTAAAATGGCTCTTTATTTACATTCAAAAATAGTCACAGAAACTCACCTGAGAATCTCCAGTTTACAGTGTGAACTCTTCAGTCCAGGACAGAGCTGCTCCACTCCTGAATTCTGCAGGTCATTATTATTCATCTCCAGCTCTCTCAGTGAGTTTTCTGTTTTTAGAGCTGATGTGAGAGATTTGCAAGACCCTTTATTGAGACCACAGCCAGATAGTCTGTAAAAGAGTAGATACAGTAAATAATGTAGTTCAGTCAGAGGATGATGAATTAAAAGATCTGAACTGCTAATAAAAATTTAAAGAAGAGCTTGAAAGGTCTGGAACACACTGATACATTTTCAGATTTTTAATTTTACAAACACAGCAACATTTCAACATTACTGTGTCTTCATCAAAGACAAAATGGACAAAGACATGACAAATAACATTCATTAGCAACCTAAGACAGGTGAACAAATAATGGATGGTTGGTTCATAAGTCAGTTAATGGCAGTTACCCTAATCAGAGTCCAAATATCAAAATTTCCCATCCCTAACACCATAACAGGAAACAGAACAACACAGATCTCATTCAATGTTTCACAAATACAAATACACTAACATACAAACAGAAAATATTGTTGGAAGACACGCAGAGTAGTGATTATGGAAGAATAAACACTGCAGTAGTGATTATGGAGGTATAAACACTGCAGTATTGATTATAGAGGGATAAACACTGCAGTAGTGATTATGGAGAAATAAACACTGCAGTAGTGATTGGACAGAATGCAGAGAGCAGAATCTTTTACTAGTGGTTACATTCCTGTGCTCACACTATGAGTCACTGATCATGAAACATTCTCCTCTGCCGTTGCTTTTCCCAGTGAGGTCCTGAGTTCTGTCTTTGTGGTGCACCGAGAATCCTGGAGACTTAATAGCTGAGTCAGGGACCCCATCAGTCAGTCAGGTGTGTGTGTGACTCAGACCCCATCAGTCAGTCAGGTGTGTGTGTGACTCAGACCCCATCAGTCAGTTAAGTGTGTGTGAGACAACTATCTCATGTCTGCTGTTGACATGAAATGTGTCCCTGGAGTTTGTCCTTCATGGACTGTATGTGTGCAGTAAAATACTGGTGAAAAGAGGACCATTCACATGTTGTTTCAGCTGGATCAGAACTTCGACTCACAATATCGCTACTTCACACAAATAATTTATTCACTAAAATCAACCATTTACATTAACACACACAACAAAAAAAACTAAACAAGTCAGCAGACCTGTGGAGCTACAGTGAGAGTGGACACAGCCGACACTACAGCAGACCTGTGGAGCTACAGTGAGAGTGGACACAGCCGACACTACAGCAGACCTGTGGGGCTACAGTGAGAGTGGACACAGCTGACACTACAGCAGACCTTTGGGGCTACAGTGAGAATGGACACAGCAGACACTTCAGCAGAGCTGTGGGGCTACAGTGAGAGTGGACACAGCTGACACTACAGCAGATCTGTGGAGCTACAGTGAGATTCTTTCAGTGGAGTTCTTTCCTCCAGCACGGCTATCAGTTCAGCTCACCTCAACATGTGTTGAACACATGGTGTAAATCATAATGAGAATGGGGTCTCCCACCCAAAAACACAATGGAATCATGTGTGATTGTAAAATACATTTTGCAAAATTTCTGCTCTCAGGTGACCAAAAATGCAGCTTGTGGACAAAATGCCAAAGCGCCTAGTTGAAGCAGCATTGTAATAAATACATCTGTACATGTGGACAAGGACTCATTTGTGTCTTCTCTTTACAATGTTATGTTTCTCTTCTAGACTTGAATATCTGCTCATGCATGACAGATGTAACTCTTTGTCTCCACAGTGTGGTCATTTAATGAAATGCAGTGAGGTTTCAATAGAAAGCTATATTTAGAAATATTTAAAGAAGAGAACTTTATAATATAAAAGTGTAAATTTCCTTGCATTGCCTTGCCTGGCAATGTTTGTTTAATACTGTACTATAAGGGAGTTGACACTGACCAGATAAATGCCTCTTTATTTACATTCAAAAATAGTCACAGAAACTCACCTGAGAATCTCCAGTTTACAGTGTGAACTCTCCAGTCCAGCACAGAGCTGCTCCACTCCTGAATTCTGCAGGTCATTATTATTCATCTCCAGCTCTCTCAGTGAGTTTTCTGTTTTTAGAGCTGATGTGAGAGATTTGCAAGACCCTTTATTGAGACCACAGCCAGATAGTCTGTAAAAGAGTAAATACAGTAAATAATGTAGTTCAGTCAGAGGATGATGAATTAAAAGATCTGAACTGCTAATAAAAATGTAAAGAAGAGCTTGAAAGGTCTGGAACACACTGATACATTTTCAGCCTTTTAATTTTACAAACACAGTAACATTTCAACACTACTGTGTCTTCATCAAAGACACAATGGAAAAAGACATGACAAATAACATTCATTAACAACCTAAAACAGATGAACAAATAATGGATGGTTGGTTCATAAGTCAGTGAATGGCAGTTACCATAATCAGAGTCCAAATATCAAAATATCCCACCCCTAACACCATAACAGGAAACAGAACAACATAGATCTCATTCAATGTTTCACAAATACAAATACACTAATATACAAGCAGAAAATATTGTTGGAAGACAAGCAGAGTAGTGATTATGGAGGAATAAACACTGCAGTAGTGATTATGGAGGAATAAACACTGCAGTAATGATTATGGAGGAATAAACACTGCATTATTGATAATGTTGGGATGAACATTGCAGTAGTGATTATGGAGGAATAAACAGCACAGTATTCATTATGGTGGAATAATCACTGTATTGTTTATCATGGAGAAATAAACATTGCAGCAGTGATTATGGAGGAATGAACACTGCAGTAGAGATTATGGAGGAATAAACACTGCAGTATTGATTATGTTGGAATGAACATCGCAATAGTGATTTTAGAGGAATAATCACTGTAGTATTTATTATGGAGGAATAAACACTGCAATAGTGATTATGTAGAAATAAACACTGCAGTAGTGACTATGGAGTAATGAATACTGTAGTATTGATTATGAAGGAATTAATATTGCGGTAGTGATTATGGAGGAATAAACACCACTGTATTGATTATGGTGGAATATTCACTGTAGTATTTATTATGGAGGAATAAACACTGCAATAGTGATTATGTAGAAATAAACACTGCAGTAGTGACTATGGAGTAATGAATACTGTAGTATTGATTATGAAGGAATTAATATTGCGGTAGTGATTATGGAGGAATAAACACCACTGTATTGATTATGGTGGAATATTCACTGTAGTATTTATTATGGAGAAATAAACACTGCAGGAGTGATTATGGAATAATGAACACTGCAGTATTGATTATGGAGGAATGAACATTGCAGTAGTGAATATTAGTGTATGAGCACTGCAGTAGTAATGATGGTAGGATGAACACTGCAATAGTGATTATGGAGGAATGAACACTGCAGTCTCTCTCACACACATACAAACAAAATTTCTGTCTCTCTCTCTCTCACACACACACACACACACACACACACACACAGATAATAGTTCTGTCTCTCTCACACATACAAATAATAGATCTCTCTCTCTCTCTATTTCACTCACCCACACACACACACACAATAGATCTGTATGTCTCTCTCTTTCTCTATTTCAGAGACACACACACAGATAATAATTCTGCTGCTCTCTCTCTTACTTGCTCTCTTTCACACACACACACACACACACACACACACACACACACACACACACACACACACACACACACACGCACTTCACTCCTTCTCTCCTTCTAATCTCCTGATTACTGATTACTGTGTCTTGTGTGTCTTTCTTTCTCTCTTGTAATTAAGTCCACAGGTTCACTCGTCCAGTGCTGAACATTGTTCCTCACTACTGTGTTCAGATGTCCTGAGTTTACTGTCAGCTGTCTGCTCAGTTTCTCTCTCTGCTGACTCCACGTCTTCTACCATCACTGTTCTATTTTTGTTTGCTGTCTCTGGCTTGATGAAAAAATTAGCAGCCAACATTCACTCCTAAGTCAAGCTAATATGACGTTAGCGTGAGGTATCTAGGTGTAGTAACCAACAATATACTGTAACTTGGCAAGCTTAAGGTTACTAATATTAGCCAGCTACATGTTTCATAAAAACACCTGTGGAGAAAGATCACAGGTTTATTTTAAGGAATAACCAATAAACCTTTCAGTTCTATTGAATGAATATTAACTTGTTGCGTTCTTTCCTCCAGCACGGCTGTCAGTTCAGCTCATCTCAACATGTGTTGAACACACGGTGTAAATCATAATGAGAACAGGGTCTCCCACCCAATAACACAAGGGAATCATATGTGCTTTTAAAAGTGTCCTGTAATGTGTCCAGAACCTCAATGGTTCAGCTTTAAATGTTTTCATTAAGACTTTAAGGGCTTTTATTTGCAGAGAGAATAGAATGACTGATGTTTACATTGTTTCCATACATAAACTAGATAAAATCACTCAGTGAAAATCTTACATTAGAACACTTCATTTTACAACACTGTTGTTGGAGTTTATGAATATATTCATCCTGTAAGACATTTTCCTAAATTTCTGCGCTCAGGTGAACAAAGATGCAGCTTGTGGACAAAATGCCAAAGCGCCTAGTTGAAGCAGCATTGTAATAAACACACCTGTACACGTGGACAAGGACTCATTTGTGTCTTCTCTTTACAAAATTATATTTCTCTTCTAGACTTGAATATCTGCTCATGCATCACAAATGTAACTTTTTGTCTCCACAGTGTGTTCATTTAATGAAATGCAGTGAGGTTTCAACAGAAAACTATATTTAGAAATATTTAACAAAGAGAACTTTATAATAAGTGTAAATTTCCTTGCATTGCCTTGCCTGACAATGTTTGTTTAATACTGTACTATAAGGGAGTTGACACTGACCTTTTTAAAATGGCTCTTTATTTACATTCAAAAATAGTCACAGAAACTCACCTGAGAATCTCCAGTTTACAGTGTGAACTCTTCAGTCCAGCACAGAGCTGCTCCACTCCTGAATTCTGCAGATCATTATTATTCATCTCCAGCTCTCTCAGTGAAGAGTTTTCTGTTTGTAGAACTGATGTGAGAGATTTGCAAGACTCTTCCGTGAGACCACAGCCAGATAGTCTGTAAAAGATTAAATACAGTAAATAATGTAGTTCAGTCAGAGGATGATGAATTAAAAGATCTGAACTGCTAATAAAAGTGTAAAGAAGAGTTTGAAAGGTCTGGAACACACCGATATATTTTCAGCCTTTTAATTTTACAAACACAGCAACATTTAACACTACTGTGTCTTCATCAAAGACAAAATGGACAAAGACATGACAAATAACATTCATTAGCAACCTAAGACAGATGAACAAATAATGGATGGTTGGTTCATAAGTCAGTGAATGGCAGTTACCATAATCAGAGTCCAAATATCAAAATATCCCACCCCTAACACCATAAGAGGAAACAGAACAACACAGATCTCATTCAATGTTTCACAAATACAAACACATTAATATACAAACCGAAAATATTGTTGGCAGACACGCAGAGTAGTGATTATGGAGGAATAAACACTGCAGTAGCGATTATGTTGGAATGAACACAGCAGTAGTGATTTTAGAGGAATAATCACAGTAGTATTTATTATGGAGAAATAAACACTGCAGGAGTGATTATGTAGAAATAAACACTGCAGTTTTGACTATGGAATAATGAACACTGCAGTTTTGATTATGGAGGAATGAACATTGCAGTAGTGAATATTAGTGTATGAACACTGCAGTACTAATGATGGTGGGATGAACACTGCAGTAGTAATGATGGTGGGATGAACACTGCAGTAGTGATTATGGAGGAATGGACAGAATGCAGAGAGCAGAATCTTTTACTAGTGTTTACATTCCTCTGCTCACACTAGGAGTCATTGATCATGAAACATTCTCCTCTGCCTTTGCATTTCCCAGTGAGGTCCTGAGTTCTGTCTGTGTGGTGCACCGAGAATCCTGGAGGCTTAATAGCTGAGTCAGGGACCGCATCAGTCAGTCAGGAGTGTGAGGCAGACCCCATCAGTCAGTCAGGAGTGTGAGGCAGACCCCATCAGTCGGGTCAGGTATGTGTGAGGCAGATCCCATCAGTCAGTCAGGTGTGTGAGAGGTAGACGCCAGTCAATCAGTCAGTCAGTCAGGCTGCTCTATCTCTTCCTCGCTCTCTTTCACACACACACACACACACACACACACACACACACACACACACACACACACACACACACACACACACACACACACACACACACACACACACAATACTTTGGTCTCTTACAATACTTTCTGACTCTCTCGCTCTCTCGTACACACACACACACACACACACACACACACACAAATAATAGAGGTGTCTGTCAGTCTCACTTACTCTCTCTCTCTCACTCACACACACACACACACACACACACACACACACACACACACACACAAACACACACACACACACACAATACTTCTGTCTTTCTCTCTCACACACAAAATAGATCTGTTTGAATCTCTCTCTCTCTTTCTCTCTGAGGCACACACACACCTAATAGTTCTGTCTGTCTCTCTCTCACTCACACACACACACACACACACACACAATACTTCTGTCTTTCTCTCTCTCACACACACAAAATAGATCTTTCTGTCTCCTTCTCTCTCTCTGTCTCATACACACACACAGACACACACACAAATAATAGTTCTGTCTCTCTCTCTCTCTCTCTCTCTCTCTCTCTCACACACACACACACACACACACACACACACAGGGACAGAGATAATAGTTCTGTCTCTCTCTTTATCATGCACACACATAGATAATAGTTCTGTCTCTCGCACGCACACACACACACACACACACACACACACACACACACACACACACAGATAAGAGAAAGTATTGTCATGTTTAACTATCAAGTTTAACTGGAACACTTTCTTAGAAGTACAGGGGTTTTAAAATGTGATAAACCAAAGTAAATTAGTAAATTAGTAAAGAGATAAAAAAAAACAACAACTCAACTCTCAAGTAAGAAACAAGAGAACAACAATTTTGATGAAATTTCTCAACAACACAAGAAACCATCTAAACACACAGCAGCTAACAGGAGTGGAACAGTAGCATCTTGCATCAAAACTACAAGGACAAAACTACGGATAAAGCCAAGGAAGACGTGGAAAATTACATGAAACATAAAAGGATAATTTACATTTACATTTATATACAGAATACAGTGAACAAAACCACCATCAGCAGTCTCCTGTTATATACAAAATACAGTGAACAAAACCATCATCACCAGTCTCCTGTTATATACAGAATACAGTGAACAAAACCATCATCACCAGTCTCCTGTTATATACAGAATACAGTGAACAAAACCACCATCAGCAGTCTCCTGTTATATACAGAATACAGTGAACAAAACCATCATCACCAGTCTCCTGTTCTATACAGAATACATTGAACCAAACCACCATCACCAGTCTCCTGTTATATACAGAATACAGTGAACAAAACCACCATCAGCAGTCTCCTGTTATATACAGAATACAGTGAACAAAACCATCATCACCAGTCTCCTGTTCTATACAGAATACAGTGAACAAAACCACCATCACCAGTCTCCTGTTATATACAGAATACAGTGAACAAAACCACCATCACCAGTCTCCTGTTATGTACAGAATACAGTGAATCGTGCCACAGAGCTGTCTGTGCCATAACAAGCCAAATATAAAAAGGGGCATATGTAATGGAAGACAGATAGTCATTGAAGATGAAGATGAGGATAACACCATCCTAACTGTGAACATTTATCACAACGGCACCATCATGTTTCAAGGCAGTGAGGCCTCTGCTCTGTTCAGGAAAACTTTACCTTTATCAGAGCAGTAGCAGAAACTGAGAAAGTAACTGAGGAGGAGGAGACTAGTAGCCACGTAGCCCAGGGTTCAGGGGAGGGATGGGAAAACACCTCACAGACCAGCACAACACAGGCCTGACCAGCACAACACAGGCCAGACCAGCACAACACAGACAAATGGAGATCACGGTATTCCAGCAAAGAGAAAGTCTTTCTCTCCAGGAAGTTGAGACAATAGAATTCAAACATCTGAGAGGAGAAGTGTTGGAGCTCCAGAAGGACAGAGAGGCTCTCAGGAGGGAGCTCAGTGCAGTCAGAGAGAAAGTACAGCTCAGGGACAATACCATGATCACCCTGAAGGAGGAGATACAGAGACTAAAAGAGAAGAACTACAGTTCAGGGACAGTTCCATGATCACCCTGAAGGAGGAGCTACAGAGACTAAAAGAGATGAGCTACAGCTCAGGGACAGTACCATGATCACCCTGAAGGAGGAGCTACAGAAACTAAAAGAGATGAACTACAGCTCAGGGACAGTAGCATGATCACCCTGAAGGAGGAGCTACAAAGTCTAAAAGCCAACCAGCAGACCTCTGATTCTGCACAGCAACACTAAATCAACTCTGAACCACAGACTGCCACACTGAGCCCCGTCCGGTCCATCCACACTAAGTCAGATAAAAAACCTAATATTCCTCCAGATGCAGGCATAGTCATTTTAATTGATTTTAATGGAAAATTCTTAAACGAGGAACAGCTTTTCCCAGGATCTAAAGTTGCAAAAGTTTGGTGTTCCCGAACCAGCAATGCCCTCCAGCTTCTTACACATGCCATCTCAGGTAATCCAAGCCACCCCATTATTTAGAAAGCAAGAGAGTAGCAGAGTAAGAAGAGTAGCACAGACCTCCACAGAGACCTTCCCCTCCTTCAAAATCACCATCTCTACCATCCTGCCCAGTAGAGACTTCCATCCAGCTACAATCCACAAGATAAATGCAGAGATCTCCTGTGGATGTGCACTGTTGGCTAATGTGCACCTGACACACCACTCCAACCTCAGCATCCACAGCCTTCATGACCACGTCCACCTGAACAAGGACACTGTGAGCATCTCTGCCAGCTGCCCAGCAAGCCATCCACAGTAAAGTACACCTGCCATCACCACCCACCCCCAACATGCAGCCCAAACAGCAGGCCTACACCTCTGTAGTACAAACTCCACCCTCCACAAACACTACAGAGATGGAGAGATCACACAGATACTCAACCTCATATGTCAAAGTCACAATTCATTAATGAAGAAATAGATAAATAGATAAATGAATTAATAAATAAAAAGACAAATAAATAAATATCACTGTTTATAGGTTAGTCATTACACCATTTTAATATGTATGTTTATATACATGAATTGTACATATTTGTACATATAATTTCAACATATTCCTTCACTTTTACAGGTTTATCTCACTTTGAATCTGTTTGTATTTGTGTTTTTCCTTTCATACTTCATTTAAATAATGAAACCATTATCTGTCTCTCTATGGAACATTCAAGGCATAAAATCATCCATGTTTGGGTACAAAAGTATAAACACTGAATTCACAAATAACACAAAGATAAAGACATTATGAATCTCCATGAAACCTGATGTAAATCTGATATAAATCTGATTCGGTGACTCACTGCCCTTTAAACTACAAGGAAATCCTCCTCATTGCTGTTACACTCCCTGACATTAAAAGAGAGGGAGATTCAGATGAAATCACTATCTGGTAGAAATCAGAACTGTCAAAAATCATAATTCCTCTGAAATTAGAAAAATCACTGAAATACAAATTATATCACTTCAAAAACAAAACTACATCACCCACTGGAACACACAAACCCAAGTACAAAGTAAAATGCAGTATTAACTGGCTATGAAACAGAACATTGTAGCAGACAATCTGCTCAAAGTGACTGATATTAAACACAGAACCACGTTGAGAAAGTCCAGACTCAGTTAACACAGCCTGGCGGTCCAGACCAGCCAATATAAGACATCAGTGTAACAAAGACACTCTAGAGACAGAGCTACACTTTCTCAATGAATGTGAAACATTCAACCAAATACATCAAATATACTTTACAAAATTTGAGATGGTCCACCCCAACTATAAGTATTGATGGTCCACCCCAACTTTAAGTATCTATGGAACACTGACAAACAGGTCAGTGTGTTAGGAAGGATGAAGTGTTCTGCACTTTCTCACTGAATGTGAAACTAATATATATATATATATATATATATATATATATATATATGCACACTGGACTATGTACTATTAGGCTGTAGGTATCCCATTAGCTAGCAGTACTATTAACAACATCCTCCTTATTCTGTATCAAACGGATTCAAATACATATGAAGGAATCAACATTAGCCACGGTGGCTAATCCCTGATTACTATGTTATTATCCACATAATCTTCCAGAAGGTTTAAATGAAGTGACTAATGGCTGAAAATACACCATTTACTCATAAGACTTTTATCTAAACATTTATTTAGCTAAACTAAAGCTAACAAATAACTAGAATCACAGATAGTTATACTAATGTTCCCCTATGGGGAACTGGATGCCAATTCTTTTAATAGGCAAATCAAATTCTCAGAGAATTAATCAACCTTTCGATCTACCTGACACAAAATATTGGATGTGAACACAAATACACCCCGCCCCCCCACACACACAGAGCATTATATGATACTGTGTCTGCAGGCACCCCCAAATCAGATGTAAGACTTTTTAATACAACTTCCAATGTAATTTAATACCAAATTTGCAGTGAGGATGTACAAAAATGAAATCCGTTTGAATAAATCGTAAATAAATATTATGTTTAAACACTGTCATTGAGGAAAAGATGCTTCAAGATTAATTTTGAAGAGAGACATAAGAACACTGAATAATAAGTGGATAAGAAATTGACACAAAATCTGACAGAAAAAATATATATCTAGTTAACTTGGGCACTTTCTACAAAACATTCTTGCTAGTGAGAGCAGAGTTAGTGAACGGTTACTTCCCTGTAATGTTCATATGTAGCTAGCTAGATAAAGCTGGAGCTAATAAACTGATTTCTGAGAGGACTGCAGACCATATACAAAAATATGTAGAAAGTTACACATTTATAAATCGAGTGAAACATTTTGAGATGAACAGTGTCAGATGAATCAGTCTGACTAGAATTTCCTGTGGAGATCCAATAGCGGTTGCTAGTCACCTGGACTTAGTTTTGGTAACATTGATTAGCTAGCTAGTGTGGTTCCTAGATTTTTCCCACATTCTAATAAATTTATGAAGTACACTTTAAATAGAAAATAAATATGGAGACTCAAAAATTAATGGAAAAGAATAGCTGGTCCAGTATTTATTACATTACATACAAATGTGGCATAGTCCAGAGAATATCTAACAATCACACACAACATCTCCATCGCTATATTCAAACATACATTATTCAATATATGCACCAACCATCACTGAACATACATGCACAAAGAACACCAACCATCAGAGGATATACACACACAGAGCACCACCCATCACTATACAAACATAAACTCAAAGAGGACAATTTAGAATATCCAATCAACCTAACTTCTGTGTTTATGGACTGTGAGAGGAAACCAGAGATCCTGAAGGAAACCTGCACAGATAAGGACTGGAACCCAAGACCCTAGTGCTGAGAGAAACTTCACTGAGGGAGGGACTCAAACCCAAGACCCTAATGCTGATGGGTAAATGAACTGAACACCAAGCCACCATACTGCCTGCCTAACAGCATAACAATAACAACATAACAATATAACAATATTAAATATGATAATAATAATAATATTTCTTCTTCTCTTCTTCTTCTCCTTATTATTATTATTATTATTATTATTATTATTTCTTTATTTTTTACTACTAGTTGTGTAAACCTGATCATGCAGTAAAATGTAACTCTTTGTGGCCACAGTGTGTTCATTTAATGAAATGCAGCTAGTTTCACCAGAAATGTTTTGTCTGGATCTATATAACTTTGTTCCGCAGTACCTTATTTTAACTCTGTTAATGTTGCACTACAAGGCAGTTTTGTAATTTCTTTAAAGAAGAGGAGAATCACATTTGATAAATTGTGCACCATAATGGTTCCATTTAAGAATAAATTAACAGAAACTCACCTGAGAATCTCCAGTTTAAAGTGTGAACTCTTCAGTCCAGCACAGAGCTGCTCCACTCCTGAATTCTGCAGGTCATTATTATTCATCTCCAGCTCTCTCAATGTATTTTCTGTTTGTAGAACTGTTGTGAGAGATTTGCAAGACCCTTCAGTGAGATTACAGCCAGATAGTCTGCAAAGAAATACATAGAGTACAAAATGCAGTTCAATCAGAGGATCTACAGTACAGACAACACAAAATGAGTTTATGATAATGAAAAGATATTACTAATTGTGTGTGTGTGTGTGTGTGTGTGTGTGTGTGTGTGTGTGTGTGTGTGTGTGTGTGTGTGTGTATGTGTGCGCATGCACAAAATATGAGACACAGGTCATGAACGAAGTCCATGTATTTCTCTTCAAATAGAATGGTGCCACTTGACGGAAGAGCTATTATGATGGTGGCATCACCTGTGTGATGCCATTTCCTGTTTTTGAAATTCCTTCACATGAATAACAGTTTAGGCATTCCAATCTTTACTATTGTCCTATTGTTTATTCATTTTCTGTAACTGCATACAATTCTGATATCAACAATGTCTACAAGTCACAGGAGACTACTCGACCATTCAAAACTTGCTGATGCAGACAACTAACCAAAGCTAAGTGTCTACTAGCTATCAAGTATTTGTATTTCACCATGACTTCAGTCATTTGTTGCTTGTGTTGAGTGCAGCATGTTTAGATTAATCATTACTGATAAATGTATCTATGAGAAGTACAGATTAATCATTAGTGAATTATCTACACTTCTCACAGTTACATTTATCATTAATCATTAGTGATAAACATCACAGGAGACTCTCAGCTTCAGTATGTAAACTACAGAGCTCTGGTTATACAAAAATAAGGTAATAAAATGTGTTGGGGTAAAGGCCAATCGTTATTCTGTATTTTCATGAGGTGATCTGTGATATAATTATAATAGGCTTTAAAGCTCTCTGTAGCAGGTGCAGAGAGGTGCAAGACTGTCTGAAAACATGAATAATGTTTCTGGGGTATCTTAAGGTCAGAGACCTTTTGGGACTCTAAGTGCAGAACTGAGGTTCTGATACAGGCTTCTGTACAAGTCTAAGGCAGATTACTCTGAACTGTTCCTGTGAGAAATAACTTCATTAGTGTTGAAAAAGATCTGTTTTTAAAAGACTTGAAAGCCTCTTTGAGAGTTCTGTGGCTAAGCAAGGTTCATTATCTTACCACAAGGGCAGAGTGATACTGACCTACCACATCATTTTGCAGATGTTTGGTGGTGTGAGTTGAGATCATCTTTGTTTAAAAAAAATCTTCCAATGGGATACAATGGTGTCAAGTTTAACTTGCATAATGATGAATCTCAATTTGCATATATTGAATAATGTATGTTTGAACATAGTGGTGGAGATGTATGTAAAGAAGGTGGGGTGATTACATAATCACTTCTGAAAACTGTATAAAAATATGTGTTGTGTGTGACTGTTAGACATATTCTGGACTATGCCTCGTTTGTAACATTGAGCTCAGAATAAAGATGGGACCGGCTATTCTCTTCAAACGCACCCACACCGTCAGCAGTAGGGTTATCAGCACCAGCTGATAGATGGCCCAGAGCTGCGTTGTTCTGTGAGCAGGGTCTGAATCCACACACGTGCACCGTTATAGGTAAGCAGAAGTCGTGTTTGAAACATTCTGCATAGGTGGTATTAAGACCTTGTCCACAGAGTTTTGTGGTAGGTCTTGGGCGTCTTAAAAGTGCAGGAAGTGAATGGATACGCAGACAGATCTGTTTAAACGTGATTAATATCATCTAATTATAAAATGCATACACGCAAAATATATTAATGAGGTTTTAGTAATAAATACAATAAAGTAACGGATGGAGGTACAGTATATAAAACCGGTGACAGTTACAGCAGTAGAGAGTGTACATATTACAGACACATTAAAATAGTAGCAGTAGGAGAAGGTGGGATTAAAGTATTACAGGATAAGAATATAAACAATGTGAGTGGCGATTAATAGAATTTTGGAATAGTGTAAATTTTCATTTTACTAAAATAAGTTATGGTTAAGTCAACATAATAATTGATGGAATTCAGCGAAGCAAATTAGAAAATAATCATATGGATAGCGATTTGTTAAGTGAGACGCAGGGAGCACGAACACATTTTTGACTTGAGAAAATATATAGAAACTCTGCAGGTGTGGAGTGTTGGCAGTGGCTAGAGTCAATAAATCTTAAATTGTATCAGCTGACTGTTTTAATTTAGATGAAGCTGAGGCTGCATTTCCTCATCTTATCTTAAGGGAGAGAGTAAGGAGGATGTGGAAAAGAATCTGTTGGCTGAAGTGCTTAATTTATTGTTGTCTAGCCAAGTGCCTGGAAGAGCAACAGTTGGGTTGGAGCACTTACTGTGGAAACCGTTTGAACCACTAACATTGATTATGGGAAGCAACGAAAAGGGTTAAAGATTTTTGCAATGACAGACATGAGGAACAGATGATTATAGCCTTCAGTAGGTCAGAAACTCCACCACATATTCTGTGTACTGTCTCTCTGTTACTGCTGCTCTGCTGTGTGTTGTCTCTCTGTTACTGCTGCTCTGCTGTGTCCTGTCTCTCTGTTACTGCTGCTCTGTTGTGTGCTGTGTCCTGTCTCACTGTTCCTGCTGCTCTGTTGTGTGTTGTCTTTCTGTTACTGCTGGTCTGCTGTGTGCTGTGTACTGTCTTCTCCGTTACTGCTGCTCTGCTGTGTGCTGTGTACTGACTCTCTGTTTCTGCTGCTCTGCTGTGTGCTGTGTACTGTCTCTCTGTTACTGCTGCTCTGCTGTGTTCAATGTTATGCTTGGGTCATTTGGTATGTTTGGTTCGTGTTGTTCATTGCCTTATCTTTTGCAATCTTGGTTAGTCTGGTTCTTTACATTGATAATTCTCTACCTGGTTAGTGTTTCTTTATGCTTTATCTAATAATAATTCTTCTGTACTTCAGCAATTCCTCACCTCATTTCAGGCTAAACTTTACTACTACATGGTGTTTGGACTAATAAATAGACTTGTACTTGGTGAAATAAATTCAAAATGTTTACCGCTGGTGTGTTGTTTGCAGTGTTTTTTGTTTTCACTTTACGCTACATGTGCTGCTAGGCTGTTACTAGAGTTTATTTGTCTGATACATTTAATTTTTTCACAATGAAGTACTCCAGTCACCTGTCTTATCTCACCTGTCTTATCTCACCTGTCTCATAAATTCTTTGATCTCATAACCTACAGTACAATTAAGTACATGCTCACTTTCTTGTCCCACTCTAGTGTGGTGACTTCAACACACACAGTGTTGTTCCCTCATCTATGTTCCCTGAAAAAGGAAAGCTGAAAAAGAAGCAGCAGCCAGTTTACACACAGCTACTCTATCAGAACCAGAGACCCCTGGGTTACTGCACTGGGTGCAGGGTAAGGGGAGGAGGTTAAGACAGGACAGAGCACCACCCATCACTGGACATACATACACACACACATACATACAGAGCACCAACCATCACTGGACATACATACACACATACATACATACAGAGCACCAACCATCACTGGACATACATACACACGCAGAGCACCAACCATCACTGGACATACACACACACAGAGCACCAACCATCACTGAACACACACACACACACACACACACACACACACACACACACACACACACACACACACACACGCACACAGACACACACACACAGCACCAACCATCACTGGACATACATACATACATACACACACACAGAGCACCAACCATCACTGAACAAACACACACACACACACACACACACACACACACACACACACACACACACACACACACAGAGCACCAACCATCCCTGGACACACACACACACACACACACACACACACACACACACACACACACACATAATGTATATATATTCTCTGTCTCTGTTAAAAAAAATACAGAGCTCCTTGCTGAACACTCCTGTGTCTTGACTCAGTGTGGCTTTCTGAGTGTTTGCCAGCAAGACCAGTGTGACATTTCAATTACAGAATGACAGTCATGTGTTGCATTCCAACTGGTAAGAAGACATTGCAGTAATTCTGGAATGCACTGGTCTGCTCTTAAGATAAAGGCTTATCTGTTCTTTAATGTTGTTGCTGTCAGAAAAGCCATTCCCCAAAGTTTACCATTCAAAATATACTTACAGTACAACCTTTTACCACTGGAAATGAAAACTATTGTTCAGTTTGTTCTGACTGAGAAATACATTCACATAATTTGATTAGTTACAGAAGGAGCTTCAGTAATAAAAACCTTTAAAAATTAAAATGATTAATCCAAAAGATACTTACAGAGCTCGCCTGGTGTTTTTCAACACTGGAAATAATTCCCTCAGTCCTTTATCTGATGGCCTTAATTTCTTCAGCTCAAATTTCTCTTGAATCTCCTCTGACATCAGCAGCACAAACACCAGAGCTGAACACTGTACAGATGAGAGTGTCTGTGTTGAGAGGTCCCCTGAGTTCAGGGAGGTCTGTATTTCACTTATCAGAGAGTTGTCTTTCATTTCACTCAAGCAGTGGAATAGATTGATAGTCTCTTCAAAGGATTTTGTTCTCTTGATGGTTTTCTTGATGTATTTCACAGTCTCCTCTAAACTTTCTTCTTTGATGTCCAGTTCTGGGTGTAGACTCTTCAGGATCCTCTGATTGGACTGCAGTGAGAGGCCTAGCCAAGTGCCTGGAAGAGCAACAGTTGGGTTGGAGCACTTACTGTGGAAACCGTTTGAACCACTAACATTGATTATGGGAAGCAACGAAAAGGGTTAAAGATTTTTGCAATGACAGACATGAGGAACAGATGATTATAGCCTTCAGTAGGTCAGAAACTCCACCACATATTCTGTGTACTGTCTCTCTGTTACTGCTGCTCTGCTGTGTCCTGTCTCTCTGTTACTGCTGCTCTGTTGTGTGCTGTGTCCTGTCTCACTGTTCCTGCTGCTCTGTTGTGTGTTGTCTTTCTGTTACTGCTGGTCTGCTGTGTGCTGTGTACTGTCTCTCCGTTACTGCTGCTCTGCTGTGTGCTGTGTACTGACTCTCTGTTTCTGCTGCTCTGCTGTGTGCTGTGTACTGTCTCTCTGTTACTGCTGCTCTGCTGTGTTCAATGTTATGCTTGGGTCATTTGGTATGTTTGGTTCGTGTTGTTCATTGCCTTATCTTTTGCAATCTTGGTTAGTCTGGTTCTTTACATTGATAATTCTCTACCTGGTTAGTGTTTCTTTATGCTTTATCTAATAATAATTCTTCTGTACTTCAGCAATTCCTCACCTCATTTCAGGCTAAACTTTACTACTACATGGTGTTTGGACTAATAAATAGACTTGTACTTGGTGAAATAAATTCAAAATTTTTACCGCTGGTGTGTTGTTTGCAGTGTTTTTTGTTTTCACTTTACGCTACATGTGCTGCTAGGCTGTTACTAGAGTTTATTTGTCTGATACATTTAATTTTTTCACAATGAAGTACTCCAGTCACCTGTCTTATCTCACCTGTCTTATCTCACCTGTCTCATAAATTCTTTGATCTCATAACCTACAGTACAATTAAGTACATGCTCACTTTCTTGTCCCACTCTAGTGTGGTGACTTCAACACACACAGTGTTGTTCCCTCATCTATGTTCCCTGAAAAAGGAAAGCTGAAAAAGAAGCAGCAGCCAGTTTACACACAGCTACTCTATCAGAACCAGAGACCCCTGGGTTACTGCACTGGGTGCAGGGTAAGGGGAGGAGGTTAAGACAGGACAGAGCACCACCCATCACTGGACATACATACATACATACATACATACAGAGCACCACCCATCACTGGACATACATACACACACACATACATACAGAGCACCAACCATCACTGGACATACATACACACACACATACATACAGAGCACCAAGCATCACTGGACATACATACACACATACATACATACAGAGCACCAACCATCACTGGACATACATACACACGCAGAGCACCAACCATCACTGGACATACACACACACAGAGCACCAACCATCACTGAACACACACACACACACACACACACACACACACACACACACACACACACACACACACACACACACACACACACACACACACACACACGCACACAGACACACACACACAGCACCAACCATCACTGGACATACATACATACATACACACACACAGAGCACCAACCATCACTGAACAAACACACACACACACACACACACACACACACACACACACACACACACACACACACAGAGCACCAACCATCCCTGGACACACACACACACACACACACACACACACACACACACGCACACACACACACACACACACACACACACACACACACACACACACACATAATGTATATATATTCTCTGTCTCTGTTAAAAAAAATACAGAGCTCCTTGCTGAACACTCCTGTGTCTTGACTCAGTGTGGCTTTCTGAGTGTTTGCCAGCAAGACCAGTGTGACATTTCAATTACAGAATGACAGTCATGTGTTGCATTCCAACTGGTAAGAAGACATTGCAGTAATTCTGGAATGCACTGGTCTGCTCTTAAGATAAAGGCTTATCTGTTCTTTAATGTTGTTGCTGTCAGAAAAGCCATTCCCCAAAGTTTACCATTCAAAATATACTTACAGTACAACCTTTTACCACTGGAAATGAAAACTATTGTTCAGTTTGTTCTGACTGAGAAATACATTCACATAATTTGATTAGTTACAGAAGGAGCTTCAGTAATAAAAACCTTTAAAAATTAAAATGATTAATCCAAAAGATACTTACAGAGCTCGCCTGGTGTTTTTCAACACTGGAAATAATTCCCTCAGTCCTTTATCTGATGGCCTTAATTTCTTCAGCTCAAATTTCTCTTGAATCTCCTCTGACATCAGCAGCACAAACACCAGAGCTGAACACTGTACAGATGAGAGTGTCTGTGTTGAGAGGTCCCCTGAGTTCAGGGAGGTCTGTATTTCACTTATCAGAGAGTTGTCTTTCATTTCACTCAAGCAGTGGAATAGATTGATAGTCTCTTCAAAGGATTTTGTTCTCTTGATGGTTTTCTTGATGTATTTCACAGTCTCCTCTAAACTTTCTTCTTTGATGTCCAGTTCTGGGTGTAGACTCTTCAGGATCCTCTGATTGGACTGCAGTGAGAGGCCTAGCCAAGTGCCTGGAAGAGCAACAGTTGGGTTGGAGCACTTACTGTGGAAACCGTTTGAACCACTAACATTGATTATGGGAAGCAACGAAAAGGGTTAAAGATTTTTGCAATGACAGACATGAGGAACAGATGATTATAGCCTTCAGTAGGTCAGAAACTCCACCACATATTCTGTGTACTGTCTCTCTGTTACTGCTGCTCTGCTGTGTCCTGTCTCTCTGTTACTGCTGCTCTGTTGTGTGCTGTGTCCTGTCTCACTGTTCCTGCTGCTCTGTTGTGTGTTGTCTTTCTGTTACTGCTGGTCTGCTGTGTGCTGTGTACTGTCTCTCCGTTACTGCTGCTCTGCTGTGTGCTGTGTACTGACTCTCTGTTTCTGCTGCTCTGCTGTGTGCTGTGTACTGTCTCTCTGTTACTGCTGCTCTGCTGTGTTCAATGTTATGCTTGGGTCATTTGGTATGTTTGGTTCGTGTTGTTCATTGCCTTATCTTTTGCAATCTTGGTTAGTCTGGTTCTTTACATTGATAATTCTCTACCTGGTTAGTGTTTCTTTATGCTTTATCTAATAATAATTCTTCTGTACTTCAGCAATTCCTCACCTCATTTCAGGCTAAACTTTACTACTACATGGTGTTTGGACTAATAAATAGACTTGTACTTGGTGAAATAAATTCAAAATTTTTACCGCTGGTGTGTTGTTTGCAGTGTTTTTTGTTTTCACTTTACGCTACATGTGCTGCTAGGCTGTTACTAGAGTTTATTTGTCTGATACATTTAATTTTTTCACAATGAAGTACTCCAGTCACCTGTCTTATCTCACCTGTCTTATCTCACCTGTCTTATCTCACCTGTCTCATAAATTCTTTGATCTCATAACCTACAGTACATTTAAGTACATGCTCACTTTCTTGTCCCACTCTAGTGTGGTGACTTCAACACACACAGTGTTGTTCCCTCATCTATGTTCCCTGAAAAAGGAAAGCTGAAAAAGAAGCAGCAGCCAGTTTACACACAGCTACTCTATCAGAACCACAGACCCCTGGGTTACTGCACTGGGTGCAGGGTAAGGGGAGGAGGTTAAGACAGGACAGAGCACCACCCATCACTGGACATACATACACACACACATACATACAGAGCACCAACCATCACTGGACATACATACACACATACATACATACAGAGCACCAACCATCACTGGACATACATACACACGCAGAGCACCAACCATCACTGGACATACACACACACAGAGCACCACCCATCACTGGACATACACACACACAGAGCACCAACCATCACTGAACACACACACACACACACACACACACACACACACACACACACACACACACACACGCGCACACAGACACACACACACAGCACCAACCATCACTGGACATACATACATACATACATACATACAGAGCACCAACCATCACTGGACATACATACACACACAGAGCACCACCCATCACTGGACATACACACACACAGAGCACCACCCATCACTGGACATACACACACACAGAGCACCAACCATCACTGAACAAACACACACACACACACACACACACACACACACACACACACACACACACACACACACACACACACACACA
Organism: Electrophorus electricus; assembly: GCF_041902795.1. NCBI lineage: Eukaryota > Metazoa > Chordata > Actinopteri > Gymnotiformes > Gymnotidae > Electrophorus > Electrophorus electricus. The sequence goes on along the minus strand of NC_137497.1, from coordinate 12,923,580 downwards.
GAGCACCAACCATCCCTGGACACACACACACACACACACACACACACACACACACACACACACACACACACACACACACACACACACACACACACACACAATGTATATATATTCTCTGTCTCTGTTAAAAAAAATACAGAGCTCCTTGCTGAACACTCCTGTGTCTTGACTCAGTGTGGCTTTCTGAGTGTTTGCCAGCAAGACCAGTGTGACATTTCAATTACAGAATGACAGTCATGTGTTGCATTCCAACTGGTAAGAAGACATTGCAGTAATTCTGGAATGCACTGGTCTGCTCTTAAGATAAAGGCTTATCTGTTCTTTAATGTTGTTGCTGTCAGAAAAGCCATTCCCCAAAGTTTACCATTCAAAATATACTTACAGTACAACCTTTTACCACTGGAAATGAAAACTATTGTTCAGTTTGTTCTGACTGAGAAATACATTCACATAATTTGATTAGTTACAGAAGGAGCTTCAGTAATAAAAACCTTTAAAAATTAAAATGATTAATCCAAAAGATACTTACAGAGCTCGCCTGGTGTTTTTCAACACTGGAAATAATTCCCTCAGTCCTTTATCTGATGGCCTTAATTTCTTCAGCTCAAATTTCTCTTGAATCTCCTCTGACATCAGCAGCACAAACACCAGAGCTGAACACTGTACAGATGAGAGTGTCTGTGTTGAGAGGTCCCCTGAGTTCAGGGAGGTCTGTATTTCACTTATCAGAGAGTTGTCTTTCATTTCACTCAAGCAGTGGAATAGATTGATAGTCTCTTCAAAGGATTTTGTTCTCTTGATGGTTTTCTTGATGTATTTCACAGTCTCCTCTAAACTTTCTTCTTTGATGTCCAGTTCTGGGTGTAGACTCTTCAGGATCCTCTGATTGGACTGCAGTGAGAGGCCTAGCCAAGTGCCTGGAAGAGCAACAGTTGGGTTGGAGCACTTACTGTGGAAACCGTTTGAACCACTAACATTGATTATGGGAAGCAACGAAAAGGGTTAAAGATTTTTGCAATGACAGACATGAGGAACAGATGATTATAGCCTTCAGTAGGTCAGAAACTCCACCACATATTCTGTGTACTGTCTCTCTGTTACTGCTGCTCTGCTGTGTGTTGTCTCTCTGTTACTGCTGCTCTGCTGTGTCCTGTCTCTCTGTTACTGCTGCTCTGTTGTGTGCTGTGTCCTGTCTCACTGTTCCTGCTGCTCTGTTGTGTGTTGTCTTTCTGTTACTGCTGGTCTGCTGTGTGCTGTGTACTGTCTTCTCCGTTACTGCTGCTCTGCTGTGTGCTGTGTACTGACTCTCTGTTTCTGCTGCTCTGCTGTGTGCTGTGTACTGTCTCTCTGTTACTGCTGCTCTGCTGTGTTCAATGTTATGCTTGGGTCATTTGGTATGTTTGGTTCGTGTTGTTCATTGCCTTATCTTTTGCAATCTTGGTTAGTCTGGTTCTTTACATTGATAATTCTCTACCTGGTTAGTGTTTCTTTATGCTTTATCTAATAATAATTCTTCTGTACTTCAGCAATTCCTCACCTCATTTCAGGCTAAACTTTACTACTACATGGTGTTTGGACTAATAAATAGACTTGTACTTGGTGAAATAAATTCAAAATGTTTACCGCTGGTGTGTTGTTTGCAGTGTTTTTTGTTTTCACTTTACGCTACATGTGCTGCTAGGCTGTTACTAGAGTTTATTTGTCTGATACATTTAATTTTTTCACAATGAAGTACTCCAGTCACCTGTCTTATCTCACCTGTCTTATCTCACCTGTCTTATCTCACCTGTCTCATAAATTCTTTGATCTCATAACCTACAGTACATTTAAGTACATGCTCACTTTCTTGTCCCACTCTAGTGTGGTGACTTCAACACACACAGTGTTGTTCCCTCATCTATGTTCCCTGAAAAAGGAAAGCTGAAAAAGAAGCAGCAGCCAGTTTACACACAGCTACTCTATCAGAACCACAGACCCCTGGGTTACTGCACTGGGTGCAGGGTAAGGGGAGGAGGTTAAGACAGGACAGAGCACCACCCATCACTGGACATACACACACACATACATACATACAGAGCACCAACCATCACTGGACATACATACACACGCAGAGCACCAACCATCACTGGACATACACACACACAGAGCACCACCCATCACTGGACATACACACACACAGAGCACCAACCATCACTGAACACACACACACACACACACACACACACACACACACACACACACACACACACACACACACACACGCACACAGACACACACACAGCACCAACCATCACTGGACATACATACATACATACATACATACAGAGCACCAACCATCACTGGACATACATACACACACAGAGCACCACCCATCACTGGACATACACACACACAGAGCACCACCCATCACTGGACATACACACACACAGAGCACCAACCATCACTGAACACACACACACACACACACACACACACACACACACACACACACACACACACACACACACAGAGCACCAACCATCCCTGGACACACACACACACACACACACACACACACACACGCACACACACACACACACACACACAGAGCACCAACCATCCCTGGACACACACACACACACACACACACACACATAATGTATATATATTCTCTGTCTCTGTTAAAAAAAATACAGAGCTCCTTGCTGAACACTCCTGTGTCTTGACTCAGTGTGGCTTTCTGAGTGTTTGCCAGCAAGACCAGTGTGACATTTCAATTACAGAATGACAGTCATGTGTTGCATTCCAACTGGTAAGAAGACATTGCAGTAATTCTGGAATGCACTGGTCTGCTCTTAAGATAAAGGCTTATCTGTTCTTTAATGTTGTTGCTGTCAGAAAAGCCATTCCCCAAAGTTTACCATTCAAAATATACTTACAGTACAACCTTTTACCACTGGAAATGAAAACTATTGTTCAGTTTGTTCTGACTGAGAAATACATTCACATAATTTGATTAGTTACAGAAGGAGCTTCAGTAATAAAAACCTTTAAAAATTAAAATGATTAATCCAAAAGATACTTACAGAGCTCGCCTGGTGTTTTTCAACACTGGAAATAATTCCCTCAGTCCTTTATCTGATGGCCTTAATTTCTTCAGCTCAAATTTCTCTTGAATCTCCTCTGACATCAGCAGCACAAACACCAGAGCTGAACACTGTACAGATGAGAGTGTCTGTGTTGAGAGGTCCCCTGAGTTCAGGGAGGTCTGTATTTCACTTATCAGAGAGTTGTCTTTCATTTCACTCAAGCAGTGGAATAGATTGATAGTCTCTTCAAAGGATTTTGTTCTCTTGATGGTTTTCTTGATGTATTTCACAGTCTCCTCTAAACTTTCTTCTTTGATGTCCAGTTCTGGATGTAGACTCTTCAGGATCCTCTGATTGGACTGCAGTGAGAGGCCGAAGAGGAAACGGAGGAAAAGGTCCAGGTGTCCATTTTCACTCCTCATGGCTTTATCTACTGCTGTCTTGAGCAGATCACACAGTCTGTGTTTTAACTTCCATTTCATTTTCTCCAGTGGGGTTTTAAGGAGTGGGTTGCCTTCATCCCTGAATGTTAGGAACACAAATACAGCAGCAAGAAACTCCTGGAAGCTTAAATGCACAAAGCTGAAGATCTTCCCCTCCTGTTTAAAAATTTGTGTACAAATTCCAGAGTACACTAAAGCCTCTTGGAAATCAATGCCACATTTTTTCAGATCTTTCTCATAGAACAGCAGCCGTCCTTTTTGGAGCTGAAGAAAAGCTAACTTGCCAAGCTTCATGATACCCAGCACCTCTGCTCTTTTTGTCTCGGATGGAACTGTATTGTCAGTGCTTTGCTTTGTGCTGTATTTCTCAGTCATTTGCTCTGTGAGAAACATCAGGAAACGTAGATACACTTCTGTCAGAGTTTTGGGAGCATTTTTCATGTCTTTACCATCCTTCAGCATTTTCTGAAGCACGGTGGCTGCGATCCTGCAGAAGACGGGTATGTGACACAAGATATGAAGGCTTCTTGCAGTCTTAATGTGTGAGAGAATTGTGGTGGCTTGATCTTCATCTCTGATTCTCTTCCTGAAGTACTCCTCCTTCTGTGGGTCATTGAATCCACGGATTTCTGTAACAGGGTTAAAGTATTGGTAATTTATCTTACTGACTGCTGCAGGTCGTGAAGTGATCCAGAGGAGAGCAGAAGGAAGCAGTTCTCCATTTATGAGGTTTGTTATTAGTTTATCAAGAGTAGTCTTTTCATTCACATTAGATACCTTCTTCTGATGAAGATCTAGAGGAATTCTACTTTCATCCAGTCCATCCAGTATGAAAAGCAGCCGAAGTTTTTCATTTAATATCTCCTTTTCATCTCCAGAATGGAGTTCTTGATGGAAGTAAAGAAGTAGTTTTGAGAGGCTGTACTTTTCATCCTTGACCAAGTTCAGCTCTCGAAATGGGAGGTACATGATGAAATCTATGTCCTGGTTGCACTTCTCTTCAGCCCAGTCAAGAATGAACTTGTGCACAGAGACTGTTTTTCCCACTCCAGCTATTCCCAATGTCAGGACTTTAGTACCATGCTTGTTTTCAGTAGACTGCACTTTGAAGAGGTCACTGAGTGTGATTGGTGTTTCTTCTGTTTTGGGGTAAAAGTCCTCCACCTGTCTCACTTCATGCTTTGTATTCACTCCTCCTGTGCATCCTTTGATCATGTAAACTTCAGTGTAAGTGTCTTTTATAGGCACACGATCACATTCTATTGTAGCCTCCTCATACAACTTCTCAAATTTTTCCTTATATTTTATTTTCATTCTCCTACTACTGAGATCATGTTTTCCTCCACCTGTTAAAAAGTGGGAAGAAAAAGTTGTGATTCATATAACCTGTGAATAAGGAAAGTGCCTGTTTAGTTTAGCTTCAAAATGTTAACTTTATATCATGTTCTCTCTGAAGTTTGTTTACCACTGTAGAGTAGAATAACTATCAGTAGTACTACCAAATAAGGAGACATCAAAAAGACTCCAAATGAGAGTCAAAGTTTTGATTATTGTTATGAGACGGAACAGTCTGTAATGGCTCAATGAGTCTTTAACTGAACCAAGCTGGATCTTAGTTCTTACTTTCTGCAGCTTTGCTTTGCCTTCTCTTTTTGGTCAGTGCTACCTCCATTAGTTCATAATCACAGAGTGTGTGCAAGGCTTTACATATGCACTAACTGTCTTATGTATGCTGAGCTGTAACAGGTTATATATGTCTACCAGTGTTCAGTGTGTTAATGAAGAGGTACTGAAACACTAAGGGAGAGGTGACGTGTCTACCAGTGCTCAGTGTGTTAATGAAGAGGTGCTGAAACACTCAGGGAGAGGTGATGTGTTTACCAGTGCTCAGTGTGTTAATGAAGAGGTACTGAAACACTCAGGGAGAGGTGATGTGTCTACCAGTGCTCAGTGTGTTAATGAAGAGGTACTGAAACACTCAGGGAGAGGTCATGTGTCTACCAGAGCTCAGTGTGTTAATGAAGAGGTACTGAAACACTCAGGGAGAGGTGTTGTGTCTACCAGTGCTCAGTGTGTTAATGAAGAGGTGCTGAAACACTCAGGGAGAGGTAATGTGTCTACCAGTGCTCAGTGTGTTAATGAAGAGGTGCTAAAACACTCAGGGAGAGGTGACGTGTCTAGTAGTGTTTAGTGTGTTAATGAAGCGGTACTGAAACACTCAGGGAGAGGTGACGTGTCTAGCAGTGTTTAGTGTGTTAATGAAGAGGTAATGAAACACTAAGGGAGAGGTAATGTGTCTACCAGTGCTCAGTGTGTTAATGAAGAGGTGCTGAAACACTCAGGGAGAGGTGTTGGGTCTACCAGTGCTCAGTGTGTTAATGAAGAGGTGCCAAAACACTCACGGAGAGGTGATGTGTTTACCAGTCCTCAGTGTGTTAATGAAGCGGTACTGAAACACTCAGGGAGAGGTGATGTGTCTAGCAGTGTTTAGTGTGTTAATGAAGAGGTAATGAAACACTAAGGGAGAGGTAATGTGTCTACCAGTGCTCAGTGTGTTAATGAAGAGGTACTGAAACACTAAAGGAGAGGTGATGTGTCTACCAGTGCTCAGTGTGTTAATGAAGAGGTACTGAAACACTAAGGGAGAGGTGATGTGTCTACCAGTGCTCAGTGTGTTAATGAAGAGGTACTGAAACACTAAGGGAGAGGTAATGTGTCTACCAGTGCTCAGTGTGTTAATGAAGAGGTGCTAAAACACTCAGGGAGAGGTGACGTGTCTAGCAGTGTTTAGTGTGTTAATGAAGCGGTACTGAAACACTCAGGGAGAGGTGACGTGTCTAGCAGTGTTTAGTGTGTTAATGAAGAGGTAATGAAACACTAAGGGAGAGGTAATGTGTCTACCAGTGCTCAGTGTGTTAATGAAGAGGTGCTGAAACACTCAGGGAGAGGTGGCGTGTCTACCAGTGCTCAGTGTGTTAATGAAGAGGTGCTGAAACACTAAGGGAGAGGTGATGTGTTTACCAGTGCTCAGTGTGTTAATGAAGAGGTACTGAAACACTCAGGGAGAGGTGATGTGTCTACCAGTGCTCAGTGTGTTAATGAAGAGGTACTGAAACACTCAGGGAGAGGTCATGTGTCCACCAGTGCTCAGTGTGTTAATGAAGAGGTACTGAAACACTCAGGGAGAGGTGATGTGTCTACCAGTGCTCAGTGTGTTAATGAAGAGGTACTGAAACACTAAGGGAGAGGTGATGTGTCTACCAGTGCTCAGTGTGTTAATGAAGAGGTACTGAAACACTAAGGGAGAGGTAATGTGTCTACCAGTGCTCAGTGTGTTAATGAAGAGGTGCTAAAACACTCAGGGAGAGGTGACGTGTCTAGCAGTGTTTAGTGTGTTAATGAAGCGGTACTGAAACACTAAGGGAGAGGTGACGTGTCTAGCAGTGTTTAGTGTGTTAATGAAGAGGTAATGAAACACTAAAGGAGAGGTAATGTGTCTACCAGTGCTCAGTGTGTTAATGAAGAGGTGCTGAAACACTCAGGGAGAGGTGATGTGTTTAACAGTGCTCAGTGTGTTAATGAAGAGGTACTGAAACACTAAGGGAGAGGTAATGTGTCTACCAGTGCTCAGTGTGTTAATGAAGAGGTGCTGAAACACTAAGGGAGAGGTAATGTGTCTACCAGTGCTCAGTGTGTTAATGAAGAGGTGCTGAAACACTCAGGGAGAGGTGTTGGGTCTACCAGTGCTCAGTGTGTTAATGAAGAGGTGCCAAAACACTCACGGAGAGGTGATGTGTCTACCAGTGCTCAGTGTGTTAATGAAGAGGTGCTGAAACACTCAGGGAGAGGTGATGTGTCTACCAGTGCTCAGTGTGTTAATGAAGAGGTGCTGAAACACTCAGGGAGAGGTGGCGTGTCTACCAGTGCTCAGTGTGTTAATGAAGAGGTGCTGAAACACTCAGGGAGAGGTGATGTGTTTACCAGTGCTCAGTGTGTTAATGAAGAGGTGCTGAAACACTCAGGGAGAGGTCATGTGTCTACCAGTGCTCAGTGTGTTAATGAAGAGGTACTGAAACACTAAGGTAGAGGTGACGTGTCTACCAGTGCTCAGTGTGTTAATGAAGAGGTGCTGAAACACTCAGGGAGAGGTCATGTGTCTACCAGTGCTCAGTGTGTTAATGAAGAGGTATTTTGTTCTTTATTGTTTGTATTGTTTCTGCTGTGCTGGATGTCAACTAGAGAAGGACTCCCCCCATTATTTGGTTTGTCTCCCGTGAATGAGATTTGTTATGAAAAGAGCATAAATGAACATGATGCGTTTAGGCTGGGGAGAGATTTCTCACTACTATCGTGGTTTAACCTTCACAGTTCTGGTATGTAATAGAATTATTTAAAAAAAAATAGTTTGTGCCTTCTTCATTAAAGATTTAAGTAGCTAGATCTAGGAAACTCCAATTCTTTTAGACTATGTGATTATATTAACAGGTGTAACAACATTGAAGCTGTGCAATAATTTTGAGATTTAATTATTACCTGAACTATAATGTTGTGCAGTATCTGAGGGACTGTTTAATAACTGCAGGCTGACAGAAGTGTATGTAATGTATGTGACATGTGTATGTGAATGATGACAGTAGTGTATGTGGTGTGTGCATGTGAATGATGATAGTAGTGTATGTGATGTGAGTATGTGAATGATGACAGTAGTGTATGTGATGTGAGTATGTGAATGATGACAGTAGTGTATGTGACGTATATGAATGACGACAGTAGTGTATGTGATGTGAGTATGTGAATGATGATAGTAGTGTATGTGATGTATATGAATGATGACAGTAGTGTATGTGATGTATATGAATGACGACAGTAGTGTATGTGATGTGTGTATGTGAATGATGGCAGTAGTGTATGTGACGTATGTATGTGAATGACGACAGTAGTGTATGTGATGTGAGTATGTGAATGATGACATTAGTGTATGTGACGTATGTATGTGAATGACGACAGTAGTGTATGTGATGTGAGTATGTGAATGATGACAGTAGTGTATGTGATGTGAGTATGTGAATGATGACAGTAGTGTATGTGATGTGTGTATGTGAATGATGACAGTAGTGTATGTGATGTGTGTATGTGAATGATGACATTAGTGTATGTGACGTATGTATGTGAATGACGACAGTAGTGTATGTGATGTGAGTATGTGAATGATGGCAGTAGTGTATGTGACGTATGTATGTGAATGACGACAGTAGTGTATGTGATGTGAGTATGTGAATGATGACATTAGTGTATGTGACGTATGTATGTGAATGACGACAGTAGTGTATGTGATGTGAGTATGTGAATGATGACAGTAGTGTATGTGATGTGAGTATGTGAATGATGACAGTAGTGTATGTGATGTGTGTATGTGAATGATGACAGTAGTGTATGTGATGTATGTATGTGAATGACGACAGTAGTGTATTTGACGTATGTATGTGAATGACGACAGTAGTGTATGTGATGTGAGTATGTGAATGATGACATTAGTGTATGTGACGTATGTATGTGAATGACGACAGTAGTGTATGTGATGTGAGTATGTGAATGATGACAGTATTGTATGTGATGTATGTATGTGAATGATGACAGTAGTGTATGTGATGTGTGTATGTGAATGATGGCAGTAGTGTATGTGACGTATGTATGTGAATGACGACAGTAGTGTATGTGATGTGTGTATGTGAATGACGACAGTAGTGTATGTGATGTGAGTATGTGAATGATGGCAGTAGTGTATGTGATGTGAGTATGTGAATGACGACAGTAGTGTATGTGATGTGTGTATGTGAATGATGACAGTAGTGTATGTGATGTGTGTATGTGAATGATGACAGTAGTGTATGTGATGTGTGTATGTGAATGATGGCAGTAGTGTATGTGATGTGAGTATGTGAATGACGACAGTAGTGTATGTGATGTGTGTATGTGAATGATGACAGTAGTGTATGTGACGTATGTATGTGAATGACGACAGTAGTGTATTTGACGTATGTATGTGAATGACGACAGTAGTGTATGTGATGTGAGTATGTGAATGATGACATTAGTGTATGTGACGTATGTATGTGAATGACGACAGTAGTGTATGTGATGTGAGTATGTGAATGATGACAGTAGTGTATGTGATGTATGTATGTGAATGATGGCAGTAGTGTATGTGACGTATGTATGTGAATGACGACAGTAGTGTATGTGATGTGAGTATGTGAATGATGACATTAGTGTATGTGATGTGAGTATGTGAATGATGACATTAGTGTATGTGATGTGAGTATGTGAATGATGACAGTAGTGTATGTGATGTGAGTATGTGAATGACGACAGTAGTGTATGTGATGTGAGTATGTGAATGATGACATTAGTGTATGTGATGTGAGTATGTGAATGATGACATTAGTGTATGTGATGTGAGTATGTGAATGATGACAGTAGTGTATGTGATGTGAGTATGTGAATGACGACAGTAGTGTATGTGATGTGAGTATGTGAATGATGACAGTAGTGTATGTGATGTATGTATGTGAATGATGACAGTAGTGTATGTGACGTATGTATGTGAATGACGACAGTAGTGTATGTGATGTATGTATGTGAATGACGACAGTAGTGTATGTGATGTGTGTATGTGAATGATGGCAGTAGTGTATGTGACGTATGTATGTGAATGACGACAGTAGTGTATGTGATGTGAGTATGTGAATGACGACAGTAGTGTATGTGATGTGTGTATGTGAATGATGACAGTAGTGTATGTGATATTCATGTTGTTTAAAGTTGTAATATAATCTCATGCCTAAAGGTGTGACTGGGTTGAATTTACCTGCTGGAGTTTTAGCAGTCGACAATTCAAATTTGTCTCCACCTGTGAGAGAAGACATCAGAGTAAAGAGCAGAACATATAAAACACAAAACCTACTTTATTAACTGTGAGTCCTATGTGCATTTTTTGGTTGTGACTGCTATGTTTGAAAAGACACTGCACATTTGTTATTATGCATTTTGTAAGTTATACAGTCTGTGCCAAACACATTGTTTATCATTATTGGACTACATTTGTAATTTGCTCATGTTTAAACTGAGACTGACACTTTTCTCATTGTTGCTAATGAACATTTGTTATTCAAAACATATTGTTTGCAATGTTTGTTTTTTAATATACCAAATTATTTTGAATTTTGTCTCATTCTACTTTGTAAATTAACTAAGCATTGTTTTCCTCTTCATTCTTTATCTATTGAGTTCACTAACAAAACAAAACCAAATGCTATGAGCATATAAAATCCTGAAATAGTGAGTTTAAAAATTGAACATGATTTCACCTGCTTTATTTTCACTGTGTTTGATTCTCAGGGTCTCAGCCAGTTGGTTGTGGTTCATCTTCTTCAGGATGATCAGTGTGATCTCCACAGCTCCATTTGGGCCATATTTCTGCACCATCTTGTCCACAGTGTCAGGTCTGTTAGATTTCTCCAGCTGAGACTTTGGGATACACAGGAAACCTTCCACTCCGTTTTTCAGATGCCACTGGAATATGTTCAGGTCTTCTGTCTCCAGGTCATTTAAAGTGAAGAGAAGCTGTTCTTTGTCCATCCTGCAATGTGAAGAAGGGCAACAGTCCGGTTTACTGAAGGTTCACAAACGTTTTATATTCACAGTGCAGGGATGTAGAGAGAAGTGAATGTGAGTGTGTTGGGTGAAGAGTGCTGTGTGAGTGACAGAGAGGAGTGAATGAGAGTGTGTTGGGTGAAGTGTGCTGTGTGAGTGACAGAGAGGATTGAATGTGAGTGTGTTGGGTGAAGTGTGCTGTGTGAGTGACAGAGGAGTGAATGTGAGTGTGTTGGGTGAAGTGTGCTGTGTGTGTGATGTAGACAGGAGTGAATGAGAGTGTGTTGGGTGAAGTGTGCTGTGTGAGTGACAGAGAGGAGTGAATGTGTGTTGGGTGAAGTGTGCTGTGTGAGTGACAGAGAGGAGTGAATGTGTGTTGGGTGAAGTGTGCTGTGTGAGTGACACAGGAGTGAATGTGATTGTGTTGGGAGAAGTGTTGTGTGAGGGATGTGGAGAGGAGTGAATGAGAGCATGTTGGGTGAAGTGTGCTGTGTGAGTGACAGAGGAGTGAATGTGATTGTGTTGGGAGAAGTGTTGTGTGATTGATGGAGAGAGGAGTGAATGAGAGTGTGTTGGGTGAAGTGTGCTGTGTGAGTGATGTAGAGAGGAGTGAATGTGAGTGTGTTGGGTGAAGTGTGCTGTGTGAGGGATGTGGAGAGGAGTGAATGTGTGTTGGGTGAAGTGTGCTGTGTGAGTGACAGAGAGGAGTGAATGTGTGTTGGGTGAAGTGTGCTGTGTGAGTGACAGAGAGGAGTGAATGTGTGTTGGGTGAAGTGTGCTGTGTGAGGGATGTGGAGAGGACTGAGTAAAGTGTTGATGTGTGTTCACTGGGTTTTACCTGTTTGTCATCTCTCACTACCACTGTGTGGGTCTGTTATGAAAACACTGATAGTCTGAGGTCATACAGTCTGCTTGTTTTACTCTGAATACACATATTTAAATTCACATTTAAATTAGTGGGGCAGTTATTGATGATCTGCCCATCACTAATGTCACATAACTATAATAGATAATTTATTTTTACACAAATGGCACCATGGACATTGAAATGCCCATCAGTGACCACAAGATGGCAGTATAGAAACACATTTACAGACAGAAAAACATTGATTATGAAACAGCCTTACTGGTGGGGAAGGAGTTAATAGGCTTTCACAATTAAGAAAAAGCATTGGAATGTTACTGAATAAGATGTGAAATCCCAGGTAATACAATGAGATGATTTTCAAAGTTGTGTGATACACAAAATCAAACTTTATATTCAGTTATCAGAGAACAGGCCTGTGAGGGTGAGATGGGAGTGATCAGAGAACAGGCCTGTGAGGGTGAGATGGGAGTGATCAGAGAACAGGCCTGTGAGGGTGAGATGGGAGTGATCAGAGAACAGGCCTGTGAGGGTGAGATGGGAGTGATCAGAGAACAGATGGGAGTGATCAGAGAACAGGCCTGTGAGGGTGAGATGGGAGTGATCAGAGAACAGACCTGTGAGGGTGAGATGGGAGTGATCAGAGAACAGACCTGTGAGGGTGAGATGGGAATGATCAGAGAACAGACCTGTGAGGTTGAGATGGGAGTGATCAGAGAACAGACCTGTGAGGTTGAGATGGGAGTGATCAGAGAACAGACCTGTGAGGGTGAGATGGGAATGATCAGAGAACAGACCTGTGAGGTTGAGATGGGAGTGATCAGAGAACAGACCTGTGAGGGTGAGATGGGAATGATCAGAGAACAGACCTGTGAGGTTGAGATGGGAGTGATCAGAGAACAGACCTGTGAGGGTGAGATGGGAATGATCAGAGAACAGACCTGTGAGGGTGAGATGGGAGGCGACCCACAGACTGCTGCTGGAAGGAGAACCAACCAACATGGAGGACCAGATGTGACAGGGATACAGACACCGTCCACCCCTATACCCAATCAACATGGAGGACCAGATGTGACAGGGATACAGACACCGTCCACCCCTATACCCAATCAACATGGAGGACCAGATGTGACAGGGATACAGACACTACACTGCCATACGCCCAATCAACATGGAGGACCAGACTGTATGTGTATGTGTATGTGTAATCAGACTGTATGTGTAGTACTGTAGACTGAGGTATGACCTGCACAATACTAATGGATGAGCGTTACAGTGCATTTGCACTGTTCTGGTGCAGACACACAGCACACAGCCCACCCAATACACAACACATAGCCCATGGGCCAGATTCACAATACACAACACAACGAACAGCCTGTGGGTCTGACAGCCCAATGACACTCAAACTGACTCAACAAAATAATATATAAAAATTATGTATTCTTACTCAAATTCACCACAAATTCAATGAGACAGTTTAATGAAAATGTGAAACAGTGCCCCCCTATTACTTTCAAACATTGGAATTGTTCCCCTGACTGGTGTTTTCTCTTGGTTGTCCATGACCAATCTTAAGCAACATTCAACTGAAACACAGCAGCAATAAACAGGTTCATCCACATTATTTCAGAGGTTGCATGTGTTTATCAAAAAGAAGTAGTAGTTACAAGTAAAAAATGTTGATCTTGAACACAGGAAATTTAACCCAGAAACAAATATGTGAGGAAGTATGTAAACATGTAATGAAAATGTTTGTGGCTCTGTTATAGGTGTCTGTGTGAAATCGACCCTTGGTACAATAGTTATGAAAATCTGACAATTGTGATGGAGTTACCCAGTAAGAAAACTGATTTATCGAGGATTTAATAAGGATTCATTTGTTCACACACATTTACAGACACTCTTCTCCAGAGTGGCTTACATGTGTATCAGTGTGACAGTACGTGTGCACCCTGTGAATCAAATGCAAGATGTAAGTGTTACTAGCACCCTAATTTCTTTACTTAAGGTCAGAGCCTTACCTGAGTTACAGGAGACCACACAACCAGCAGAGTCTTGGTAAATGTCTTAGTTTATCTGTTATGGTGCATCTTTGCAGACCTGTAGAAAACAGCAGAGAAAATCTGTATGAAGATTTCAGAAAGTGTTAGTGTCTTGAGGGGGATCAAAAGACTGTATGTTATATCCAGTATATACACACACATACAGACAGTAAAGACAGCTATATCTCATATACAGTATATACACACATACAGACAGTAAAGACAGCTATATATCATATACAGTATATACACACATACAGACAGTAAAGACAGCTATATATCATATACAGTATATACACACATACAGACAGTAAAGACAGCTATATATCATATACAGTATATACACACATACAGACAATAAAGACAGCTGTACATCAAATACAAGTATATACATACAGACAGTAAAGACAGCGGAATATAATGCAGTATGTACATACAGACAGTAAAGACAGCTGTATGTCAGATACACATATAAACACACAGACAATAAAGACAGGTGTATGTCATATATAGTATAAACATACATAAAGACTATAATGACAGCTGTATGTCACATACAGTACATACATACAGACAGTAGACAGCTGTACTGTCATTATAGTTTTTATGTATGTTTATACTGTATATGACATACAGCTGTCTTTACTGTCTGTATGTATGATGTATATTCTGTATATGACATACAGCTATGTCATGTTTGTATATTTATACTGTATATGACATAGCTGTATTTACTGTCTGTATGTATACACTGTAAATGACATACAGCTGTATTTACTGTCTGTGTGTATATACTGTATAAGACATACAGCTGTCTACTGTCTGTATGTATGTACTGTATTTGACATACAGCTGTCATTATAGTCTTTATGTATGTTTATACTGTATACTGTATACTGTTGGTTTGTACTCTGTGTTTCTTAGCCATGAGTTTTCCCTAGCCTTAGTTATAGCCTGCTTCCCAGTTTGCCTTCGTGTGTTTATTTTGTCTACTTATATATCCCCGTGCTCTCCGTGTTGGCTCTTTGAGCCTGGACTACGATAACAACTCTGATTTTGGATTTGCGCATAATAAATCTCGCTCCTCTCCGCGCATGTGTCCGCCTCCTTATCGCTCAACATTACATATAAATATACATACAGACTATAAAGACAGCGGTATATCATATACAGTATATACATCACACATCCAGACAATAAAGACATACTGTATATAAACATATACAGACAATAGAAGACAGCTGTATGTCATATACATTATATACATGCAGACAGTAAAGACAGCGATATATCATATACAGAATATACATCACACATCCAGACAATAAAGACATACTGTATATAAACATATACAGACAATAGAAGACAGCTGTATGTCATATACAGTATAAACATACATACAGACAATAAACAGCTGTAGGCCATACATTATACATACGGACAATAAAGACAGCTGAGTGTCATATACAGTATAAACATACATACAAGACTATAATGACAGCTGTATGTCACATACAGTACATACATACAGACAGTAAAGACAGCTATGTCATATACAGTATAAATATACAAACAGACAATAGACAGCTGTATGTCATATACAGAATATACATCATACATACAGACAGTAAAGACAGCTGTATGTCATATACAGTATAAACATACATAAAAACTATAATGACAGCTGTATGTCACATACAGTACATACATACAGACAGAAATACTTATACAGTATATACACACAAACAGACAATAAAGACAGCTCTATGTCATAATGTATACACACACAAACCGACAGTAATGGTACCTGTAGGCCATACATTATACATACGGACAATAAAGACAGCTGAGTGTCATATACAACATATACACACAGACAATAAACACAGCTGTTTGTCATATACAGTATATACATACAGACTGTAAAGACAGCTATGCAATAAACATAAATACAGACAGTAATGGTAGCTCTATGTCATATACAGTATATACATCACACATCCTGACAATAAAGACAGTTGTATGTCATATACTGTATATAAACATATAAAGACAATAGAAGACAGCTGTATGTCATATACAGTATATACATACATACAGACAATAAAGACAGCTGTATGTCATATACAGAATATACATCATACATATAGACAGTAAATACAGCTGTGTCACAGTATATCCACACATACAGACACTAAAGACAGCTGTATGTCATATGCATTATATACACAGACAGTAAATACAGCTGTATGTCAAATACAGTATATATGTACAGACAGACAATAAAGACAGGTGTATATCATATACAGTATATACATGCATACAGACAATAAAGACAGCTGTATGTCATATACAGAATATATTTACAGACAGTAAAGACAGCTGTATGTCATATTGTATAAACATACATGATTTTCTGGATATACGGCTTGTACTTTGAATTACATCTATGGACTATGTGTGTTCTCTAATAAACTGCATTCCCCATACTGTCTCCGCTTGCGCTTAGAACATTTCAAAGACATATGGAAAGTTCACATGAATTTCTAAAGACAGCTGTCTCAGAACTGTTCAGGTTGGGGAACCTGTTACATTCACTGAGGGAAACTGGATTCATAGTCCACACAATCAAATATCTTGTAGGATACATTAGAATTAATAAAGAATATTTTCCTTATTTGAGTTTGGTCTTGTTGCAACACTTTGTATAGGAAAGGTTCAAATCCAGTAGTCCAGGTATGTGGACTTTCCTGCAGATCTAGGTATTCTTGGATGTGAATTTGTCCTTAAGTTCATTCTGAACTTGTCCAGAATGCAGCAGCATGACTGGTCTTCAATTTTCTGAAGTTCACATTACTCCACTGCTGTGCTCCTTTCATTGACTTCCAGTAGCTGCACGCATCAGATTTAAAGCCTTGATGCTTGCCTACAAAGTCAAAAATGGACCAGCCCCTTCATACATGAGGTCAATGGTCCTCAATTCGTACCTTGAGTACTTCGAACCTCAAGTAAGGTTTGGCTTGAAATACTGTGCTTCAGGTCTCATG
This sequence comes from Electrophorus electricus, assembly GCF_041902795.1. Lineage (NCBI taxonomy): Eukaryota > Metazoa > Chordata > Actinopteri > Gymnotiformes > Gymnotidae > Electrophorus > Electrophorus electricus. Next base: position 12,906,459 of record NC_137497.1, on the reverse strand, counting down.
GAAGACAAGCAACTAGACAATTTTCTGTCCTAGCTCCAAGATGGTGGAATAAACTCCCACTTGCTGTCCGGACAGCAGAGTCCCTTGCAGTCTTCAACCGCAGACTGAAGACCCATCTATTTGTGGAATATTTAAATGACAACTGACCCTGCTCCTATATTGACTGAGTAAATTAGTACTTATTGTAGGGTATTGTTTATTACACTGATGTTGTTTAACAAACCCTAGCACTTATTGTGTATTACACTTATCATTGTTTAAGATAGACCTTATGTATTTTGTACTTGTAGGCATCAGCAGTGATTCCTGTATTCTAGATCATTGGTATATTGGACTCTAACCTACTGTACGGGCTAGGATGTTTTCTATGAGTAAATGACAAAGCAATTTTGCAAGTCATTCTGGATAAGAGCATCTGCTAAATACTATAATTACTGTAAATGTAAATATGATAGGCTTTCTGAATCTGGCCACATGGTTGGTTTTAGGAATCTGGCCGTATTATTGGTATTAGGAATCTGGCCGTATGACTGGTTTTAGGAATGTGGCTAATGATTGGTATTAGGAATCTTACTGAAAGCCATAATTAATTACAGAGAGAAATACACAAGATTACAGCAATATCTATGAAGCATGGGAGCAGTGTTACCTTTACTGTTCAGTCTATAAGTCTTCAGGAAGAATGTCTGGATCTGTCTTCATCAGGATGTCCAGATTAATTAATTGTCAACACACTCACTTTAGCTACTGTTTCACTACTGAGTTTTCACTACTGTAGCAACATAACTGACCAATTGTTGATCATAACTGTTTATTACTACTATAAACACACCTGTACACACACTGTCTATTTCTTCACTGGAGTCCACCTGTAAACATGTTCTGTTTCTTCACTGCAGTCCATCTGTACACACACTCTCTGTTTCTTTCCTGTTATGATCTGAACGATAATCTAGTTGCACCTTTTTTTTCTTTTTAGAAGGAGCCAAACCAGTATGAGCACATTTCAGTCCCATAACATCCCAAGAGTGGAAGAACAAGTCTTGTTGTGAATATCATATCTCCCTCCATGTGTGTGTTTATACCATATGTCCATCTGTGTGTGCGTGTTGGGAAAAGAAGGAAGACACTAGAGCAGACATGGTGAGAACAGAAGACACAGGAAGACATGGAAGCAGATGCAGAAAACAAGAGAGAAACAACCATGATCACAGAGACAGACACAAATACAAATATGTAAACACCATGAATACTGTAAGAGGTGTATCAACACCGCGGGTGTTAACATCACTGTACAAGTGTTTAGATAACATTGGATGGGTAAAGTTAGCACTTCAGGTCACTACACTAACAGTGTAGGTTTTAATTCATACTGGGGATTTTTCTGTTTAAGTTCTGTTTGGAACTGAGACACAACCACTTGTCATCACCAGAAACCAGTTTAGCTGCTTGAAAAGAATGAAACACTTTCTATCAACATGTGTTGTGTGAGACAGAGAGAGATCCATCATGGTGTAGTGCTGCTGTCACATGTCTGTGTGAGAGTGAGAGATGGTGAGAGAGAGACATAGGAGGAGTACAGAGAGAGAGAGAGAGAGCGAGAGAGAGAGAGAGAGAGAGAGAGAGAGAGAGAGAGAGAGAGAGAGAATATGAGCACTCAGATGATTTGGCTTCAGTTTTGTACAGTTTGGAATTTGTACACGGCAGTTTTCATTACCAGAAACCAGTTCAGCTGGTCTGTTTTTATCTTTTGTCTCTGAACCATGGTCTGAACACCTCAGGGGAGCTGTTAGCATTTTAGCTCCAGTGCCAGAGTGAAGTGAAACTTTTCACCCTGTGATGGAGCTACCCTCCACCAGAGTGTGTTTATATGGACTGTATGCATTTCTTTAGTTGTACAAGGTCTGCTGCAAAACCTGTGAGCTCCACCAGAGGACTCGAATAGTTGACGATGGTTGAGAGGTATATCGGATTCACCCCTTCTGCCTCTGTGTGACAAATTAACACACTGCATAAACTTTTAGAAATAAAGCAGCTCTTTTAACATATGGTAGACACACTCTAGAAAAGATTACTGTGCAACAATTCATTCAGCATAGGAACTGTTTTTGGTCTTCTCATATCTACAAATGAGAAGTAATAAAAAAAATTTAAATGATAAATAAATTACATAAAATGTATAAAGGTTCACAAATTAGAAATTACCTTGGTCAGCACTTTTCTCCACAGATTCAAGGAACCCGTGAAAGTTGGAACCTTAGAAACACAGAGTACAGAATTACAGACCGACTGATGTGTGAGCAGAAAGATTACCTTTATGGTAGCCCTCATACCTAAAGCACTCGCAAAGCATGTAATCTAAATGAACTGTGATCTTATTGGTTCAATTTTTTATAAATAGATTCACCCACTTTGAAGTTCAGGTTTTTCTCAAAATGGTAGACTATACTGGATGACTATATTTTGTCTTGTTCTGTAACAGAAAATGTAAACATTTATATCCAAAGTATTACACAATAGAAATCAAAATTGTAATCTATTTAGCTAGCCATGAGAGTTAGAATAGCCGTATGATTTACATAATCAGAAAAATGTTACATGTACATACGTCTACATTTCAGTTGATCAAAATGGTTCACGTACATATAACTGGAACTCTATGATACAGCGGTCATATTTATCAATATATATAAATATATCAGCGGTTATATTTATCAATAACCATCAGAATATAGACATTTAACAGCATGTTACAATAACCTTTCCTAGCTAGCTCACAAAGAATAACTGTGACCTCTGACTACAGCGTGAGTGTGTGTGTGTGTCAGAGAGAAGGGCACTGAACAGAGAGAAAGCAGAGAATACAGAGTGGTAGAATATGAGACTGTAATATATTTAATCACATTAATATATCTCAATTAAACAAATCTCACATCCCTTTCATACACAGGTCTGCTTGGTTGGGGAGAAAAAAGGCGGCATGTTTTGAACTTTCTGGCCTAAAGTCATTACATAATTTTTGTCAGAAGGTGTATTCCAGCATGGGTAGAGGAGGAGTTGTGTCTTTCTGAGAGAATCAACCAATGGGAGGGGTGTGTGTGAGTGGCTGAGTGAGGGACAGACCTGAGACTGTACACATGTCTGGTTATCAGTATGCGCCAGATTGACATGAGGAGCGTAGCAGAGATTAAAGACTGGGGTGATATGTATTCATATATAAATATTATAAAGAGGCTGAAAACTTTTCTTTTTATTTAAATCACTTAAAATGTTTATTTTTCAATTAAGCCAATAAAACAATTTTGAGGACCCTCTGTTTGATTCATTGTCACGGTTGAGTGTCAGGGGAGTCTTTGTGAGCACTACTTGCTATGCCTGAGGCAAGGAATCCAAACAATGGTAGATTACACCATGGAATTCTGGATGTTAGCTGCGGGAGCTAGGTGGAAAGAGTCTGCCTTGGCTGATACATTCGTCATTGGCAGACCTACAGACGGAACTGGCATGTAAGCAGGAAGCCAACTCACTGAATGAGGTAGTACACCTTGCTATCACGTATGACCATCTCCTGTAGGAGCGATCCCGGCAATTTCCCCGAGGTCGACAACAGCAGGAGAATGCACCTGCAGTGGCGCAAGCAGAAGTTCCGGTGGAGCCCATGCAGCTAAGTGTGGCCAGCGTAAAAGGCAAGCCGGAGAACCGAAGGGAGCACTGCAATTGTTGCAGTTTTCCTCAAACCTGTCTATGTGCATACTATCTGTGGTGATTGTACACATGGGCCGTGGACTCTCCACTTCGGCACTGGTTGACTCTGGTGCAGGGGGCAATGTAATGGACTGGGGATTTGCTAAGAAGTTGAGAATAAGAGCCATTACCCTCCCCACTCCGTTAAGCATGCAGGCACTCGATGGGGGACCCGTGGGGTTGGGGCTCATAACACATTACTCCTCGTGTCCTCCTTGAAACTGAACATGTGGCGCATGTTGCTTTTTACCTCTTCCCTTCCGTCTCTCATCCAATTACGCTAGGGCTTCCATGGTTAAAGGCACACATCCCCACATGCAGTGGACGGAGAATCGGGTCCTTGAGTAGGCGGTCGCCTGCGAGGGCAAACGTCTTTTTCACCAGACAGTGTCCCTGCAGTCCACCTCCATCAAGAGTCCCGAGGCCGATAATGACCTCACCGTGCCACAGGAATACAGTGACCTGGTGCAGGTATTCAGCCCTACGAGAGCAACACAGCTACCTGCACACCATGACTGGGACTGCGCCATCACACTGAAGGAGGTCCCGGTTCCTCCCTGATGTAGGGTTTACCCTCTCTCCCAAGAGGAGGAAAGAGCAATGGGACAATATATTAAAGAGGCTCTTCAGCAAGGTTTCATTTGACCCTCCACCTCTCCAGCGTCCGCAAGTGTCTTCTTCGTCAAGAGGAGGAACGGAGGATTGAGGCTGTGCGTGGACTAATCAGGGACTCAACGGCCAGTTGGTGCAATATCTGTATCCCTCCCCCTTGTTCCCACAGCGCTCCAGCAAAACCTGTCCACGCACCTGCAGTTTTAAGATCATTTTTGATTGACTAACACTAGTTATCTGAAATTGTACACATAGCACAATGATCATTCAGGATTCAAATTGAAGTAGACACTTGGGATAAGACATCCATTCACATCCAGGCTTATTTGTCCATCATTTAGGTTCCATTTGAGCTCATCTAATATAGAAGAAAATGTCAAAATACAAAACATAAAACGCCTTTGATGTTTTGGGTTTATAATGTGTGTCGATGCTGGAGATTCATTTTCACTCATACTCTACATTTCCTGATTCACCAGCGTCTTGTCTAATAAACTGAACAGTTTTGAGCATATACATGACTAATGACTAAGTAGCTACACAATGTTTCCAGTAGGTGTCCTAGACTTCTCCAAAGTGACCAAAAACCTCTCCAAATGCACACAAAGTCATCAGTCACTATACATCAAGTTTGCATGTTTCTTTTTGCTAAAATATCAGAGTAAGTTACTTTAGTAAGTTCCACAACAATATTAGCTTCATAGCATCATTGTTATTATAGGAAAATACTGTAGCTAATACTGTAAATGCTGGGGAAAATACTGTAAATGCTGTAATACTGTAAAGAAGTATACCTTCTCATTTATACTTACGATTTGTATCAGGATTACGAATTTTTCCAGCAGTCAATGGAAGCATCCAGTGATTTGCTATACAAACATCGAAGCTAGTCCACGCTGGCAGCACCCAAACAACTCCACATAAACTTCAGCTAAAATAAGCCTCTTCCTTTCCATGATGTCCAAACGTATTGGTAAAATTATCAAATTATTCTTATGGTTGTACGAGTTTCGCCAAACAGCGTCAAACCCAAGTGCTAGGCTATCTACTAACACTGAAGCACTGACAGTGCACAGTGCGCAGACCTTTAAACATTAAAGGATTGACTAAATAAGGCAAGTGAGGGGTCTACGTTTTCGTCTAACCCTCCTCTGTTTGATGAAACAGCTGCCAATCACACTACTTGCTCTAGAAACACTTGGAAACACCTGGAAGTAAATGCTAGTCACCTGCCCCTTCCCCCTTCACACATAGGTGAGAATTGCTGTCACTCCAAGAAAATGGCACTGCAGTGGTCAATAGAAATTAATATAAAATAGAAAAGGGGGGACTAATGCTCTATTCAGGAACACTTTTATGTCAGTAATGTGCATTTAGAGTTAACCAAAGGCTTGCTTAGTTTGGGTTTGCTTACAAAGGAATCGAACGCGTCTTTTTACACAGAGACGTGAGCACGCAATTAAAGAGCCCCCCCCCCCCCCCCCCCAACCTTTCACAATGTTAAGGACGTCCTCGGCTGGAATCCAGGAGTTAAATTTATCGAGCCAGCCAACCCACTTGATCAAGCTCATCTTTTTTCAGTTCCTAGTTTTTTCGGATAGTATCTTTTCTATTTTAAAGGCTTTGTCTTTTCCCACTATAATCTTTTGCTGCTCCTGTTCATAAAAGGTCCTTTCTATATTTTCCCCATCAAAATCCTGTAATTTGTATATGGGAGAGTGTCTCCTTAGACATTCAGAAACTAAAATATTCATCCATAAAGTTCTTTTTAATTGTGAAATTCTGACGGTAATCACCGACTATAAATTTGAATCTTAGTTTTTCCACCTTTTTGTGTTGAAACAACCCATACAAGGTTTTAAACACTGTGAATGAATTTCCTTCATTCACTTCAATGGGTTTCCTTTTGATGCTACTGTGATAGCTGTTGTTATATGCATGAACCAAGTCCTGCACCACATTGATGTATTTTCTTGTACTGATGGCTTTGAAGTATCTTCACATTCTGGTTTTCAACGCCCTGTTGAACCGTTCACACACTGAAGCTTTTTGCCCCGTTCCGGTAGCAAAGTGATTGATGTTACATTTTTTTCATGGTTTTTAAACTTTAATTTAAAAAATCAGTCTGAAGTTTTTTAGCACCTCTGCCTTCTTTTAGAATCGAAACAAAGGCTTTGGTAACCTCGGCATCCGTCTTGTTTTTTATCACACGTACCCAAGCATACTTGGAAAGTATATCTATACACATTAGCATAAAATTCATGTTATCACTATGCTGTGATAAGTTAGACATGTCTACCAAATCGGCCTGCTATTGTTCATCTGTTTCCTAAAATTACTTTCTTTTAAATTTCACAGAGATTGGTTTATGTAGGGTGTATACATGCTGAGCTGGTAACCAGTTTTTGATTTCCTTATCATCAACCCTTTTAGCCATTTCTTCCACCACAGACCTTTGCAGACTCTCGACCCCTCCATAGGACCCGGGGTTTGAGGGAGCATAGTAAATATTTTTCAGCAGATGTTCAATCATGGTGAACTCATTGAAACACGATGAAGAGTGCTAGAATGGATTATGGATTTATTAGCATCTTTCAGTAAAAGAGGTTATGCTTGTTACATTCAGCTAAAAATGAAAGCATGCAATCAAAGAATGTGATTTATATATGCATGTAATGGGTAACATATTATTGGCTTCAGATACTATCGAACTCTACTGATTGCTAGACTCTCGTACTACACACATCAGATTTTCCAAATTAGATACAGTTTTGTTCTCATCTGTGACATCCTGTTCTGACTCTGATTTCAATGGTTTTGCAGAACAGCATGATCCACTCCTTCATCAGCACTCTTTTCTTGGGTGAAGGACCAGAGTGGTTGTCGATAAGGTTTCCCACATGACCGGATCACTGGGGTTCAGGTTTTCATGCAGATTCCAGTAGTTCATGACATCTTCATGCTCCCTGCACACTTTGTTTTTTTTTCTTTGATGCTTCTGAGAGCAGCTTAGATGTTCTGTACCTCCTGCAGGTTGGCTACTACTACTTCAGCAATAGCCTGAATCTTGTTCGAGGATGGAGGTATCTGAATGCAGCACAGCTTCAAAGCTCTGGACAGTGGGTGGGTGAACCCTGTCTTGAATAGTCTGGGTGCTTCATGGCTGAAATAGGATTCATCCAGATTATACAGGTATGTGTGTTGAGTTTTTTCATAAAAGCTTGTTTCAGGGTTTCTGTTCTCTTTGTCCTCCATGCCATAAGAGCAGCTTCTTTATAATATGAGTTCATCATGAGTATAGAATAAGAGATGTGATTCTAGGCTCATCGTTCTATCTGTGATGCTCAGTGAGTTCTACCCCTATTTATATGAGAACTTGGGGGCAGTGTCATGATGGGCATTCCTTTTGTCAGCAAACCTGAGCTCATGTTGCCCTTTGACATGTGACTTTATCTTCTCTGAATGGGTATCAAATGTCTGCTTCAAACTTCAGAGTCTTACTTTTAAAGAATCAATCCTAAGACTTGTTTAAACTTTTTAAACATATTGATCAGGCTGAAATACTTTTGCAGATCAAACCCATTGCTTCACCCAAAGTTCACTACTAAATCTCTGGGTAGGGGGAGGAGTTGAAAGGATCTTTGAGAGAAATCAACCAATGGAAGGGGTTGTGTGAGGGTGAGTGAGACAGAGAGAGAGACAGACCTGAGGCCATACATATGTTTGGGTATCAATATGCACCAGAGTGACCGGAGCAGAGATTAAAGACTGGGGTGGTATGTATTCATATGGGCCGCAAAACCTTTAAAAATATATTTTTAATGACTTGAATATTTCTCAATTAAAGATTTTAAAAGTCAATAAAGTAATTTAAGACCCTTTGTTAGATTCATCATGTTTTATTATAATTTGATATGATATTATAGTATAATATCTATATATAGTATAATATGTAGTATTATAGTGTAATCTAGATCAGGTTGGTGGTGTCCATGCCAGGTGCATGTGATATCCAGGTCATGTGTGTGTAATGTCCAGGTGCTAGAAGACATGGGGAGGACACAGCCCTGTGCTGCAGCCATGCTCACACATTCACACTAACACATGTTACCATGGAGAATCATGTGAGGAATCAGATGTGTTTTGGTCATCCTCTTCTGTGTCATAGACTCAGACCACATCAGCTCAATAGTGGCTGGATACTCACAGAACAGTCAGTCATGAAAACACATCACATTCTACACACACAGGCAAAATTAAAGAGCATGGCACTGTCCCACACACAGACACACACAGCCATTAAATGAACTGTGCATATATCACGCTTCATGGAATGGAAAACGACAAAACAAGTGGAAAAAATAAACACCACACTGACTGTGGAAAAAAATGGAAAACAAAGGACGCCATGGGAAGAATGGCAGCCCTGATGCACTGGGGAAAACAAAACTCTAAAGCTTTACAAACAAAACCAGAAAACAGGGAGGAGCTTTAGTGACTAAGGGAAGCTGAGAGAGAGACGTGAGAGGGAAAACTGGAGAAGGCAGGGGAGTGTAAAAACACAGGCACCCTCGCAGAGCAGAAGAGAGGTGTAGCACAAGCGCTCACAGAGCACAACATCTAGAGTTACTAGCTAGGAGCTTGCCTCAACACTTTAGCAAAGTCCCAACACTAAGTAACTGGGTCACTGGGTTGATATAGACCTAGCACAGCTGTTGGGCATCAAGCCTGAAATTAAGAAAACTCAGAAATTAAACTGCACCACTCTTCCTTAAACATTTCATACACATTATATGTAAAATGTGTGTGTTAGTGAGAGAAATATAGATTCATTGATAATGTATGTGTGTGTTTATATAAAGAGAGAGTGAGAGATGGAGGGTATTTGAATCTGATTAATACAGTGATAGTGTGTGTGTGTGTGTGTGTGTGTGGGAGAGAGAGAGAGGGAGAGAGAGAGAGGCATGGGAGTGTGTGTATGTGTGTCTGATTAATAGTGATAATGTATATGTAGGTGAGAGAGAAAGGGAAATATCAATTATGTCTGTGTGTGGGGGGGGTGAGAGACTGAGAGTGAAAGAGCTGGAGAAAGACTGATAATTGTAAGAAAGACTGTGTGTGTGAGAGAGAGATAGACAGACAATGTCTGAGAGAGAAAAAAAACTGTGTATGAATGTGTGAACAGTTAGACAGTTATAGAGACTGAGAAAGAGAGTGATGAGTCTGCACTACCACAGAGCAGTCTCACACCAGCACTGCTTTATGAATCAGACTATAAGGCAAAGAAAAACAAGTATATGTAACCCTTGGAATATGACACTAAAACTAAAATGTACTAAAGTAAATTCGTCAGGCCCTAAACAGGGAATTAGCAAAGTATCTACTTACTGGCAGAGACATAAAGAGGTCCAACTCAAGTACAAGCTCAGTGAGCACAGCCTAGCTATAGAAAAGAGCACACACGCACACACACACACACACACACACACACACACACACACACACACACACACACACACACACACACACACACACACACGCACACACACACACACACACACACATACACAAGCACACACACACACACACACACACACACATACACACACACACACACACACACACACACACACAGTCTTTATTGTTACGCCAGTGACACCCACCTGTACGGACCTGCATTCTTTCAAATGACTGAATGAATGTTTAAATGAAATTAAGTGTTGGTTGAATCTAGGGATAATATTTGATCTTGACCTTGGATTTGATAAACAAATTAATTCTGTTTTCAGAGGTAGTTTTTTCCATCTTAGATCAATTGCTAGGATTAAATAGTTTCTGTTGCCACAATATCTAGAGAAGGTAAAGTATGTCATTATTTCATGTTGCCTAGACTGGGACTCCTTGAATATCAACTTTTTGTCAAGAGAGAGAAATCTGAGTTTCACCTCCAATCAGCCACATTCCTGGGATACATCATAGGCACCAATGGGGTCACAATGGATGATTGTAAGGGGCAGGCAGTAGCCAACGGGCCCAAACCAAGCTCAGTTAAAGATCTGCAATGATTTCTGGAGCTTGGTCATTTCTAAAGACATTTTTTAGAAACTTTAATGCCATTGCTATTTTCCAGGATAATGAGTGCATGCATGGTCCCAGACGACATGCTTCCATCATGTTACAGTTGTGTCCATCTGTTGGGAGATAATGAAATTGAGAGAGCTCTGGAGACTCTAAAGATGCCAGTTGACTGTCCTCTGGGTAAGATCTACATTCCTGAACAGTTCAGGGACCAACTCATCACCTGAGCTCACTCTTCTATGACCATGGGACAACCAGGTTAATTATGCATGTGGCAGCTGATTACGAAATGGTACTGGTGAGAATCTGTAATACAGGAAGTACACTGGTTAATTTCTTCTTGCACCACCTGCTCTCAGTGTAAAGTCCCTAAGACCCTGACAGCAGGTACATTAATACCATTGCTTGTAGCAGAACATCCTTGGTCCCACATCACCATAGACTTAAGGATATTGACTTAAGGATATACGACCTTATTTCTGTAGGATATATGACCATACTTACTACCCCGATTGAGTTTCGAGTGGAATAAGGTTTGTCTTATTCACAGCCATACCTACCACCATCCAAACAGCAGAGGAGTTGTTCACTAATGTATTTCATAATTATCAGATCCCAGAGGACATCCTATCAGATAGAGGGATCCAGTTCACATCACATGTTTGGTCAGCCTTAATTGAATGCATAGGTTTGTCCATTAGCCTAACTTCTTGGTACTGTGACCAATCAAATGGACAGTGCAAATGCACTAATCAAGAATTGGGTCATTTTTGCGCATATTTTAACAATACCCTTTGAATTTATACTAGGCTATCAACCTCTTATGGCTCCATGGACTGCCAGCCCCTCAGATAGATGCAGTAGATAATAAGATGCAGAGGATGCATCAACTACTAGATTCCAGGAGGCACGGTGGAGTCCTTCAGTATCTAGCAGATTGGGGGTGCCATATAAATTAACCTGCTTTTATAAGTGATTTCTACAGTCAGTACCCTGACAAGCCAGCGTCTCATCCCAGGGGATGACTGCGCACTAAGGATGATAGCAAGCGCCTTGGACGTGGTGCAGTCCACTCTCGAAGATGTTCCAGGTGTTCACATTCTGGTTTGTGCTGAGCAGTCCACAAGAGTCTGGCCAGTCCCCTTTTTTTTTTGGGGGGGGGGGGGGGGGGGTTCTGTCAGCACTCTAAAACCACCACACACTACATGTCCCAGAATCCTCAGGGGAAATCATCCTCATCCTCTGAGTACTAACTCAGTGCCCCTGTGCTTCATTAAATAGCTACCATATAATGTTAACGTCTTAATGACTTGTTAGATTAAAATGGCATTAAAACTGTTATTTGTTATTACTATTGTTACTATTATTGTTGTTGATCGTTTTATTATTATACTATTTGTGATATTATTACTATTTTCATTTTGCATTTTGTACAGTCATGCCAATAAACTCAACTTGATTTGAATGATACACTGACTGTGTGTGTGTGTGTGTGTGTGTGTGTGTGTGTGTGTGAACTGCATGCCAAGTGGTGTATTATTCTCTCTCCCCTTCCTGTGCCTGATGCAGACCCCCAGGGGACTGTGGTTTCCATCATGTAGTATGTTGATTACAGAGAAAGATGCTATGTAAGAGTAACTTCATATCAAATCATATATCGTAATATATCATATCATAGTCATGTGTATGGTATTGATGATGATAATCTAAACTGTTACCTGCATTAATGTGATGTGTCCTTTCAATGTATCAAAAAAAAAAGCTAACTGGTTAGCCTCATTCATGTAGCTTAATTAGCTAAAGTGAAAAGTTATAAAACACCTCTATTAATTTAACAAACACTTCTCTACGGTGTATTATAAAACACCTCTATTAATTTAACAAACACTTCTCTATGGCTTATTACAAAACATCTCTATTCATTTAACAAAAACTTCTCTACGGCTTATTACAAAACACCTCTATTAATTTAACTGCATTTAAATAATCATGGCAAACTGACCTGTTAATCTTGCAACTTCATTCACTTAAAGAAGCAACAGAATCAAAAATTAATAAAATTAATGAAAGTTAAAGAGAAATTTATGTGTGTTATTTTTTATTATTATTATTATTATTATTATTATTTTTGTGGTGTGTTTAGTGAGCACTGCCTGTAATCAGAGGAAAGGCAGCACAAAGACACTTAAGAAGAACTTTAGGATTAACGAATGGGTCAGCTAGCACTTTAAATAGTGAGTAGGGTACTGATTCACTGATCCCAGTGCAGTAATGTGTTTATGAATGAAAATATGGCTTCTCTGGATGCTTTGACCACTGGCAGCAGTCTCAGTAGACATTCCTCTGATGGCTCATATTTCATCAGGTCAAGCTCATCCTGTTCTGAGTTCAGCAACACAAACACCAGAGCTGACCATTGAGCAGGAGAGAGATTGACTCCACAAAGACGATTGTCACCTTCTCTGTTCAGGTATGTTTGGACTTCCTGCACTAGAGAATGATCATTCAGTTCTTTGCTAGGAGAGCTGCTTCCTGTTTGTGTCAGTAGGCATCGTAAGATAGTCTGATTGGACTCCAGTGAGAGACCCAGAAGGAAGCGGAGGAAAAGGTCCAGGTGTCCATTTTGACTCTGTAAGGCCTTGTCCACTGCATTCCTAAGGATTCAGACATTTTTAACCTTGTTGATCTTTTAGAGAGTTCATTCTTTTGCTGTTCCAACACATTTGTGTTGTTGGAGATGAAGGAAAGAAAGGCATATAAAGCAGCCAAAAAGTCCTGAACAAACCACAAAGCTGAACACCTTCTCCAGGTGCAGCCCAGACTCCTTTCTGAAGATTTTGGTACACATTCCTGAGTACACTAACATTTCTGACATCAATGCCACACTCTCTCAGGTCTTCCTCATAGAAGGTCAGGTTGCCCTTTTCCAGCTGTTGGAATGCCAGTTTTCCCAGTGCCAGAATTGTCTTTTTAGTCTGGTGAAAATTAATGTCAGTGTTTCCATGGTATTTTCTGTCCTTGTGTCTTATCTGAAAGATCAGGAAGTGTGTGAACATCTGAGTCAGAGTCTTGGGGATCTCTGCATGCTCTGCTTCACCAAACATTCTCCCTAGAACTGTGGCTGCAATCCAACAGAAGACTGGAATGTAGCACATGATGTAGAGACTTCTTGATGACTTCATGTGTGTGATGATTCTACTGGCCAGGCTCTGATCACTGATTCTCTTCCTGAAATACTCCTCTTTCTGAAGTTCACTGAACCCTTGTACCTCTGTTATCTGGTCAGCACACTCAGGTTGGATCTGATTGGCTGCTGCCGGTCTAGAGGTTATCCAGAAGAGAGCTGAGGGAAGCAGATTCCCCTTGATGAGGTTTGTCAGCAGCACATTCACTGAGGTCGACTCTATTACATCCCACAATCTTTCATTGTTCTGGAAATCTAGAGGAAGTCCACACTCATCCAGACCATCAAAGATGAAAATCACTTTGTAAGCATCACAGTCTATTAATTGTAATTGTTTTGTTTCTGGGAAAGAGTCATGAAGCAGATCCATCAAACTGAACTTTTTCTCCTAGATCAAATTCAGCTCCCTAAAGGGTAGTGGAAATATGAAGATGACATTCTGATTTTCTCTCCCTTCAGCCCAATCCAGAATAAACTTCTGCACAGAAGCTTTTCCAATTCCAGCAACTCCTTTAGTCAGCACTTTTCTGATAGGTTTGTCTTTAAAGAGGTGAATGCATTTGATGGGTGTCTCCTGTGTTGCTGGTCTCCTGGATGCTGTCTCAATCTGTCTCACCTCATGTTCATTATTGACCTCTCCACTCCCTCCCTCAGTGATGTAGAGCTCTGTGTAGATCTCATTCAGTTCATTAATTATTTTTACATTTTTACATCAGTTTGTGTTTAATCTTTTGCTGATATACAGAGATCAGCTCTAATAAACAGAAGAACATTATCAAAATATTTCACCTTATTATCACTGATGTTGAAGTCATTTTTTAATAAAAACCTTAAAACAAAATTTTTGTTAGAGTAACAGTGCCATCATAAAGCCATGACCCAGAACTCTTACTGGTCTGTAGTATGTTAGCGAGGTCTGTCTGGTTCATGTTCTGCAGGATGTGGGTAATCTGGACTTAGTATCTTCTTAAACCTCTTCAACTCCTTCGTTACCAGAGAGATGAGTTTGTGCTCCAGCTCCTGGTTGGGAATAAACAGCAGACAGTCATAAGAACACACTGTTACAAAAAAGAAAATTATGATGTGATTGTATTATATGATGGAGAGCACTCTATGCATTTGTTACTGCCTTCACGCACACATACATGCACACACCTTGAATATGAATTCCACATTGTTTTTGGAGGTGATTGCGGATTTCTCCTTTTGTACAGTGTGGACAAACACAGCACTGAGTTTAATAGGGAATGTGTAGCACATTCATACATATATAACACACACCATTATATACACCAGCACAATTGTACAATTCAGGCTGGATAAACTAATTTAATCCCCTAAAACAATGTTCCTCACTGTCAATGCTGGATGAATTGATTTAATTCTCTAATCCATTGTTCCTCATTGCCAGTGTTGGATGAATTGATTTAATCACATAATTCAGTGATCCTCACTTCCTGTGATGGAGTCCTACAGCACTACATAGTCTAGTGTTTTCCTGCTCTAACACACCTGATGCAGCTCATGAAGGGCTTCATGATGAGCTGAGTGAGTTTGATCAGGTGGGACTGTAAGTGAGGAACACTGTCCTAAACCAGGAGACTATCCTTATGAGGTAATAAAATAATATTGAAAACTGAAAAATAGGGATGGTCCAGAATAAACTGGTTTCATGCAGGAAAGAATATGATCGCCTTTAAAAAATAGAAGTAGTTCAGGATGAACCTAATGGTACCAAGAACTCGTTGGTGTAAGTATTGAATATCAATTTGCATACATTGAATAATGTATGGTTTAGAGAACAATAGTGGAACCTGGCCAAGTTTTTATGAAAAAACAAAAATGGTTAAGAAGAAAATGTATAAAAGGAGTGCCCACCTGAGACTGTTAAACATTCTCCGGACAATGCCTCGTTTGTAACATTGAGCTCAGAATAAAGACGGGACCAGCTCTTCTCTTCAATTAATTCCAGAGTCTGCATCTTTATTTCTATTTAGTGTGTATTGAGTGAACTTAGGAAGATCTAGGAACGACACTTTCCTCTCATCACTACAACACTCTCCACCTCTGAAGTTCCATAGATGGTCCAATGACTGGTCACTCAGCGGGGTTTAGGTGAATCCGACTTCTTACCCTCAGTCAGACTAAAACGCACAATTGGGGAGAAGATACTGGAAACTATGTGTGAATTGCCATGCATACATACATTGTCATATTGGATTTCTTTTTGTTTTATTCATTTTATTTTATATATATTTTACAATGTTACTCTTATGATTGCTTTGTGAAGCTTAGGAATATGAAAGGCTAATGCAACACTTGCAGATAATAAATAATAAAAAATGTTTTTATGATCCAAAATGCTATTGGTATATGGATAATCAAAAAACAAATTCAGATAACAGGCCTATATCAAAACTGAAACAGTGGCATTGCTGGAGCAAAGGAGCAATAGGAGTGTCAAAAACAGTCCAAGCCAAGCCAGAAAATGTATTCCACCAGGAAACAAATCCAAACAGGGAGAATCCAAAAACAATGTCAATGAATACAAAACCCGGTCAATACACAGAAACGCTGACTAGACAATGGAACAGCTTGGCAAGCTCTAGAAAAACAGAGGCAATACTTTACAAAGTCTTAGAACATCAACAGTGTTTTTACAAAGGAATAGAAATGAGGAGCAAGTTGATCTAATTAATACTCCGGAGATGATGATTTCAATAAGTCCATCTGACTAGATGATTGCTGATAGGGGATGTTAACCTGACTCTACTGAGGATTCTGGGAAGTGAAGTGTAGGACCAGATTTCTAGATGAGTTTGTGTATGACACAAAGGCAGAATATTAGTTTTATAGTTAATTATTTAGAAAGTGACAACAGTCATAGAAAGGTCATCGTCCTTATCTGAGCTCAGTAGAAGTCACATTCCCTACATCATCCTTACCTGAGCTCAGTAGAACAGTCTCTCTCTCTCTCTCTCTCTCTCTCTCTCTCTCTCTCTCTCTCTCTCTCTCTCTCTCTCTCTCTCTCTCTCTCTGAAGGGCTCAGGAGCTCCCATTGACCAGTTACTCTTCATGGACACATAGCTGGGTTCAGGTGAGTCTGATCTCTTACCCTGAATCAGATTAAAACACAACCAACCACTCAGTGTATCTGATTAGTGTCACGTCTACAAGCCTGAGCATTCCCCGTTGTCATGGCAACCAAATCACTTCTGGGTTTTCATTCATCTCCACGGTTCCCTGTCGCCTCCCCTTTCACTCCAGCTGTTCCTAGTTTGTCCTGATTGCAGTGGTATAAAAACTCTGTCCCTACGTATCTTGTTTGTTGGTCTTAGAGTGTCTCTCACTGTTTCTGGTCAGTTCTCGTTTGGGCTCTATCATTGTGTTTCTAGTTCGATCTCCTTTGTTCTCTGTGTTTAGTCCGATATTGCTTGTTCTCTGTGTTTAGTCCGTTCTCGTTTGTTCTTTGTGTTTAGTCCATTCTCGATTGTTCTCTGTGTTTAGTCCATTCTCGTTTGTTCTCTGTGTTTAGTCCATTCTCGTTTGTTCTCTGTGTGTGGTCCGTTCTTGTTTGTTCTCTGTGTTTAGTCCGATATCGCTTGTTCTCTGTGTTTAGTCCATTCTTGTTTGTTCTCTGTGTTTAGTCCGATATCGCTTGTTCTCTGTGTTTAGTCCGTTCTCGTGTGTTCTCTGTATTTAGTCTGATCTCATTTGTTCTTTGTTTAGTTCAATCTTGTTTGTTCTCTGTGTTTAGTTACTCTTGCTGCATGTTGCTTTCCTTGTTTAGTTCTGTATCTTCGTCGTCAGTATTGTTTGTTGATCTTATGTAGCCCAGTTCTGTGTTGTTCCCATTTGTCTGTCTTCATGCTCACTGTTATGTTTTATTATTGTTCTCCGTTAGTATTTCCTTAATGTTGTATTCCCTGGTTGCCCATTTCTCGCCATAACCCTGCTATCACATTATTCTCCTGTTAGCCTGTTTGTTCTTCATTCTATTCTGTATTGTTAGTCTGTGTCGATTATTGAAACTTATTATTTATTTATTCTTGTCAATCAGTTTGGTTCGTTACGGCGTCATCACTTCACACGTGTTCGCTCTCCACCTCCTCCCGTGTTACAATTAGTGCATTTGATGAAATTGTCATTCAATTTCACCAATATTTGAGGGATTAAGGCATTGAGGTATTTTCATACATTTCTGAGTTTTTTTGATCAGTGCTGGTGAAAATTTGTTTTCCACAGAATCCCTCTATTCTCTCAGCTCTCTCCTTTCTGTGTGTGCTGTTCCTCAGAGACTCATTCTGGAGGTCATGTCTCCTGTTACAGATTACAGCTGTGAACCTGCAAAAACGCATGCAGATACATAATGCACGACAATAAATATATTCAGTAATGCAGGATATTCAATTATAAAATGAACCAAAGGCCAGCTCAACATCAGAAACACTGCAGGATAAATACTGACTTCACGCCAAAACCATTGTTTTAGATTTATCACTGTTCACTTACAGGAAAACCTTCACATGGTGAGAAAGCCCATTTGATTAGGTCAAAAATCAGATAAAAACTGCTCTCCATGCAGAGGCGTATAAATAAAGCTCAGATTCAGACACTCTCCTCTACAAAGTGCATAATGTTCCTCTCTTCACAAGTTGGTGCTGTCCAGAGTGTTCACATCTCATAAAGTATTTGATTCTGTCAGATCACCTCAAATTCCTTCTTGTTTTAACATGTAGTTCAGTGCAATCTGTAAGGAAATGGACAATAGCATGGTTTTAGTGGATTTTGGCTCTTTACTCCAGAAGACTGGATTTAAAATAAAACAATGGCCATGAGATTACAGCTCAGAATAGCAGTTATAATCCGAGTATTTACATCTCTACAGGATGAACCAGATAGGAATTACAGCCCTTTTATACAATATCCCCCTTTTCATGTCCCACATTTCAGTGAAGTAGAACAAACGAGTAAAACTTACATTTTCATATTTACATTGCATATACTTTACTCAACAGATGCAGGGAAATAGGTCCATGCTTTTATTTCATCAAGATCAAGTTCAAGTTCAAGTTCAAGTTCGGTTTATTTGTCACATACATAGTCATACACAGTATAACTCGCAGTGTGGAGAGTGCTCTGTCCAAACTGAAGAAAAGAAAACAGGGGTGCATAGAGAAAAATATATATATATGCAAGATTATATTTATATTAATAGTATTCTAATTGGATGCTCTAAAAATTCAGTTAAACAAACTCCAACTTGTAGAAAGACTGATGATATCTTGACATATTGTAATGCCCCTCACCAGCATCCTCCTTTCCACATGGTCCTTGTTTGTTTTCTATCTTCCATGTGGTTTATGTTTTCATTTCAAGGCCACATCCTCACAGAACACAGAGGTCCCGTGTTCCACTTCACAACACCCCCTATAAAGTCTGTTCCTTTCAACACTTTAGTGTCACTTATTTGGACTATTTGCTTTGTTTGTCTAGTTAGTCTTGTTGCCCTGCATTACAAGTTTGTACTTCTCCATGTTTAACTTCATTTTTCATTTAAATCCATTTGTTTGATGTAAATGGCTCATGTCTGTATCCTACACACTTTTTTGGCCCACAATATCTGAGTGTTGTTACGGTACAGCCCCTCCTCCCAAACGTCTCCCCCTGTATGTTTGTTTGTGTGTGTGTGTGTGTGTGTGTGTGTGTGTGTGTGTGTGTATGTTCATCCGTGTGGCCACGCCCTCTGTGTTCCACACCTGCTCCTCGTTGTGCGTCGTTAGTATGCATGTATAAAAGTCTATGGTTTATATGTGGCTGTGTCAGTGTTTAACCCTGACAGCCTGCGTGTTATGTCTTCATTGTTTTGTGTGTTAATAAACGTATGCCTATCTTTTTCAAACTCCCCGCATCTAACTCCACATTGTGACAGAAACACTGACTGACGAAGGATGCCTGGGAAGGGGAGCAAAAGAAGGAAAGGGAAGAAAGGAAGCAATCACCCTTCCACAACCCTCGCAGAGAGACCCTCCATCATCCTGGCCTCACTCCTTACTCCCACAATGGGGGAGAAGGCCACTGGTGGATTTTAAGGGGGCCCTGGGTATGATCCAGGGTCGGACTCTGTGGAGTTTTACAGAACCGAGCCGGACTATGGGAAGCAGTACTTGGAAGTGGACTCCGCTGGGTTCATGGACTACTATGAAGGTTACACCGATTATGGAGGGAGAGTTGTCAATCTGAGGTCGGACTTGGGGGTTCGACTGTGTGGAGGATCCACCAATGGAGGCAGAGGAGATCCTCTATGGGGATCCTCCCACTGATAGTGACATTGAGTCTGTAGTCTCCAGGAGCAATGAGCCAATGGCACCTAAAATACCACCCAAGGCTCCACCCATGGAGTGCCGCTCAGGAACAAGCAAGCCATCCCACGTTCGAGGAGGAAACTCCCTCCACTAGGGCACACAGCCCTGCAACTCATGCACCCATACCTAAGCCTGGCAGAGGCAAGAAGGTAGTGACACCAGTGCCCACCCCAGAGACAGGCAAAACAGCTTGTGTGCTTCCTGATACGGGTGCGCAGAAGTCACAGCCCCCCAAATCGGCGAGGGGCGATCCTCCACAGGCCGGTTGTACTTCAGCCCAGCTGACGACTGGGGGACAGCCTGGGGCTCTTGGCAGCTTCCCCGGACTCCTTAATGTTCCTCAATGTAGTTTTGTAGCTGTCCCTGTCACTGTGTCTGTCCCCATCACGCTGTCTGTGCTGGTCAATTGGTCCCCCTTTATGTCAGTGCCTGTCCCTGTCAGTGTGTCTGTCCTGTGTCTGTTGTCATCATGGTCCCTGTCCTTCCCCCCTTTGTCCTGCTCTCACTGGCCCGTGTTGGTTCGCTCGGTCCTCCGGCTTCGCCATTGGCCTTTGGCTTCGGGGCTGTAGCCCGATAGGTTGGCACGCTGGGAGTCGCACCATTGGGGAAGGGCTCTGTCACAGTACAGCCCCTGCTCCCAAACGTCTCCCCGTGTGTGTTTGAGTGTGTGCATATGTTCGTCCATGTGGCCACACCCTCCCTGTGTTCCACACCTGCTCCTCATTGTGTGGCATTAGAATGCTAAATGCCATAAATGTAAATATAAATATAAAAGTCTATAGTTTATGTTTGACTGTGTCAGTGTTTAACCCTGATAGCCTGCATGCTATGTCTTCATTGTTTTGTGTGTTAACGTATGCCTATCTTTTACGAAACTCGTCCCACATCCTGCTCTAACTCCACATCGCAACAAGTGTCACACTTATACAGCTCTAAATGTTCTGGCCCACAGTATCTGAGTGTCACACTTATACAGCTCTAAATGTTCTGGCCCAGCAGTATCCGAGTGAGTATGTGTTCCTAAGATAAATGCAGAATTTCCCTTAGAATTAGTTACAGCCAAAGTAAAAACAATCTTTAAAGCTCCTCAGTTACGGAACAACCTTTCAATTTTAATGGGAGACTCAGACACACTGGCAGTTTTTAAATCCATGCTGAAGACTTAATTATTTACACAAAAGGTTGGTTAGTTACCTGTATATAAAGGTGCAGACCCTAGGGCCCCAACTGAAAGAGTTTTCTAGAAATTTGAGGTGTTGACAGTGTTGCCTAGGCACTGCAAGCAATCACTCAAATTTGTGATGATAATGTGGGTGGAACACAATGTCTCAGAGACCCTCAGCACTATGGTCACCCCCTAGTTCTCCCTTTTAGTTCTGGTGCTACTGATAAACCTGCTGGAACTGTATGCAGATCACTGGCACATGACTACTGCTTATGGACTGCATATGGACTAGACCGGCTCATCAGTGATGAAGAATCTGAGATAATAGAAAAAACTGTCCCAGTGCTGCCAGTAGATAAACTGATGTTGCTGTATTCATCCACCCACTCCAGCACACCCAGAGGAACAGCTGCAGAAACAGCTCGCCCTCCCTTGACCCACTGGAGAAGCTGACATCTGTACTGAACTATACACCTATACTAAATGGATTATATATAATATAATAAAGCATGGACTGTTTATTAGCTGGGCTGCCCAGTGGTGGATAGGTTCCATCTTGAATCTGGGTTGTCCCAATGTCTTCCTTAATTTCACCCAGGAAGTTTTTCCTCGCCATTATAAACAATTGCTAGGTATCTGGACCCAAACATTAGTAATGTTGTGCTGTAAAATAGTAATAATAATAATTAAAACACATTAAAAAATACAATGTTCATGTATAGTATTTGATTAAAAACCTCTATAGTCGATGTATAGTCTGTTTGAGGACTGTAACACTCCCATGTATTAGAGATCAGTCCCAACAAATCAAACACTGAATCACCACACACATCCCATGTACTAGAGGACAGACATTGAGTCCAAGAAGTCAGACATTGTGGAACTGCACTCAAATTATGTTTGTTAGTTTGTTTTTTGTTGTTGTTTGTTTGATAAGAAATTACTCCTTGATCTGTTTTCTTCTTTTCCCATTGTAGATTACTGTTCTGTCAAATTAAAGCTAAGATTAAATTTTCTGGTGTGTCTATTTTAAACTTTGTCTAACTCTGGTCCTTTAAGAGTTTGTGTGCTGTACAATAAATAATTTTATTTGCTACTTCACAAAATGTATCTTCATATTTTATTGCTGAATGTTGCCAGTCTGTAGCCATAAACAGAACAGTAGTGCCAGTGAGAAGAACTGACACATGTCTCAGGGTCTGGAACTCATGCTCTCCTTTAACAACTTAAAATGAACAATGTATCAGTGAAAAAGACCCTAGCGAATTCATGCCTGTGAAAATGGCATCACAGCCCAGGAACTCTTTGAGTTTCAGTAAAACTCAATATATTTGAGTTTCAGTAAAATGCGGAAAAATCAAATAAAAGTGGGGGCCACACTCAAATGTGACATGTTCCCAAAGAGGAATAAATGAATAAATGTCCACAGTAGATAAGTGTTATAGTCACCAAACAATTCACATAACGTAAGCAAAGCAAAATAACATGGCTGAATTAGAAATAAAATGAGCTAAATTGAGCTGGTTAACAAGATAAAAAGTTAAAGTACAGCAGAAGGACTAAGGACCTCTATTATTGCTGTCTGTCTCCACTAACACCATCTACTGGAATTTCAGTTCAAATTCTGATCATTCTGAATCTACAGTAGATATTTATATACTCACTAATTTTCCTCTGAATTAGATTTATGTGTCTCTAATTAAGTGATAATCTCTCTCAGTCTCTCTCATACCGATCTCTTTGTCCTGTTCAGTTTATCATGTGATTCTCCCAGTATTGAATAACAGGAATGGGCCCAGAGTGGCTCACAGGTAAGAATGCATTAAAGAATTGTTACGGGACACTCCCCCCGCAGTCATATGGTACGGCCTGCCGTGCAGGAGGTGGTTCACTCCTGTTTAAAGCCACAACCCTGTAATGGCACGCACCTGCACGGAGTTTAAAGTTGAGTGTTTGTTTGTCTATTTAAACACCCGTTAGTGTGTGCCTTAGTGTTGGTCATTGTTTGTTTGTCATAGTCAGAGCATATGTTAGTGTCCATGTTTGTCTAGCCTGTGTTTATGTTACAATCTTTATAGTTAGTGTTAAGTGTGTGTATGTTCACTGCTACTGTGTCATTAAATGTTTCACGTCAAGAGAGTGTGTGTACTGCTCCACGCCCTGTGGCACTCGGACAAACATTACAGGAATGCAGCCAGACTGTACAAGTACAGTCATACACAACATGCAGAACTACTTGAAATATCCTGTAACTGCTGACTTGAGAACAGTGTAGCTTTCCTTCAAAAAGAGGAAGATATGTATTTTCGGTAGAACGTGCAGGTCCCAGATCAAAAGTCATACAAAAGCTACACACCTGTCATACCTTTCAGGGTAGTGTGGGATTTATAAGAGTAAAGATGAGAGCATCAGAATTATTACTACAAGAGATGTAGTAATAATACACGAGAAGTCGAAGCCAGGAGAATAAACAGGATGTTCTCCCATTAGCCGTCCACTGTGTACTCTCAGTGGCAGGGAATCTGCATAAGGACAGACCCACCAAAGCTCGAGACTGAACATTACTGGACAGACATATGGGAGAAGGAGGCATCGCAACAACAATACCCAGTGTATACAGAACCTGAGAGATGAACAGGATCCAGTAACCATCATGTTAGCAGACATCCAAGAAAGAGTCACAAGCATTAAGAACTGTACAGCTCCAGGCCCTAACATGGTCCATGCCTACTCTCTGAAGAAGCTGGCTGCTCTCCATGAGTGCATCACAGCAAAAATGAACCAGCTGCTAATGGATGGGACCCACCCTAAATGGTTAACTGGAGGCAGGAGAGTCCTGATCCTTCCACTGTACAACATGGAAGCTCCTGTCAGGCATCATTGCAGCTAAGTAGGCACATGGCCCAATACATGAGCGTGGCCAAAAATGTTATTAGCAAGAACACTAGAGGAGCCAAGCACCAGCTGCTGGTGAAAGAAAACCTATGATTCAGTGGATCCTTAAATGAGGTTATATCACATCAACAGGACTCCAAGAGCTTTCATCAAGAATTAAATGGGGCTGTAGAAGACAAACCTAGAGGCTAACTTCAGACCAATATCACGAGTCACCATCAAGTGTGGGATTTACCAAGGATATACCCTGTCCCTGCTTCAGTTCTGCATTGGCCTGAACCTCCTTAGTGAAATCACCAAGACTTGCTATGGATACCAGCTATAGAATGGAGCAAAACAAAAGCAGAGAGACTAGAATATTAGGCATGTACGAGGGTGTGTAAATTCGGGAGCTATAAAGTGCAATGATGGACTCCGGCAGCACAGCTAAAAGAAAGAGGCAGAAGGAACATCAGCACTGTGTTGCCGGTGAAGTTGCCAGTCATTGTTTATGCAATGCCTGCTCTACCCTGTCTGCAGAAATTACTGAAATGACATTTGCCTTACTTTTGTTTTAATTCAGCATATTTCTGTTCTGAGACTTGTGCCTGCATCCTGTCCTTTTCCCCTGATGCTCATCATGTCACAGAATGGCAGACCCAATGCGGACGCAGTAAGGACCATTCACAGGAGTGCAATATTGGATGTGCCTCTACGACATTAGTGAGCAGGTGTGTGAGGAAAACAGCATGAGAAAAGAACATGGTCGACCAGCTGCTCAGGAGGGACTCCACTGGCTGGGGAACTCTGCCTGTTTGAATCCGGTTAGTCTGCCTGTTTGAAGACTTGTCAGTGTTCTTGGTCACACAAGAGGCAGATCAGCTTCTGGACGACATTCCCCTGCCAGCGGAGGGAAAAACAGCCGTATGCCAGCCACCCCCTCTGGATGCCTTGATTGCAGGGTCCATGGGAGAAAACCTTGACATGCCCTGTCAGCCCCATTAGAAAAAGGAAAAAATCCAGAGCTGGAGCCAGGCTAGTGGAAATTTCTTTATTAATATTACTTTTAAAAAATCTATAAAATGAATTTAAACAGTGTAATTACTTTTCCATACTCTGCTACAAAACAAAAGCACAGACCATCAAGCATTTACATTTACATTTTCATTTTTGGCATTTAGCAGTTGCTCTTGTCCAGAGCGACTTACAAAGGTGCTTTGTCATTTCCTCATAGAACACATCCTAGCCAGTACAGTATAGAGTACAACATACCAATGAAGTAGAATACTGTAGAAATACAGGGTGCAAAAAACAGGGTGCATGAGTGCAAAAAACAAGGCAACAATAAGTGCAATAACAAACAGGATCAATGGTCATTCTAAATATTTCACAAATAGGTGAGTCTTCAGTCAGCATTTGAAGATTGCAAGGGACTTTGCTGTCTAGACAGCCAGTGGAAGTGAGTTACACCATTTGGGAGCCAGACAAAACCTAAATAAAAATAATATATAATAATAATAATATAATAATAAAAACAATCCAATCAAAACCTTCTGCACATTCTTTGGTCCAAGTTTCTATATGAACAAAACCCTCCCTGAAGTCCTCTCAGTGTGTTAGCTCTGTGTTGGGCACTGCCTACTTGTGTTTTTCACACTTCCTAAGATCCGATTCAGCCCTCAAAAAGGTGCAAACTGTAACTGCAATAAGTGCACTGCATGTTGGAAATGAAGCATCATGTCAAATTAAAAAGAAAAATCTGGTTACCAAAAATGAAAAGAGGAAAAAACACAGGAGAGAGAGAGAGAGAAAAGGGCGACAATATGTCACCCTATTTTACATGTAAAGAGTGCAGGTAAAGTGTTTAAGCGGCTATTCATATTAAATGAGTTGTCAAGCAGCCTAAAGCTTCGCAGTCCTGCCTCCCCATCACCTCATCACTGACCTGTATCCCCATCACTTCACCACAGTCCTGCCTCCCCATCACCTCATCACAGTCCTGTATCCCCATCACATCATCATAGTCCTGCCTACCCATCACCTCATCACTGTCCTGCCTCCCCATCACATCATCACAGTCCTGCCTCCCCATCACCTCATCACAGTCCTGTATCCCCATCACATCATCATAGTCCTGCCTCCCCATCATCTCATCACTGTCCTGTATCCCCATCACATCATCACAGTCCTGTATCCCTATCACACCATCACAGTCCTGTATCCCGATGACCTCATCACAGTCCTATTACTAACTTAAGGAGGAGGTGAGCAGCACTGTGCTTAACGACTCTGCAGTTGGCATAATTGCAGGATATTAGTGGGAATTTCTTTTTTAGTATTATTTTAAAAATCTTTACAATAAAAGGAATTTAAAATCAGCTTTGGTTACTTATGTTTGGGGTCATTTGTGACTGTGTAAAACATAAAACGTTTAGATATGTAATGAGTTTCTTTCCATGATTACCAGCAGAAGAGAACTGGTGTTTTCTGAATCAGGAAAGACCAAGAGTCAGAAGTGGAACTTTGTGCTTTAAGTCAAAGTAAATGTAATGTGTGTTGTATTTGTCTAGTAGAAAGAAAAGAACACAAGTATGTGTATGTTGGAGAGGAAGCAGTTGTGAAGAAAGACAACAAACGTACCCCCATTTTTACATTTGCACTGGAGGTTCTCTCTTTAGTCATCCTACAGGAAACGGAGACACACTCAAGGGGATTGAAATGGAAATATCACAGACCAACATCTCTGCATACATTTAAAACTACATTTAATTAAAGATTTTTCTCAGGAAGTAATATGCACGAGTGTCAGGAATGCTGGATGTCAGACAATATCAGGTTGGAGAACAAGTTTGCAAACATGGCCCTGAAGGTTTCTATTGCTTACAGAGGCTGTAGGGCAACTGACCCTGGTCATCTGCAGAGCAGGTGAAGTCCATTCATTTCACATGTGCAGGCGCTGAGACACAACAGACAAATAAAACAAATCTGAACAGGACTATTGCCTAAAATGACTGTTTCTTCACTACTTATGAAATATAAGGTTAATTTAGGAGTTTTATATGGAATCTCTTTAGTACATTCTTGTTTCTCTTGCTGCAGTTTTCGTTACAGACTCCATTCTCAAATATCCTTAGAGGTGCCATCGTTTAATACATTTTCTAGTTTATCTGATGAAATGAACCTAATAGAAAATTAACTCAATTCTCTAGTATTCTAGGGTGAAGTAAATGTCAGAAGTAATTTTTTTAACCCATTGATCCAAGGTCCCCTATGCTCACCTGTCTGTTGTCCCACCTTGTTAACAACAGAGAGAAATAAACCTTCACAACAGATGTGTCTTTGGCTCCAGGGGGATTAGAGGCAGCCTGGCCAGCCTGGCACTTGTCCTGCCTCTTTGTTTTTTCCTCAGTCTTGCACACCCGGGGCACACGGATGCACTGCAGCACCAGGGAGGGGGCAGGCGGAGCTGGGCATACAGCTCTGCTCTCTACCTTATGTAAGCTCGCCCTCCTGATGAGCAGCGGTGTGTGGCAGCTCAGGTCTTGCTGGTGGTGCCGGGTAGCTTCGACCTTGGAGTCACACTGGCGGCATTTTGGTAATATATTATTTGAAGTTTATCAATTGATATCCCACAATGTATATTAATACACATTCTCTGAGATTAAACTATACAGCATTCTCCTTATCTAGGCTAAACAACACATAAATAAAACAAATATTAAATAATTTGTATGTATACTTTCTTTAATATCCCCTTCATCGTCTCTGAATCTGAACAATTTAATTTAATGTATTTAAACTAATCTCAACACAGAATTAATTAAAATTATAATTAAAATTCCTATAAATTTAAAAGAGCTTCCTACAGCTCCTACTGCATATTAACTAATATATATATATATATATATATATATATATATATATAGTCTAAATGTTTCTATTAAAGAATGTTTCTGATTAATCATCTTACATAACGCATAATTTGTGTATATTATTTGTATTTTATTTTATTATTTTATTTGTACATTATTTTACAAAAAACCCCTTAGTTGATATCCAACTACTCTTCAGCAAACGTTTGTCACGGTAAGCTCCCATTCCCACTGATCACGTGGTACGCCCCGCCACGTGCAGTGGGAGTTCGCTGTTGACTGTCCGGTGTGACGTGCGTCTTGTTTGTAACCACGCCCCCCTCGTTAGCACACACCTGCACCCAGTTCTTCGTTTATGTGTGTGTGTGTGTTTCGTGTGTTTCATTTACGTTAATGTTAGTGTTAGCGTTCATTGTTTACTGGTTGTACTCGTGTGTGTGTGTGTCTGCCTCTCCCTGTGTTCTGCTGCAATGGTTCGTTACATATGAGTGCAGTTAACGTTGATTACTAATCTTTCGTGTTGAATAAATGTCTGTCTGGGACGAGAGAGGTCTGTGTGTCCTGCTCCTTGCCCTGCAGGATTCGGGCCGTCACACTTTTCTTAATCTATTCAATAGTCTCTTAAACTGATCAACACACAAATAACAATTTTAATTTGTTCACGAGCATGTGCGTAAATCATGATGGGGATGCTACATGTCACTACGGCTGAAAATCAGATTGTAACATTCCTAAATGGCTGTTTTTATGCCCACCACTTTTTGAAAGTGAAAATGTTAATGTTTCATCTACAAGCAATCTTTCCTTCATTTATTAAATAATTTAAGTAACATGCATGTATTAGTCATCGTGTTTCTAATGACAGAATCTGAAAACGTTCATGATTATAATCTGAAAACTTTTAGAATTTCACACAATGTCAGAACGCAGCGCAACTGATATTTCGTGAAACGATTTTTTTTTAAATCAAAATAGAAAAGTTGTATTACAAATATATTTTCCACTACAGTGCTGATACTTTCGACGCCGACAAGTATACAAACGGGCATAAAACGTTTTGTGGACCTTCTTCCTTTTAGACCAAGCGCTGATTTCAGTGAAGGCGCGTGCCATCGATGACGAAAGGAACGCGAATTTAAGGGACATCTGAAATGAATCCAAAACCCAGCACTTTTCAAAGCAAAATTAAGCTTTTAATATAAAGACATTAAAGTCGCAATCAAAACGAAACATAGAAAGAAATTATTTCCTTTATGCACTCTTTTCATATAGACGTTTCCCGGTTTGCATTAAAGAGAATATTTAGGCCTATCTTTGATATCGGAGAAATGTATACTGACAATAATCCAATTTATCCACAGGAAAATGTGAAATAACAATTGTTGAATATACTTGTAGTTTGTATTTTGGTTTGTTCAGTTTGCGCACTTTGTCCAAATGGTAACCATGACACCAGATGAGCCTTTTTATATATCTGCTTCAGTGACGTCACAAACACCAGGTGTGACGACATGTACACTGCTGTCTCATTTTAGCATTACTAAAACGTACTACTGGACTGTGTATTACTGGACCTTGTGATTGATATTTAGTGTATGTTAAAATATCTTATTTCCTCTCAAGCACAGAGGTTGTTTCTCCATAAACTCCTGTGTTCTGTCCATTAATATATCAGGTGTATCCAGCTATGGAACTGTTCATATTATTTGTTTTTGATGCATTTTTTCAATGTATAAACCATGATTACTGTGAACGTGTATTAAATGTCTTGTATGTGTAATATTAATTGAACGTTTTGCCCCCTCAGTCCCTTAACAATATCACATCATTCGGGCTCCGTTCAGTTTTTTATGTGTCGCGTTGTAAGAACCCACTTGTAAATCTCCCCATGGTGACAAACCTGCAAGTAACATATTTTCTTCCTCATCTCCCTGATGCTTTTTGTTTCATCTTGCTAGCTAATAATAATAATAATAATATTATTATTATTATTATTATTATTAACATGTATATAGCACCTTTCTCAGACTCAAGGACACTTTACAGGCAGGTATCAGCTGATATAGTCACTCACATGCCGATGATTAGTTAACATGCTATCTTAAACTTCACCCTAGATTATTTTGGTGTTTTTTCTCCTCCCGTAATGGTACATTGGAAATGATCAGATTTCTATCGAGTATCTAACTAGCTAGGTTAGCTAGCTAAAGCTTGCTATGATACAAAAGTCAGCATCGCTGGCTAAAGCAATGTCTTCATAAAGGCCCATTTCATGTGAACTTGTTTCTTTCTTTTTTTAAATTAAATCTGGCAGACAACCTTAATAATCATGGCTTTTACACTTTGACCAGGTGGCTAAATTTACTAGGTTAGCTAGCTACCCTGAATCATCAAGAATTGATTCAGAAAACAATCAGAAGAGATTATTCATTTCATTTTGATTGGAACATGTCAGAATAAAATAGCCAAGTAAAGCAGCTAGCTAGGTTAGGTAGGTAACCACTCAAAGTAGCTAACCTTAGCTAGATATTGGTCGTAATGCACTCTTAACTAGTTACACTAGCTAGCAGCTGTGATAAACAAATATTGACAATCGTAGATTTTAGATTCCTTAAAGCAACTATTCTATATTTTGATGACATCTTTGCATGTTCTGGGTCTTCATTTTTACATATGCAGAGCACTAGTGCAGTGAGGAACAAGGTGCATCAAAAATTCTGGTTGTTTAACTTGCCAAGGTTTTAGGATTTGACTTTTAATACAAGCAAAAATTTTGATGCGGAAGAAAGAGGCATGTCTTGCTTTGGAGAGGCAAATTCTTGCTCTTTTAGAAGTATTTCTTGTATATTATTGGTATTACAGCTTTTTTGATGTACAGCAATGACAAAGACCTATTAATGAATAACCAGCTAGAATTTGCTTTAAAATGTGATTGGCTTTGAATAAGAGCACCTGCCAAATGCTGTAAAGGTTAAGATGTTCTTGGAATGTATCCTGGACACTGATGTAAACTGTCTAAAATGTATCGGGATATTCTGCTTTGTTCAGTATTGAAGTGTCTGCAAATTGTTTTTAACTTATTAGCTGTCCAAAAAAATAAACAAAAATAAAAAATGGAAAAACATACTGCAGCATGTAGGAACATCTTTAATGGGTATGTTAGTATTTATTCCAGATCTGAATCCACATATTTAACCAAGCATGGATAACTGTACAAAGGAAAGCATTGCAGAACAGACTGAAAACTGTCAAAATATACCAACGTTCAGGCAAGCTGGCGGAAGAGAAACTGTCACATACAGTGATACAGTGAACCAGTGGATGATGCCAGAAAGAGTTAGGCAACTGGATTTTAAAAAGTCTACAAAAATGAATGTAAAACTTCACATTTGAAGCTTTGAAAAGCTAATACGATTGAAGACAGCTCCATATGGTACGGTTTTGATCATCACGGACTAAAATAAACCTAATTTTAAAACCGAACCTAAAATAAACCTAAGTTATCAGGAGACATTTTCTGTTTAGAGAGAAAAAAGTGCCTCTTTTGAATAAATAAGATTAAATTAGATAGAAAAGGGACTCATTGTATACACCAAAAATTGAATAATTAAACATTTGAATGCAAAGAGAGAAAAAAGTGAAGGTGTCGTAATAAATCCTCACTGGCTGCACAGATCAGGATTCTCAGAACTGGGGCGAGAACGTTTTGGGTGCAGCCCTACACCTGTAAGTGCACCACGGTCTGCTCCTTTTGTGAAGTACAGCCTTGGAATACGTTCACTGCGTGTGCTCCTGATATCTACATGCACAACAGCCTAACGTGGTCTGAGCAAGGTGGGTCACGCGTATGTAAGTGCATCATACAAGGATGTTGTAAGGAATCGTCAGGACACAGGTAAGTGTGGATCCAAATGCAAGAGTTTATTTTCAGTACAGGCAGGAAGGACTTGTGAGGCAAAATAGAAGGGTAGTCATAAACAGGAGTGGAATGGTGAAGGGGAGAGTCAAGGGCAGTCCAAGTCCAAACCAGAAGGTAGAATCCGAGGTTGTGTAAGGGGCTAAGAGTGAGGTGGTGTTTAGGGGGAAAGCAACAGAAACAAGAAACGCTCGGTATGCATGAGAATGCAATACTTCGCGAGGATACTATGGGAAAAGGGAGGTTATAAAAGAAACTAAAATGAGAGACTGGTGTAATTAATCAGTAATCAGGCGACAGTGATCTACGTTTGGGCAGAGAAAGGCTAGTGGGTAGGACTGACGCCGTTACAGATATACAAAAAGATTAGCGCTTGTATGCCTCGGTTGTGGTTCTCTTCAAAACTGTACTATTACTGAACCAATTATATCTTAAATGACATTTTATAGCATTACTAACTGTGTTGTGAAGTGTCCTGGTGAATTTCTGCCTAAATCAATGCTCATTACATATCTGAAAGTAAGACGATGAGTTTCTGAATTTCTTTGGCTCGCAGCATGCTGTCTAGTTTTAAGGATCTTTTGGTCTACTTCACTTTGTCTCGCAGGTCCTATTTATTTTCTCGTTAATAATAAAAACCTTCATTTAAAAACTGCATTTTGTGTTTTAATATTGGACAAAGATAACAAGTAAATTTGTTTAATGATCTGAAACATTTGTCACAAGTGGCATGAAGCAGGCCAAATGACATGAGGCCTGTTTCCATAATACAATGCTTTGAAATTAATGCAGCATTACAGCATTGGGAAAACCAACCACAACAACTGACCATAATCACCAAGACCACATGGGAGACTATTGAAATTATAACCTGAGCAATAAGGGAGACTCTTGAAATTATAACCTGAACAATAAGGGGGACTCTTAATTAAAACATGTTGACAAATGGCAACTAAAATATTTAAACTATTCAAAGATGCTCCAGACAAAATGTCCGGTTTTTCCATGAGCTAACAAAAGTATTTAATGTGCATTAAATTACATCACAGGATCTCACAGTAATGTTTACGTAAACATCTTTACATTACATTTACAGTACTGGGCAGATGCTCTTATAGTGACTGATACATATTTATCAGTATGACAGCATGTGTGCTCTCTGAGGATCAAATCTTAGTGTACCTGCTCTACCAGTTGAGCTTCAGGAGAGCTAATGTGATTACATTTTTAATCATGCATGACCGAACATACACTGATCTTTGACCCCTGAATGGGACAGAGAAAGGCAGTGCGGATACGTTTGTCTGTGTGTAAAAGAGAACGAAATAATTTATCATCTCTCAGACTCTCACGGTTATTATTGGGAGATCACCTCTGCTCTTCATCTGAGTGGTTTAGTCCATTCATATTAACTCCTCTGTTGTCATGGTTACTGTTCCATTCACTGTACTTCCTTTCTAGAGCTCCGGGATTTTTTTCCTCAGCTGCACAATCACCAGCACTGCTGCCACAAGCCCCGCCCCCGTCAGAGCCAGGAGCACCGTCAACACCGTCACTGTGGAGCTCTGATTGGGACGTGGCTGGACTTCTGCAACAGACACAGACATAAAAATGGTCAGAAATTATGAACAACTCTTTAAACAGTACAGAGTTATAATCATATGTGTATGTACCAGAGTGGTCACTGTGATGGGATTGAGAGGGATTGTGGGACAAGGGCAGTTCAGCTCCAGTTCCTTACAAAAAGATCTCAACAGCATCACTGCACAAGATCTTAACAAGTAGGTACGCATAATGTTTCACCAGTTACCATAGTAACCACTTCTACAGATTTGTGTGTGTTCTCTGGTGAGCTCAGCACCTCCCACCTGGATATCAGTATCCAATCAAATTCAATCAGGAAGTAACTAGTACAGTGATGGAGAACTGTTTAGAAATCAAACTAAAACAAATCTGGATCTTGTAGAGAGATATTGTTGTAAATGTAGAATAGCAACATACTGAGAGTTCAAAGTGAATGAACCAGTGGCGAGAATGAGCTACACAAAGGGGGGGGGGGGGTGTGTGTGTATACAACAACAACAACCACCCTGATCACCACCTGTGCTCCGTCATAACTATGATCACTGCTGAAGCTCCAGTGTCATATTAACACACAGCATAATTACTGCACCATCACTGACTACATTTACATATTAACACACAGCATAATTACTAGAGTAAACAGTGGTATTGAGGGTGAAGTATTTGTTGATTTATTGAGGGTCGTATGTAGAGGGATTGAGCTTCAGGAGCAGACAAGGCCAAACTAAAAAAAAAAAAAAAAAACCATAAGACACACTAGAAATAAAAAATTATTATTTAGTTGGTTACATTTATTTAGCGCCTTTCTCAAACTCAAGGACGCTTTACAGACAGAAATCACTCACAAACAGATGAGAAGCAGCAGCCAATTTACACACAGTGTTCTCTCTATCAGAAACTACAGACCCCTGGGGGACTGAACAGGTGTAGGAGAAGGGGAGGAGGTTTAGACCAGGACAGAGCACCAACCATCACTGGACGGACACGGACACGGACACGGACACACACACACACACACACACACAAACAAACAGTTTTAGAGTATCCAGTCATCCTAACCTCCATGTTTTTGGGAGGACCCCAGAGGAAACCCACACAGACAACACGGAAACTCCACCCAGGGAGGGACTCAAAGGCTGAGAGGCAAACATGCCAACCACTGCTGCCCAAAACAACCAACTGTCTCAACTGAACACAAACCAAATTAAGCACAATAACCCTCCCTAACTTCCAAAAACTAACAGAAGTAAAGAACTGAGCAAATAAAAAAGGTGTCAAACTCCAAACTTCCCAACTACGATTCACGCAAGACTACTACAATACACTATACACAGAATAATATTTACAACAGTGAACACATCCAGAAAGAGGTGATGCGATAACTGAGAATGATTTAACAAGCAGAGGCCCAAAACCACAACAAATACTCACTGAACAAACATAAATGTAACAAATGTAAACAAACACAAATAACCCTACCCATAACACAAACAAGGCTGTAACACCTTCAAACACAAACAATTCAAATTTTCTGACTCATCACTCAATATCTCATGATTGTTTTGGTATGAGTAAGCAGGAATCACACCAAGTGCCGTAAAACATCAGTGGCTGTCCATGTGAGTGTCCATGTGAGAATTCACCACAAAGAGTCCAGTGAAAATCAACCAGGTCCACATGCTTTATTGGAGATATGCTTAGATAAACAGGACCTCAACTCTAGGCAACATTACAATCACAGTAACCACACTTACCTTCCACAGTAACTGTGTATGTCTGAATAATCTCTTCATTCTTAATGTCTCTGATGCTGTAAACACCACTATCAGATGGAGCTGTTCCTCTCAGCTCAACAGTAGAGATTAGTGACACTCTCTGAGTGTATTCAGGTTCACACTTCAGTGAGTGTCCAGCCACTGTGCAGATCTGTCCACTAGAGGAAGCAGCTGCACCTGTGCTGTTATAAATCAACTCCACTGACTCTGATATGAGCAAATCCAGCACCAGAGGTTCACCAGGGTTAATCTGAACTGAAGAATTCCAGGCTGTGGAAAAGAATTAGAAACTTGAATGCAATATACAACTGATTTGACCATGTAACCTCAGAACTACAAATCTGATATAAACATTTAAACATTCTACAAGCTCCTTCTGTGTTTCCCCCACATATCTAATGTTTGTGAAGTTTTCTGTTCTACTTTATTTACCCCAGATAAATCAAGTTCTATCTGTCTACATTAATAATGGTTTAGTAACAATAGCTAGATAATCCACGAGGATACTTACCCTCTATCTGTAGACTCACATCACAGATGTCTTTACCATTACAAGCGCAGGTGTACCAGGTCCTCTTAGTGTAATCAACATCAGTGATGGTGAGGGAGAGATCTCCCTTCAGGTACTGATCATGGGACATGTGAAATCCCTCCTCTGACTGGCAGGATGTCTGGTTACATTGAGCCAGAATGTCAAGTTGTTTAAAGGACACAGTCCATGTGAGCAGACCAGAACACATCTGAGTGCAGGGGAGAGTAGCAGCATCATGAAGATTCACCTTTACTGAAGGAAAAAAGCCTTAAAGACACATTAAGAAAAGAGAGTTTAAAACGTTACAGTGGTGCTTGAAAGTTTGTGAACCGTTTAGAAGTTTCTATATTTCTGCAAATATTTGAACTAAAACTTCATCAGATTGTCAAACAAGTCCTGAAATTAGATAAAGAGAAACAAATGAGACCAAATATTAGACTGTAATTTATTTAGAGAGGAAAACGACCCAATATTACATATCAAGGCAATAAATATCAACTTGTAAACAATATTTATTATTTAGAATGTTATTTATTTTATCTGTCATATCCATGCATGATACAGCGCAAGTATCTATATATAATATATAATTATACATATATAAAATACATCCCACACTAAATAATCCCCTACACAATTGAACCACAGTGGCTTTTAATGAAAAAATATTAGATTGGTATTGATATCAGGCGACAATCAAATGCAAGACATCAGTATCAGATCAATAGAGAAAAACTGGTATCGTGCTCTCTCTATAAATACAGTAAAACTAAAAATAATCAACCCATTCACTCAGGCTACTTAAATATGCTTGGTTACTCAAAGATGCATTTCTAAGTAAGAGCAGAACTGACTGATACTGCTCATTAGTACGGCTGCAGGGACATCTGTGCCTTCTATGTCTGTGTCTACATGACCATTCTGGTGATCTTTTAATTAAAGGGTTCTGAAATGCAAGTCTATTAGCAAAATGACAGGAAATCTGTCCAATGAAATTTAATAATTTTATGTTTCTCATTCTGTGGGTGGGCCATTAGCAACCTATCCCTTCTCAGTGTTCTGAAAAAAAGGTTATGACATTATTAGTAAAGTATCACTGTGTTCATGTTACCTTAGCCAGCTGACTAAGAATGGGGTATATGAGTGAGACAGACACTGTAGTTATACAGTAGGTACAAGGAGCCGAGCATCCACAGTGAGTTATACAGTACAGTTCTCATGAATAGCAGCAATGCAGTAAACTTGTTTATCCATTTAAATGTTATAAAAATGGATGGCATCGTTTACGCTGTGCAGCGCAAAATGAATTATTAAAAACAACCATCAGAATGTATTAATTAATTTAATAATAATTTTATTAAATATAAAGAAGATTAAATAAAGATAAAGGTCAAGCAGGTACAATAGTCCGGTTAACACACCAAAGTCAAGGATGAAATTCTGATGACCTGAGAGAACCTGTTCTATCCACTTACCAGCTATGACTGTCAGCAGCTGTAACAGCAGAACACAGTGACACCTGCTCAGCATGTCTGAGGAGACAGGAGAACCCAGTCAGTACTGTACAGAGGAGACAGGAGAACCCAGTCAGTACTGTACAGAGGAGACAGGAGAACCCAGTCAGTACTGTACAGAGGAGACAGGAGAACCCAGTCAGTACTGTACAGAGGAGACAGGAGAACCCAGTCAGTACTGTACAGAGGAGACAGGAGAACCCAGTCAGTACTGTACAGAGGAGACAGGAGAACCCAGTCAGTACTGTACAGAGGAGACAGGAGAACCCAGTCAGTACTGTACAGAGGAGACAGGAGAACCCAGTCAGTACTGTACAGAGGAGACAGGAGAACCCAGTCAGTACTGTACAGAGGAGACAGGAGAACCCAGTCAGTACTGTACAGGTAGGAGCAGCTGAGTAAATCTCAGAGTGATCACTATTAGGAAAAAAGTCGCTTATTTACAGTACCCTGATTATACCACCTGCCATAAAAGAAACGGGACTAAAGCACCATCTATCTCACAGTAGAAACGGGACTAAACCCCACTACACCTCAGCAGCACAGTAATCCTCCTTTACCAGAGGGGGTTAGTCCAGGGTCCAGAACATCACAGTCCTGCCTGCCTGTACGTTGTGTCACTTTAGTTCCCTTATTCCCAGCAGTCATGCTGTGTTTGATATTTCTGGCAACATTAAACTACTAATCAGACGGGACTCATTTTCCAGTCGTATACGTAAAGCAACTTTACCACAAGACCTCTAGAGTGTATGACAGACTCGCACACAGGATCAGAAACCTCGGGATAAATTACAGACATGTCAGTGGCTACTGGATTTACGTATTACCATCTCACAAAAATAACCACGTGTGATGCGTAGCTTTCGTTGAAAGAAACCACAGAATATTTTTCACACATCTGCACAGAATTCTGTTATTTAATGAAACCACTTATAATAATAATGACTTGGGTTTGAATATTAGCAGGTTACATACGTGTAGGGGAATTTACTTAAAACTTCTGAGAAGTCATTTGCCTCCTCGAGCACTTCCGTGATTGGAGATAAAAGCGCCCAAACTCTGATACGTGAACCCTGGATATTCACCCGGGATTTAAAAACCCCTGAGATTACAGCAAACAACCGTTTATAGCAGGAAAAAGGTGCAAGAATTCTTGCTGACGCTGCAGTAGGTAAAATGACTGACATGGCGAGAGTAAAATCACTGAGGAACGAGGGAAATGATTACATCACCGCACCTCGCCATGTCAAATGAATCCTGTCTGAATATTCTTAACACATATGAGGTTCTGAACCCCGGTTCTGGGGACCCACCGCCCTGCACAGTTTTCCATCTGATCCAGCTCATGAAAGACTTGATGACCCAGAAAACCTGAAACTGTCTGCCAGCGGGTGCACTGTTACCAGCCTTATATGTCATGACAAACACGGAAATAAACCTGAAACAGTTTTTCTTTGGGCTGATAAGATGTTCCTGGCAACATGCAGAATCAATTAGTCTGTAATGCACCTATAAAACAGGAGTACTGTAAGGGTCAGTAATTTGCGGACTGTCCCCTTAAGTTACGTTTACGTAAAAGGCGTGTGCACGTAGCCCACGCGAAAGAGCTGGTTTTGTACTGTGCGTGACGGACGTTGCTGGACCCAGATCTTCATTTATCGTTATTTACTTATTTAGTAACGCGTTATGAGCTGTGGATGTTTTTACAACTCATGTATGAGCTGTCTACAATACTCCAGGAGCGAGCCTGTGTCACGTGGTGAATAAACCAGCAAGTTTACTACTAAACTGAGTGATTCTGGTCCGCATCTCCTCCACGTGCTTCACAGGCTTCTCTCTACCAGTTCCAAAGATCTGCTCATCTGGGTTGGAGCATAATTTAAACAGGACTAACTCCAAGCGTTACAGTATGTACTAAAGTAGACAGTTACTGTAGGTGCAAGGCAGGTGTTCTTAATAAAGTGACCGGTTAGTTTATGTAGAAACATTCGCACTTTTGGTCAATATAGCACGTGGATGTTCACAAGCGTTTGTGTTATAACTCGTTGGTGCACAAGTGGAGAATGAAGCGTCTGAGACACACGGGGCTGGTTGTTCCGATACTCACAAGTCCATGATTCATGGAGAGGAGCCGAAGCGCCACAACAAGCAGCTACTCGCGTCTCCTCTCAGCTTCTCACACAAGCGCGATAATGTTTGTTAAGACTCTGGTCTGGTGCAGGAGCTAAAGTCCCTAAATGAACACATGAACCCGTTCAACAGTCCGCGAGAACAATCAGAGTTCTTAGCAGACATGCAAACTTTAAAACAGCTGCACTAAATATTACATATTAACTTATTATCTATGCAGTTGGCTAGTTGCGTTCATAAATCAGACTTTCTGGCAGCTAGCGCGCATATTTGGACGGTAATCAGAAGTACATCGACATATAAACACTTTTAAACTCACCGCTAAATGTCGAACTTGAACCTGAACCTTGGCGCGTGATTCAAACATGAAACACGCTCGCGCTTCATTCGTTCTACAATGATCACGTGACCACAGAGCCGGAAATGGGAAAAAGCGTTCTGAAGTTTGAACACTTAACTTTTGCCGTCAAATAAGGTAGAATATTTTATAAGAACGCTATTATAATAATTATTTATAATTCTTTAATTTATAAAGTCATAAATTGATGGCAGTTTAATGATAAGCTGTTCACAATTTAGAACTTAAATTTAAAATATATAAAATAGTTTTGCTCTTAAATATGACTTAGTAAGATGTGTTCTGGGTGCATTCTAAATGTATTCTGAATATATTACTGTTTTATGTATTGTAATAGAATACATCACATTATTCAGCCATCAAAGTATCCTGCCCTGGATGTATGTACCCACATCAGCAATGAGATTTTGAAGACATGCACACGTTTTAAAAGCTGGAAATAAATAAATAGATAACTAACCAACTACCTAAACAAATAAAGATCTGTCAACCAGATGCACAAAGCACTTTGAAGTTTTGGCCACCAGATGCCGCTATTGTGTACTGTGTCATGAAGCTGTGAGTAATGAACTTTTTTGTTTGGTACAGTTAGGAAAAAGGGTCAGTGCGTTTGCTATCACTACTTAACACAAACGTTTGTGAACATCCACGTACTACGTTGCTGTATTGACCAATTTTTGTTGAGCGTTTATTTGCTAATTTCCGTAATTATTCAATTGGTTGATTTGCAACTGAAGCCTCTGAGGGTAAGAGAAATATTAATATTGGTATTTTTTTCGCGTTGAGTTTTTTCCGCCGCTTGTGGTGACGTTAATAGGTGACTGCATTAATCGGTCATACTTATGTTGAATCGGTTTTCGTTGTTTGTGATTTGCTTCTGTTATTTCGCGATTGCTTTCTTTTGTGCAGGGATATACGTTTTTGTTTTTTTTTAAATTAAGTGTCATTTGTTGTATTTACTAATCTGTGAATCATTCGGGTCATTAATCATGAGAGGGTTTAAAAGGATTTATTACTATCAACATAGTACTAGACACATTTCTGGAGGCACCGCGCTAATTTGCATTGATCTAACACGAAATTTCTGAGATGTGCTCCCTCTGAATGATTTCATTAGGGCGCCTTTAGGCAGAGGTTACACGCGGGTTTAATTTTTGAAACATTTTGAATCAAGTTTCAGGTTGAAAGGCGACATCTGTAACGGTGAGTTTAAGATTTTTTATATAGATGTACTTCTGATTACCGTCCAGATATGCGCGCTAGCTGTCAGAAAGTGATTTATGAACATAACGGCTCAGCAATATAGGACGGAAAAAGTATCCATCTGCATAGATAATAAATTAATATGTAATATTTAGTGAAGCTGCCAGGAACGGCAAGGGTGATGCTTTCTATAAGGTAACAGTTCATATAAAATATTAATAGATACACTTGATCATCTTACTGAACTGGGCGGCTGAACCTGAGCTTACGCGCAATCGGCGACCTGCCTCCAAACGTCTCTCCGTGTCTGTGTCTCCGCCTCGGCCGCTGTACTCGAACAGAAAGCTGAAGTCAAACTCGGGTTCCCATTTCGGGTCGGCGTGGCTTAGACTGCGTGGATACGGCTGCCTATCCTCTGCTCGGAGAGGAACAGGGGCGCTCGCATCCTGCGCAGTCACACCGCACCTCTTAACTTTCACGTGAAAAAACAAATAAACCGCACACACATTTATCCGCAAGCATACATGCTTGCCTGAGTTGAAACGGATTGGCCTGCCACTTGTGTGTCTTGGTGAATTGTAGGTTGAAAGAACCATAAAGAGAAAGATAAGGGTTTGGAGGAGAAAAAAATTTGACATTTCAAGTTCCAACATCTCTAGCGGTGAGTTTAAAAGTGTTTATATGTCGATGTACTTCTGATTACCGTCCAAATATGCGCGCTAGCTGCCAGAAAGTCTGATTTATGAACGCAACTAGGCAACTGCATAGATAATAAATTAATATGTAATGTTTAGTGCAGCTGTTTTAAAGTTTGCATGTCTGCTAAGAACTCTGGTTGTTCTCGCGGACTGTTGAACGGGTTCATGTGTTCATTTAGGGACTTTAGCTCGTGCACTGAGCGATAGTAGCTGTGCGCTTTGTTCCCTCCGCGTGCTGTTCTGCCTTCTTATGCTGCAGTTCAGTAGATGGACTGTGTGTCTCCTGCGTGCAGTTACCTCAGTAAATGCGTTTGGTAGGAGATAATGTCCATGTGGCGTACAAACCTTTATTGCTATTAAATAATAATAATAATAATAATAATAATAATATTCAAAAGCACTGTCGCACTCTGTGATTAGCCAGTGGGTTTCACTGCCTCTATTTTTTATCACACATTTTTCTCCACAATAATATTTGCGAGGTCGTTAGATAAATATCCCAAGTACGAATGTTGCTACATAAACTCACCGGTCACTTTATTAAGAACACCTGCCTTGCACCTACAGTAACTGTCTACTTTAGTACATACTGTAACACTTGGAGTTAGTCCTGTTTAAATTATGCTCCAACCCAGATGAGCAGATCTTTGGAACTGGTAGAGAGAAGCCTGTGAAGCACGTGGGGGAGATGCGGAGCAGAATCATTCAGTTTAGTAGTAAACTTGCTGGTTTATTCACCAGGTGACACAGGCTCGCTCCTGGAGTATTGTAGACAGCTCAAACATGAGTTGTAAAAACATCCACAGCTCATAACGCGTTTCTAAAGAAGTAAATAACGATAAATGAAGAGCTGGGTCCGGCAACGTCCGTCACGCACAGTACAAAACCAACTCTTCCGCGTGGCCTACGTGCACACGCCTTTTACGTAAACGTAACTTAAGGGGACAGTCCGCAAATTACTGACCGTTACAATACTCCTGTTTTATAGGTGCATTACAGACTAATTGATTCTGCATGTTGCCAGGAACAGTTTATCAGCCCAAAGAAAAACTGTTTCGGGTTTATTTCCGTGTTTGTCATGAATATTTAAGGCTGGTAACAGTGCATCCACTGGCGGACAGCTTCAGGTTTTCTGGATCATCAAGTCTTTCATGAGCTGGATCAGATGGGAAACTGTGCAGGGCGGTGCGTCCCCAGAACCAAGGTTCAGAACCTCATGTGTTAAAACCTTTCGGACAGGATTCATTTGACATGGCGAGGTGTGGTAATGTAATTATTTTCCTCGTTCCTCAGTGATTTTACTCTCGCCATGTCCGTCATTTTACCTACTGCAGTGTCAGTAATAATTATTGCGCCTTTTTCCTGCTCTAAATGGCTGTTTGCTGTAATCTCGGGTTTTTAATCCCGGGCGATTATCCAGGGTTCACATATCTGAGTTTGGGCGCTTTTTTCTCCAATCTCGGAAGTGCTCGAATAGGCAAATGACTTCTCAGAGGTTTTAAGTAAATTCCCCTACACATATGTAACCTGCTAATGTTCAAACCCAAGTCATTACTATAAGTGGTTTCATTAAATAACAGAATTCTGTGCAGATGTGTGAAAAATATTTAGTGGTTGCGACCAACGAAGGCTATGTATCACACGTGGATGTTTTAGTGAGACAGTAATACGTAAATCCAGTAGCCACTGACATGTCTGTAATTTAGCCTGAAGTTTCTGATCCTGTGTGAGTCTGTCATACACTCCAGAGGTCTTGTGGTAAAGTTGCTATACGTACATATGACTGGAAAATTAGTCCCGTCTGATTAGTATTTTAATGTTGCCAGAAATATTAATCACAGCATGACTGCTGGGAATAAGGGAGCTGAACAGTGACACAACGTACTGGCAGACAGGACTGTGATGTTCTGGACCCTGGATTAACCCCCTCTGGTAAAGGAGGATTACTGTGCTGCTGAGGTGTAGTGGGGTTTAGTCCTGTTTATTTTATGCCAGGTGCTGTAATCAGGGTACGGTAAATAAGTGACTTTTTTCCTAATAGTGATCACTCTGCTCCTACCTGTACAGTACTGACTGGGGTTGTCCTGTCTCCTCTGTACAGTACTGACTGGGTCCTCCTGTCTCCTCTGTACAGTACTGACTGGGTTCTCCTGTCTCCTCTCTACAGTACTCACTGGGTTCTCTTTTGTCTCCTCAGTCATGCTGTCCTGCAGCAGGTGTCACTGTGTTCTGCTGTTACAGCTGCTGACAGTCATAGCTGGTAAGTGGACAGAACAGGTTCCCTCAGGTCATCAGAATTTCATCCATGACTTTGGTGTTTTAACCAGATTATTGTACCTGCTTGACCTTTATCTTTATTTAATCTTCTTTATATTTAATAAAATTATTATTAAATTAAGTAATAAATTCTGATGGTTGTTTTTAATAATTCATTTTGCGCTGCACAGCATAAACAATATTATCCATTTTTTTAACATTTAAAAGGATTGTAAACATATTTATTGCATTGCTGCTATTCATGAGAACTGTACTGTATAACTCACTGTGGATGCTCAGCTCGTCGTACCTACTGTATAACTACAGTGTCTGTCTCACTCATAGACCCCATTCATAGTCAGCTGGCTAAGGTAGCATGAACACAGTGATCCTTTACTAATAATGTCGTAACCTTTTTTTCAGAACACTGAGAAGGGATAGGTTGCTAATGGCCCGCCCCCAGAGTGACAAAATTAATCAATTTCATTGGACAGATTTCCTGTCACTTTGCTAATAGACTTGCATTTCAGAACCATTTAATTAAAAGCTCACCAGAATGGTCATGTAGACACAGACATAGAAGGCACAGATGTCCCTGCAGTC
This sequence comes from Electrophorus electricus, assembly GCF_041902795.1. Classification (NCBI taxonomy): domain Eukaryota; kingdom Metazoa; phylum Chordata; class Actinopteri; order Gymnotiformes; family Gymnotidae; genus Electrophorus; species Electrophorus electricus. The sequence continues at coordinate 12,861,996 of NC_137497.1, read as the reverse complement.
GTACGAATGAGCAGTATCAGTCAGTTCTGCTCTTACATAGAAATGCATATTTGAGTAACCAAGAATATTTAAGTAGTCTGAGTGAATGGTTGATTATTTTTAGTTTTACTGTATTTATAGAGAGAGCATGATACCAGTTTTTCTCTACTGATCTGATACTGATGTCTTGCATTTGATTGTCGCCTGATGTAAATACCAATCTGATATTTTTTCATTAAAAGCCACTGTGGTTCAGTTGTGTAGGGGATTATTTAGTGTGGGATGTATTTTATATATGTATAATTATATATTATATATAGATACTTGCGCTGTAACATGCATGGATATGACAGATAAAATAAATAACATTCTAAATAATAAATATTGTTTACAAGTTGATATTTATTGCCTTGATATGAAACATTTTCCTCTATAAATAAATGACAGTATTATTTTGTTTCATTTGTTTGATTTGTTTCTCTTTATCTACTTTCAGGACCTTTTTGACAATCTGATGAAGTTTTAGTTCATATATATGTAGAAATATAGAAACTTCTAAAGAGTTCCTAAACTTTCAAGCACCACTGTAACGTTTTATACTCTCTTTTCTTAATGTGTCTTTCAGGTTCTTTTCCTTCAGTAAAGGTGAATCTTCATGATGATGCTACTCTCCCCTGCACTCAGACATGTTCTGGTCTGGTCACATGGACTTTATATGATAAACCACATGACGTACTGGCTCAGTGTAACCAGACATCCTGCCAGTCAGAGGAGGGATTTCACATGTCCCATGATCAGTACCTGAAGGGAGATCTCTCCCTCACCATCACTGATGCTGATTACACTAAGAGGTCCTTGTACACCTGCGCCTGTAAAGGTCAAGAGCTCTGTGATGTGAGTCTACAGATAGAGGGTAAGTGTCCTCAATGGATTACCTAGTTATTGTTACTAAACCATTATTTATGTAGACAGAGAGAACTTTAAGTAGAACTTAGAGTATGTTCTAAGTAGAACATAGAATTGTAAACTTCAAATATCAGATATGTGGGGAAAAACAGAAGGAGCTTGTATGTAACGTTTAAATGTTTATATCAGATTTGCCGTTCTGAGGTTACATGGTCAAATCAGTTGTATATTACATTGAAGTTTCTAATTGTTTTTTCCAAAGCCTGTAATTCTTCAGTTCAGATTAAGCCTGGTGAACCTCTGGTGCTGGATTTGCTCATATCAGAGTCAGTGGAGGTGATTTATAACAGCACAGGTGCAGCTGCTCCCTCTAGTGGACAGATCTGTACAGTGGCTGGACACTCACTGAAGTGTAAACCTGAATACACTCAGAGAGTGTTGCTTATCTCTGCTGTGGAGCTGCAAGGAACCACACCATCTGATAGTGGAGTTTACATCATCAGAGACACTAAGCATGAAGAGATTATACAGACATACACAGTTACTGTGGAAGGTAAGTATGGTTACTGTGATTTTAATGTTGCCTAGTTACTTTTTGTTGGGGAGGGGGGTGTGCGTAGTATCAGTAATTATGTTTACATGCACATCCGTGGTTCCATATTAGTTAGACTATGAATGCTGGGATCATGTAAACAGCGTGAACTGAGTGTCATAGTTTGAGGTCTTGGTCTTAGTTGAGGTCCTGTTTATCAAAGTATATCCCCAATAGAGCATGTGGACCTGGTTGATTTTCACTGGACTCTTTGAGGTGGATGGACATGTTGAATCCAGCCACTGATGTTTTACACCACTTGGTGTGATGCTTGCTTGCTGATACCAAAACAAAAGAGTGATTGAGTGGGAAAAATTTGTGTTTGTTTACGTCCCCTTCTTGATGCTCCTCCTCCACTTGATCAAGTCTTCTGTCCTGTGCTGGAATTGTTCTCGGCTGCGGTGTTGTCTTGATTGGCTGCCTCATTCTACCCAGCGCATAAGGGGAATATAAGGGGAAGACTGGGAAGAAGCGACAGACAGAGATACATCTTCACTGTTGCTGAAGCTGGTTGTTTGTTCAGTGAGTGTTTGATGATTGTTGTGGTTTTGGGCCTCTGCTTCCCCTTTTTCTGGACGTGTTCACTGTTGTAAATATTATTCTGTGTATAGTGTATTGTAGTAGTCCTGCGTGAATCGTAGTTGGGAAGTTTGGAGTTTGACACCTTTTTTATTTGCTCAGTTCTTTACTTCTGTTTATTAGTTTTTGGGAGTAGGGAGGGTTATTGTACTTAATTTTGTTTGTGTTCATTTGGGACAGTTGGTTGTTTGGACAGAAGGGCTTGGTGGTTGGCATGTTTGCCTCTCAGCCTTCGAGTCCCTATCTGGGTGGAGTTTCCGTGGTGTTCTTGTGTCTGTGTGGGGGTCGAGTCCCTATCTGGGTGGAGTTTCCATGTTCTCCCTGTATCTGCGTAGGTTTCCTCTGGAATCCTCCCAAAAACATGGAGGTTAGGATGATTGGATACTCAAACTGTCCTGTATCAATGTGAGTTGTGCATGAATATAGATAAAGATAGATGTGTGTGTGTGTGTGTGTGTGTGTGTGTGTGTGTGTGTGTGTGTGTGTGTATGTGTGTGTGTATGTTCAGTGATGGTTGGTGCTCTGTCTTGGTCTGAACCTCCTCCCCTTCTCCTACACCTGGTTCTCCTGTAGTTTCTAATAGAGAGAACACTGTGTGTAAATTGGCTGCTGCTTCTCATCTGTCTGTGAGTGATTTGAGTGTGTCCAGCTATGGTTGGTGCTCTGTGTGTGTGTGTGTGTGTATGTCCAGCTATGGGTGGTGCTCTGTGTGTTTGTATATGTCCAGCTATGGTTGGTGCTCTGTGTGTGTGTGTATGTCCAGCTATGGGTGGTGCTCTGCGTGTGTGTGTATGTCCAGCTATGGGTGGTGCTCTGTGTGTGTGTGTGTGTGTGTGTATGTCCAGCTATGGGTGGTGCTCTGGGTGTGTGTGTATATGTCCAGCTATGGGTGCTGCTCTGCGTGTGTGTGTGTATATGTCCAGCTATGGGTGCTGCTCTGCGGTGTGTGTGTATATGTCCAGCTATGGGTGGTGCTCTACGTATGTGTGTATGTCCAGCTATGGGTGGTGCTCTACGTGTGTGTGTATATGTCCAGCTATGGGTGCTGCTCTACGTATGTGTGTATATGTCCAGCTATGGGTGCTGCTCTACGTATGTGTGTATATGTCCAGCTATGGGTGCTGCTCTACGTATGTGTGTACATGTCCAGCTATGGGTGCTGCTCTACGTATGTGTATATGTCCAGCTATGGGTGCTGCTCTACGTATGTGTGTATATGTCCAGCTATGGGTGGTGCTCTACGTATGTGTGTATATGTCCAGCTATGGGTGGTGCTCTACGTATGTGTATATGTCCAGCTATGGGTGCTGCTCTACGTATGTGTGTATATGTCCAGCTATGGGTGGTGCTCTACGTATGTGTGTATGTCCAGCTATGGGTGCTGCTCTACGTGTGTATGTATGTCCAGCTATGGGTGCTGCTCTACGTATGTGTGTATATGTCCAGCTATGGGTGCTGCTCTACGTATGTGTGTATATGTCCAGCTATGGGTGCTGCTCTACGTATGTGTGTATATGTCCAGCTATGGGTGGTGCTCTACGTATGTGTGTATGTCCAGCTATGGGTGCTGCTCTACGTATGTGTGTATATGTCCAGCTATGGGTGCTGCTCTACGTATGTGTGTATATGTCCAGCTATGGGTGGTGCTCTACGTATGTGTGTGTATGTCCAGCTATGGGTGGTGCTCTACGTATGTGTGTGTATGTCCAGCTATGGGTGGTGCTCTACGTATGTGTGTGTATGTCCAGCTATGGGTGGTGCTCTACGTGTGTGTGTGTATGTCCAGCTATGGGTGGTGCTCTACGTGTGTGTGTGTATGTCCAGCTATGGGTGGTGCTCTACGTGTGTGTGTGTGTGTATGTCCAGCTATGGGTGGTGCTCTACATATGTGTGTGTATGTCCAGCTATGGGTGGTGCTCTACGTATGTGTGTATATGTCCAGCTATGGGTGCTGCTCTACGTATGTGTGTATGTCCAGCTATGGGTGGTGCTCTACGTGTGTGTGTATATGTCCAGCTATGGGTGGTGCTCTACGTGTGTGTGTGTATGTCCAGCTATGGGTGGTGCTCTACGTATGTGTGTATATGTCCAGCTATGGGTGCTGCTCTACGTATGTGTGTATGTCCAGCTATGGGTGGTGCTCTACGTGTGTGTGTATATGTCCAGCTATGGGTGCTGCTCTACGTGTGTGTGTGTATATGTCCAGCTATGGGTGGTGCTCTACGTATGTGTGTATATGTCCAGCTATGGGTGGTGCTCTACGTATGTGTGTATGTCCAGCTATGGGTGGTGCTCTGTGTGTGTGTGTGTGTGTGTGTATGTCCAGCTATGGGTGGTGCTCTGTGTGTTTGTATATGTCCAGCTATGGTTGATGCTCTGTGTGTGTGTATATGTCCAGCTATGGTTGGTGCTCTGTGTGTGTGTGTATGTCCAGCTATGGGTGGTGCTCTACGTATGTGTGTATATGTCCAGCTATGGATGGTGCTCTGTGTGTGTGTGTGTGTGTGTGTGTGTGTGTGTGTATGTCCAGCTATGGGTGGTGCTCTGCGTGTGTGTGTATGTCCAGCTATGGGTGCTGCTCTACGTATGTGTGTATATGTCCAGCTATGGGTGCTGCTCTGCGTGTGTGTGTGTATGTCCAGCTATGGGTGCTGCTCTACGTGTGTGTGTGTATGTCCAGCTATGGGTGGTGCTCTACGTATGTGTGTATGTCCAGCTATGGGTGGTGCTCTACGTGTGTGTGTATATGTCCAGCTATGGGTGCTGCTCTACGTATGTGTGTATATGTCCAGCTATGGGTGGTGCTCTACGTATGTGTGTATATGTCCAGCTATGGGTGCTGCTCTACGTATGTGTGTACATGTCCAGCTATGGGTGCTGCTCTACGTATGTGTATATGTCCAGCTATGGGTGCTGCTCTACGTATGTGTGTATATGTCCAGCTATGGGTGGTGCTCTGTGTGTTTGTATATGTCCAGCTATGGTTGGTGCTCTGTGTGTGTGTGTATGTCCAGCTATGGGTGGTGCTCTGCGTGTGTGTGTATGTCCAGCTATGGGTGGTGCTCTGTGTGTGTGTGTGTGTGTGTGTATGTCCAGCTATGGGTGGTGCTCTGGGTGTGTGTGTATATGTCCAGCTATGGGTGCTGCTCTGCGTGTGTGTGTGTATATGTCCAGCTATGGGTGCTGCTCTGCGTGTGTGTGTGTATATGTCCAGCTATGGGTGGTGCTCTACGTATGTGTGTATGTCCAGCTATGGGTGGTGCTCTACGTGTGTGTGTATATGTCCAGCTATGGGTGCTGCTCTACGTATGTGTGTATATGTCCAGCTATGGGTGCTGCTCTACGTATGTGTGTATATGTCCAGCTATGGGTGCTGCTCTACGTATGTGTGTACATGTCCAGCTATGGGTGCTGCTCTACGTATGTGTGTACATGTCCAGCTATGGGTGCTGCTCTACGTATGTGTATATGTCCAGCTATGGGTGCTGCTCTACGTATGTGTGTATATGTCCAGCTATGGGTGGTGCTCTACGTATGTGTGTATATGTCCAGCTATGGGTGGTGCTCTACGTATGTGTATATGTCCAGCTATGGGTGCTGCTCTACGTATGTGTGTATATGTCCAGCTATGGGTGGTGCTCTACGTATGTGTGTATGTCCAGCTATGGGTGCTGCTCTACGTGTGTATGTATGTCCAGCTATGGGTGCTGCTCTACGTATGTGTGTATATGTCCAGCTATGGGTGCTGCTCTACGTATGTGTGTATATGTCCAGCTATGGGTGCTGCTCTACGTATGTGTGTATATGTCCAGCTATGGGTGGTGCTCTACGTATGTGTGTATGTCCAGCTATGGGTGCTGCTCTACGTATGTGTGTATATGTCCAGCTATGGGTGCTTCTCTACGTATGTGTGTGTATGTCCAGCTATGGGTGGTGCTCTACGTATGTGTGTGTATGTCCAGCTATGGGTGGTGCTCTACGTATGTGTGTGTATGTCCAGCTATGGGTGGTGCTCTACGTATGTGTGTGTATGTCCAGCTATGGGTGGTGCTCTACGTATGTGTGTGTATGTCCAGCTATGGGTGGTGCTCTACGTGTGTGTGTGTATGTCCAGCTATGGGTGGTGCTCTACGTGTGTGTGTGTATGTCCAGCTATGGGTGGTGCTCTACGTGTGTGTGTGTATGTCCAGCTATGGGTGGTGCTCTACATATGTGTGTGTATGTCCAGCTATGGGTGGTGCTCTACGTATGTGTGTATATGTCCAGCTATGGGTGCTGCTCTACGTATGTGTGTATGTCCAGCTATGGGTGGTGCTCTACGTGTGTGTGTGTATGTCCAGCTATGGGTGGTGCTCTACGTATGTGTGTATATGTCCAGCTATGGGTGCTGCTCTACGTATGTGTGTATGTCCAGCTATGGGTGGTGCTCTACGTGTGTGTGTATATGTCCAGCTATGGGTGCTGCTCTACGTGTGTGTGTGTATATGTCCAGCTATGGGTGGTGCTCTACGTATGTGTGTATATGTCCAGCTATGGGTGGTGCTCTACGTATGTGTGTATGTCCAGCTATGGGTGGTGCTCTGTGTGTGTGTGTGTGTGTGTGTATGTCCAGCTATGGGTGGTGCTCTGTGTGTTTGTATATGTCCAGCTATGGTTGATGCTCTGTGTGTGTGTATATGTCCAGCTATGGTTGGTGCTCTGTGTGTGTGTGTATGTCCAGCTATGGGTGGTGCTCTGCGTGTGTGTGTATGTCCAGCTATGGGTGGTGCTCTGTGTGTGTGTGTGTGTGTGTGTGTGTGTGTATGTCCAGCTATGGGTGCTGCTCTACGTATGTGTGTATGTCCAGCTATGGGTGGTGCTCTACGTGTGTGTGTATATGTCCAGCTATGGGTGGTGCTCTACGTGTGTGTGTGTATGTCCAGCTATGGGTGGTGCTCTACGTATGTGTGTATGTCCAGCTATGGGTGGTGCTCTACGTATGTGTGTATGTCCAGCTATGGGTGGTGCTCTACGTATGTGTGTATATGTCCAGCTATGGGTGCTGCTCTACGTGTGTGTGTATATGTCCAGCTATGGGTGCTGCTCTACGTATGTGTGTATATGTCCAGCTATGGGTGCTGCTCTACGTATGTGTGTATATGTCCAGCTATGGGTGCTGCTCTACGTATGTGTGTATATGTCCAGCTATGGGTGGTGCTCTACGTATGTGTGTATATGTCCAGCTATGGGTGGTGCTCTACGTGTGTGTGTATGTCCAGCTATGGGTGGTGCTCTACGTATGTGTGTATATGTCCAGCTATGGGTGCTGCTCTACGTATGTGTGTATATGTCCAGCTATGGGTGCTGCTCTACGTATGTGTGTATATGTCCAGCTATGGGTGCTGCTCTACGTATGTGTGTATATGTCCAGCTATGGGTGCTGCTCTACGTATGTGTGTATATGTCCAGCTATGGGTGCTGCTCTACGTATGTGTGTGTATGTCCAGCTATGGGTGGTGCTCTACGTATGTGTGTGTATGTCCAGCTATGGGTGGTGCTCTACGTATGTGTGTGTATGTCCAGCTATGGGTGGTGCTCTACGTGTGTGTGTGTATGTCCAGCTATGGGTGGTGCTCTACGTGTGTGTGTGTGTATGTCCAGCTATGGGTGGTGCTCTACGTATGTGTTTGTATGTCCAGCTATGGGTGGTGCTCTACGTGTGTGTGTGTATGTCCAGCTATGGGTGGTGCTCTACGTGTGTGTGTATATGTCCAGCTATGGGTGGTGCTCTACGTATGTGTGTATGTCGAGCTATGGGTGGTGCTCTACGTGTGTGTGTGTATGTCGAGCTATGGGTGGTGCTCTACGTGTGTGTGTGTATATGTCCAGCTATGGGTGGTGCTCTACGTGTGTGTGTGTATGTCCAGCTATGGGTGGTGCTCTACGTATGTGTGTATATGTCCAGCTATGGGTGCTGCTCTACGTGTGTGTGTGTATATGTCCAGCTATGGGTGGTGCTCTACGTGTGTGTGTGTATGTCCAGCTATGGGTGGTGGTCTACGTATGTGTGTATATGTCCAGCTATGGGTGGTGCTCTACGTATGTGTGTATGTCCAGCTATGGGTGGTGCTCTGCGTGTGTGTGTGTATGTCCAGCTATGGGTGCTGCTCTACGTATGTGTGTGTATGTCCAGCTATGGGTGCTGCTCTACGTATGTGTGTATATGTCCAGCTATGGGTGCTGCTCTACGTATGTGTGTATATGTCCAGCTATGGGTGCTGCTCTACGTATGTGTGTATATGTCCAGCTATGGGTGCTGCTCTACGTATGTGTGTATATGTCCAGCTATGGGTGGTGCTCTACGTATGTGTGTGTATGTCCAGCTATGGGTGGTGCTCTACGTATGTGTGTGTATGTCCAGCTATGGGTGGTGCTCTACGTATGTGTGTGTATGTCCAGCTATGGGTGGTGCTCTACGTATGTGTGTGTATGTCCAGCTATGGGTGGTGCTCTACGTGTGTGTGTGTATGTCCAGCTATGGGTGGTGCTCTACATATGTGTGTGTATGTCCAGCTATGGGTGGTGCTCTACGTGTGTGTGTGTATGTCCAGCTATGGGTGGTGCTCTAAGTATGTGTGTATATGTCCAGCTATGGGTGCTGCTCTACGTATGTGTGTATGTCCAGCTATGGGTGGTGCTCTACGTGTGTGTGTGTATGTCCAGCTATGGGTGGTGCTCTAAGTATGTGTGTATATGTCCAGCTATGGGTGCTGCTCTACGTATGTGTGTATGTCCAGCTATGGGTGGTGCTCTACGTGTGTGTGTATATGTCCAGCTATGGGTGGTGCTCTACGTGTGTGTGTGTATGTCCAGCTATGGGTGGTGCTCTACGTATGTGTGTATATGTCCAGCTATGGGTGCTGCTCTACGTATGTGTGTATGTCCAGCTATGGGTGGTGCTCTACGTATGTGTGTATGTCCAGCTATGGGTGGTGCTCTACGTATGTGTGTATATGTCCAGCTATGGGTGCTGCTCTACGTGTGTGTGTATATGTCCAGCTATGGGTGCTGCTCTACGTATGTGTGTATATGTCCAGCTATGGGTGCTGCTCTACGTATGTGTGTATATGTCCAGCTATGGGTGCTGCTCTACGTATGTGTGTATATGTCCAGCTATGGGTGCTGCTCTACGTATGTGTGTGTATGTCCAGCTATGGGTGGTGCTCTACGTATGTGTGTGTATGTCCAGCTATGGGTGGTGCTCTACGTATGTGTGTATATGTCCAGCTATGGGTGGTGCTCTACGTATGTGTGTGTATGTCCAGCTATGGATGGTGCTCTGTGTGTGTGTATGTGTGTGTATGTCCAGCTATGGGTGGTGCTCTACGTGTGTGTGTGTATGTCCAGCTATGGGTGGTGCTCTACGTATGTGTTTGTATGTCCAGCTATGGGTGGTGCTCTACGTGTGTGTGTGTATGTCCAGCTATGGGTGGTGCTCTACGTGTGTGTGTATATGTCCAGCTATGGGTGGTGCTCTACGTATGTGTGTATGTCCAGCTATGGGTGGTGCTCTACGTGTGTGTGTATATGTCCAGCTAAGGGTGCTGCTCTACGTGTGTGTGTGTATATGTCCAGCTATGGGTGCTGCTCTGTCCTGGTCTGAACCTCCTCCCCTTCCCCTGCACCCTTCAGTCCCACAGGGGTCTGTAGTTTCTGACAGACTGTGTGTGTAAATTGGCTGCCGCTTCTCATCAGTCTATCAGTGATTTGAGAATAAAAGATGATTTCTGTCTGTAAAGTGTCCTTGAGTTTGAGAAAGGTGCTAAATAAATGTAACCAATAATAATAATAATAATAATAATAATAATAATAGTAGTAGTAGTTTTATTTCTAGTGTGTCTTATGTTTTTTTTTTTTAGTTTGGCCTTGTCTGCTCCTGAAGCTCAATCCCTCTACAGCCGACCCTCAATAAATCAACAAATACTTCAGCCTCAGTACCACTGTTTACTGTAGTAATTATGCTGTGTGTTAATAAGTAAATGTAGTCAGTGAAGGTGCAGTAATTATGCTGTGTGTTAATATGTAGATGTAGTCAGTGATGGTGCAGTAATTATGCTGTGTGTTAATAAGTAAATGTAGTCAGTGATGGTGCAGTAATTATGCTGTGTGTTAATATGTAGATGTAGTCAGTGATGGTGCAGTAATTATGCTGTGTGTTAATATGTAGATGTAGTCAGTGATGGTGCAGTAATTATGCTGTGTGTTAATATGTAAATGTAATCAGTGATGGTATAGTAATTATGCTGTGTGTTAATATGTAAATGTAGTCAGTGATGGTGCAGTAATTATGCTGTGTGTTAATATGTAGATGTAGTCAGTGATGGTGCAGTAATTATGCTGTGTGTTAATATGTAAATGTAGTCAGTGATGGTATACTAATTATGCTGTGTGTTAATATGTAAATGTAGTCAGTGATGGTGCAGTAATTATGCTGTGTGTTAATATGTAAATGTAGTCAGTGATGGTATAGTAATTATGCTGTGTGTTAATATGTAAATGTAGTCAGTGATGGTGCAGTAATTATGCTGTGTGTTAATATGACAGACTGGAGCTTCAGCAGTGATCATAGTTATGACGGAGCACAGGTGGTGATCAGGGTGGTGGTTGTTGTTGTTGTTGTTGTTGTTGTTGTGTACACCCCCCCCCCCTTTGTGTAGCTCATTCTCTCCACTGGTTCATTCACTTTGAACTCTGAGTATGTTTCTATTCTACATTTACAACAATATCTCTCTACAAGATCCAGATTTGTTTTAGTTTGATTTCTAAACAGTTCTCCATCACTGTACTAGTTACTTCCTGATTGAATTTGATTGAATTTGATCCCACAATCCCTCTTGATCTTGTCACAGTGACCAATCTTGTACATACACATATAATTATAACTCTGTATGTTTAAATACACACACACACACACACACACACACACAGATCCGCACTGCCTTTCTCTGTCCCATTCAGGGGTCAAAGATCAGTGTATGTATACATGATTAGAGCGCTCCTGAAGCTCACCTGGTAGAGCAGGTACAGTAAGGTTTGATCCTCAGAGAGGACACATGCTGTCATATTGATGAATATGTATCAATCACTATAAGAGGATCTGCCCAGTACTGTAAATATGTTTATGGAAATATTACTATGCGATCCTGTGATGTAATTTAATGCAACTGTAAATACTTTTGTCAAGTCATGGAAAAACAGACAATTTTGTCTGTAGTATCTTTGAATAGTTTAAATAGTTTAGTTGCCATTTGTCAACATGTTTTATTTAAGAGTTCCCCTTATTGTTCAGGTTATTGTAATGGTGAGCGGTAATGAGGTGGTCGCATGTGCGGAGGAGAGCGAGATTTCTTAGGGGCAAATCCAGAGTTGTAGTCAGAGTAGTCCAGGGTCCTAGAATACATAACAAAAACAAGGGCTAGGATAACAAAGCCTAGGAAACACAAACCAAAAGCACACGAAGGCAAACAGGGAAAGCAGCTATAACAGAAAGAAGTAACATACGGAGTTAAGGAAAAACAAAACAGCTAGAATCAAACAGGCTAACATAAACAGAGGCTTAGAAACAAAGACGAGCTTGCAATACATGCAATACATGCAATACATGCAGTACATGCAATACATGCAATACATGCAATACATGCAATACATGCAATACATGCAATACATTCCACACAAACACACGCAATGAACAGCAAAAACACAGGGAACCACACAGGGTTTAAATACTTGAACTAATGAACACTAAACAAGGCGCAGGTGCAAATCATGAACAGTGAAAACCAAAACAGGGACTGGAACAGGACTGGAAAAGTGAAACATGAGAAAGGAAACCATAGAGACGGACAATAGGAAGGACCAAACAAGACATTTATTCATGACATACATTCTGTTTCACAAGTGATGGGCACTATGTCCACAAACTGGACAACAGACTAAAGCAAACCAGGGGGAAAGAGAAGAAGAAAACACATCTGAGAAATTCATCTCATGCGGTTGTGAATCCAGATTAGATTACAATAAACATCTTACGAGGCTTGTTTTAAATTTCATAGTTGAATTTCCTCTCAACTAAAACAAAACATTTATTTTTTAAATATCTGCTGTGGAATTCCCTACATGTTCATGTGAGTCGGGTAGAATGTCAGGCTCTCTTGTTAATGCTTCCTTGATGTTTTTAATATGGTGCACCTCCTAGTTTGAGTGGCTCACACCCCTCACTTCTACTCCTCATTCTCACCCTTCACTCCTATTTACTCTCTCACCCCTCACTCTCACTTCTCATTCTCACCCCTCACTCCTACTTACTCTCTCACCCCTCACACCTACCCACTTTCACCCCTCACTATCACTGCTCACTCCTACTCCTCACTCACCCATCACTCCTACTCACTCTCACACCTCACTCTCACTCATCACTCCTACTCCTTACTTTCACCCCCCTCCTCAATCTCACCCCTCACTCTCTCCCCTCATTCCTACTCACTGTCAACCCTCACTCTCACTCCTACTCCTCACTCTCACCCCTCACTCCTACTCACTCTCACCCCTCACTCCTACTCACTCTCATCCCTCACTCTCACCTCTCACTCTCACCCCACACTCCTACTCCTCACTCTCACCCTTCACTCCTACTCCTCACTCCAAGTGAGATACTAGTGATGGCCCCTACTGTGCCGAGGCTTCGGAGCACATGTCGAGAGCTCCAGGAAGTCTTTTATGAAACATGTATCGAGGCTTGCTTCTTTAAGGATGAATGACGTCACTGATGATGCCTGAAACCTCACTGGTTCAGGAAGCATTTCGAGTGTTGGCACAATTTATGAACACACATAAAGCGCAATGGATCCATGCAAAATTTGCATGTTTGTGTTCTGTCAATTTGCCTGTGACATTGATGAGCTTGTTTTCATGGAGCCTGCTAAAAGGAAAAGGGTTTCCCCTGTATGGAAACACTTTGAGCAGATCTCTACAAATAAGGTATTGCACATAATATGCCTGTAAATAATGAAATGTGTTACTACTATAATATTCACAAGTCGTTTTTTTTTTCCATTCCAAACCACTGGGATACAACAACAACACCTCATCTATGTTACTGTACTTGTCATGTATAATGAGGGGGATAGAGTTGGATCCAGCCAAGGTGGGTATGCATTTCCAATTTTCATATTTGTTAATCACCCATCATAATAATGACATTGACCACGATGCTACATTCCTCACACACATCACAAAATAAAAACAAAACATGTGCACATGTTCATGTAATGACTTCTGACATGCAAATACTGTAATTAAACCATAACCTAATTTAATTTTATTCACTGTTAACATTAATATGCATATATATATATATATATATATATATATATATATATATATATATATATATATATAAAAAATATAATGTGTATATACTGTGTATATATATATTTATATACTGCATTATTCTCTGCACCTTACATGTTATTTGCAGTTTGGATTGGATTACAAAGTGTAAAAATGACAAAGTGTAATCTAATCTTTACAAAGCAGTGACCAGAAAGGAAGAGCTGGATGAGGCTTTGGTCTTCATGATTGTTAGAGACACACAGCCATTTAGCACAGTTGAGGATAAAGGCTTCAGGGATTTAGTAGCAAAATTTGATCCAATCTATATTTTCCCAACTAGGAAAGTATGTGTGGTGACATGGATAAATTATGAGAGTAGTATTAAAAAAATAATATTTTCTTCCTTCCCTTTAGACCGCAAAGGCCATGGTTGAGACCAAATATCAACAAGAGAAAGAGAAGACCAAAGTTGAGGTCCAGAAAGTTCCTGCAGTGAGTGTGACAGCAGACAAACTACTTGGGTGTGACCTGCCATTTTATAGATGACAACACATGACTGAAGTCCACATTACTCGGTGTAGTGAAATTCCCACAGGCGCACACAGCTGAAAATTTGGCCTGTGTGAAATCCTCTCTTATGGAAGAATGGGAAATAAAATCCAAAGTAACATGCCTAGTTACTGATGGCGCATCTGATATGATTGCCTGTGGTAAACAGCTGAAGCTGCATCATGCCTTCTGCATTGCTTACACCCTGAATATAGTTGTTAAAAAAGCTCTTGAACTAATCCCAGTGCTGTCTGCCATTCCTACAAAGGCAAGGAAGCTGGTGGGCTATTTTAGAAGCAGCACAACTGTCAAAGTTAGTAACATTATTTTCACATTTGTTTACACATTGTTTTATATTGCTACATATGTAACGTTTAGGTTTTTATTGTTAAAGGAGAAGCTGGACCTTGTTCAAGAGCGTATGGGAAAACCAAAAAAGAAACTGATTCAGGAGGTTGAAACAAGGTGGTACAGCAGCTTTCAAATGCTGGAGCGATTAGTAGAACTCAGGGAGCCTGTAAGCATTGGCAGGCTTACAAACTGGTATTCCTGCGCTGACCTCTGATGAGTACAATAATGTTTGTGAGCTCCTGTCTATACTGTCTCCTTTTCACACGGCCACTGTGGTGCTGTCAGAGGAGAAAAAGGTATCTGGCTCCAAAGTGGTGCTATTATTGAAAATGGTGGAAAAGATGCTCCAGGAAGAGGCAGCAAAGGCAACGGTCCCAGTAGCTAGTGAACTGGGAGAGACCTCATCAGGCTCCTTAGGGAAAAGCTCCACACAGCATGAGCATTATATCGCTGGGAACGCTGCTAGACCCAAGATACAAATCACTTGGATCCTTTAGCCCAAAAAAGGCAGATAAAGGAATAAAACAACTCACCTTTGAATGTACCAATGTAATAGGGTCTAGACAGTCACATTCAATACCAGCTGCAGCTTCAACATCACAAGATGCTGTAGCTGAAAGACCTGGTTAATATTTTTGCATTGGATTAAAGTCAATTTCAGAGTTATGACCTCATTCATATTATCTGGTTTTGCTTCTCAGGAAACAAACTGTGGTGTGATTTTGATGCCACATTCATGGAGGCCAGAAGAACACACAATGTCACTGCTGATGCCACAGTTGAAGTGCAGACCTGGCAGAACTGAAGAAAAGCAGAACACAGGATCCCCTCCAGTACTGGCAGAGGCAGAGGTGCATATATCCAAATCTCTACAGGTTTGCTGTGGGATACTTGTGCACCTCTGCCTCCTCAGTACCATGTGAAAGTGTTTTCTTCAAAGCCAGGGAAGTTATTTTCAAACAGAGAAACCAACTGCGTCCAAGCACAGTGGAAAAAATATTATTTCTTAATAAAAGTGAATAAAGTCACCACAGTATTCATAAGCATAACCATTTTCCCATCTTTGAACAACACTGCAACAGTCTTAAGAACATCTCAACATAAACATCTCATGTCCTATTTGGTTTATTTAAACATTGACTGAAATCAACCTGTTTTTTGACACTAGTAGACCTCCAAAACCATTACCTACACATCAAAAACAGATTAGATGAATGAATGAACCACACAAAATCATATTAAGGTGTTTTTATTTCTATTGTTGGCAGTGACTATTCCCATGCTGTCACTGGTGCAAAACAGCCAAGAGATCCATCACAAATAGTTGAAATGACAATAAAGGTTTAGCTAGTAGGGGGGTTTGTGTGCACATGAAGCCTCCAGATATGAACCTTTTTTTGAACCAATTGGATGGAAAGCTTCAAGGATTCATCTGGCAATCACTACAAAAACAAACAAAAATGTTTTAAAAAATAGAATTTAGCATTTACAAGTTACAAGTTCAATAAAAGAAAATCAGCAATCATAAATTCTCCAAAATAAGTCAACATCAAAACTCCACTCTTGAAATTTCCTTTGGAAACTAATACAAGGAAAAACAGGAAATTGGGTGATGTCACTTCCTGTCTTTAAGCAGGACAATTCCCCATAAAGCTCCCCTTCAAAGACAACATGGAAGACTCTCCACAAAAAAATCACAGGTAAGTTCATTTTTTCTTAATATACTTTTGTTTTACCTACTTTGTTAAAATATACAAACTTTTCTGTGTTAATCCTGTGTTTTAATTTACATACATATATAAATATATATACACACAGCATATGTGCATTTCAAACCCACAGTCCATGAACACACTGTGGTGGAGGGTAACTATCACAAGACATTACACTCATACTGTGTGCATCTGCACCTGTATCACTCCACCACACAGAAAACAGCATGAAAAACCTTTCCCAGTTTCCAAAGATTTCCAACTTTAATGTGTTGATTTGTACAGAGACTTCAACACAGTGAGTTATGATTCCAAAGCATGTGTAACTTGTAGAACAGCGTGTATCATATGTACAGAAATAAACTGCAGCTGAAGAGTCCTTTAGCATCGTTTATTGTGCATGTGTTTTTTTTGGGGACTTCTCACTGGCACTCACAATTTATTATTACATGGGTAGTACACACACACACACATACTAACAAGCAATTTTTACATGTTTATATGTCATCAAAGGTACAGAGATATTATTGTTTATTTTATGTTTCTTTTGAAAATGTTACTTTGCTAATCGCAATGTCATGAAATCTTGTATCCTGTGTAAAAACCCCAGCTGCTGTGGTTGCTATGGTGACAGCGATGCTTGTTAATGTTAGCGCAGATCTTTTCGACATGTTATTGTGTTGTTTTTTGTTGTTGTGATTTTCTATCTTTCATTGGTTAAATGATAGAATATGGGTTTTCTGGTTAAGTTTCACTTTCTAAATGTTTACTCGATTTGTAATCAACTCGTTATTTTTAGTATTTTAACATGCTGTTTGTAGTGGTTGATCATTCCTGTTCATATTTGTTATTATGACATTAGGCTACTTACGTTATTTATGTGACCTACAGGACATTGTTGTGCTGCGCTTAACATTACACAGCACAATATAGCAACTTAGATTTCCAGATGAAATTTTTTTTTTACTAACGGACCTTGAGGGGAGGAGAGTCTGCCAGTTTCTCTCTCTCTCTCACATGCACACACACGCACGCAATTTCATTTTTCCATGTTTTTACAGTAAAGGTTCACAGACCCAGTACTGCCGCTTGCCTCGTGATGTTAACAGTGCCAGAACAAAACGCAGCATCACAGCCAGTAGACAGAATTGTCAGGGTACACAAGCTGGCTTGGTATTGTGAAACAGTGCGGTTGTGCAGAGCTGGATCTCTTGAGTTGTCGCGTATTTGTTCACTGAACGTATGGATGGACAGGTAGCTAGCTCACGTTAGTTGTAGGAACTAACCAGAGCTTAGCTTGCTCTAGCTAGAAGTGTCCAATACAGTGATAGGTTGTATACTGATCCCATAAACTAAACTTCATATCATTTTAAGCAACAGATCATCCTGCATATTGCAGAGAGGAAGAGCATGTGAAAGCAATGAAAAAAAGATAAGCAAAAACACCAAAGGAATTGTTTAAGGCATTACTTTATCACTTCGAGAAGGGCTTAATCAGGTGAGTGGGTCTGTACCGACATATTCTGGAGGAGGAGTGGACGGCATGCCACACCCACCCTCTATACTAACCTCAACTCTCTATAGCAGGGTGAAATTTCTACTCCGGGATCAGGTTGTCACCATCTACACTGATTCCCGTTATGCATTTGGGGTTGCTCATGACTTCAATAAGATTTGTTGCTCCGGGGGTTTCGTATCTTGGAAGGTAAGCCCATTTCTAATCCAGGACTAGTGTCTGCAACTTTGTCTGCATGTACACCACCAGCTTGGCTGGCTATCG
Organism: Electrophorus electricus; assembly: GCF_041902795.1. NCBI lineage: Eukaryota > Metazoa > Chordata > Actinopteri > Gymnotiformes > Gymnotidae > Electrophorus > Electrophorus electricus. Next base: position 12,844,178 of record NC_137497.1, on the reverse strand, counting down.
TAATGGTCAAGGGTCATGACACAACCTCTGAGTCTGACACGGCCACTGGCAATGCTTCAGCAGATGAGATTCCACGTTGGGCAGCTGTTAATGCCCCCTCATGCCCATACACTATATCCTCGATGTGTGAAGCTATCGCCATGTTTTCTCATTGCTTTGTGCCGAATAATATCAATCTGCATTTCTTACAAACTCAGAGTACACAACAGGACTGCTCTCATTGGGTTGATTAGGGCTGTAGTCCTGATTAAAATGGTCTAATGGCGTGTCACCCTTCCTAAATCTATTTTTCCATTTCTTGTGTGTCATTTTCATGGGATTTCACATGTTGCACAAAGGGGGAGTGATGGCTAGCATTCAAAAAACAGTTTTGTATTCCTGCAAAACGTCTCACTGTAAAACTCCTCCTAGATTGCTATTTAACCTGTGCCAGAAGCAACCAGGGCAAAACACAAGCCAAATATGATGCCTTACAGGCTCCAGAATATCCCTTTCAGTGTCTACAGATAGACTTTATGCACATTCCACCTTGTGGTCAGTTGAAGTATTTGCTAGTGATTGTAGGCAGGTTTTCCAAGTGCACTGAGGCATTTCCTTGTTCTAAGGAAGACTTTCAACAGGCCTGTCATCGCACTGGAACTTACGCTAACTTCATTTAGATTTAAAAAACTGATCAAAATGTTTCCTCCTTCATTTAAATCATCACATCCGTGTTCAGGGAATTCTTGCATCCTTACGGGACTCCCAGGAAGTTCAAGAAACACGTGTAAGAGCCCTGCTGTTCACACTGCTTTTTGTAACCCTAATCAGATATTTCTATCAACAAAAATTCAAAACAAAAAGAACAACAAAACTCCCCAAAACTGTGCAAACCATCCTAAAACAATAAAGCTGTTCTAGGTACAGCTGCAATTTAGCAAATCCTGAAAAATGTATTTTCATCTCGATCAGTTCCACTCCTTGGTCCTCTGTGTTTCTTTGCTCCTATAAGGCTTGTCTTGTACATATTTGTTTGTTGGTGGAGTTGTTTGTGTTAACATTGCTTGTTTACACTCACCTGCTGTCAGAGGGTATATGTATTTTTTCTGTCATTTAGGCATCTGATAAAGTGACAAAGGAATTAATCTACAAAACCAGAGTCGATCTACTAACAGGTGGTAGTGTGTAACACTGACAGTGGTAGAAAAGAGAAATTTTTTAAAACCAGAATTTATTTTTCACGTTACATTCTATATTAAATAAAAAATAAATTTACTTCAGATCTCAAGGCAGAGCTGTCTACTGTATGGCAAATAGTAAATTGTTAATAAATAGATTTAATTAAGTATTGAACGCAGAACATTCGCATTGGCTGAATGAACCTTTCACTCTTCTGTCATGTCATGTCTAACTATCAGGTGTGTGTGTGTTTGTGTGTTTTTTCTCTCACTCTCTCTCCCTCCTGCTCACACACACACACACACACACACACACACACACACACTCTCACATTCTCTCTCTCTATCTGTCTCTCTCAATGTCACATTCTCTCACTCTCATTCTTGCATGCTGGCCTTCGGTAACACTGCCCTCCACCACCTGCACCTCCCGTTCTCCACCTGTACCTTGTGGCCTCTGCCCTCTGCCCTTCCACCCCACCTGGCTGACTGAGAGAGTACTTGGCCATTCCAGCCAATCCAAGCATCAGGGTCAGCTGTTACAGAGGACAGACGAGTGTCACACAGTACACTGATCTAAGCCCTCTATTCACCCCTACACTGATCTAAGCCCTCTATTCACCCCTACACTGATCTAAGCCCTCTATTCACCCCTACACTGATCTAAGCCCTCTATTCACCCCTACACTGATCTAAGCCCTCTATTCACCAGTACACTGATCTAAGCGCTCTATTCACCAGTACACTGATCTAAGCCCTCTATTCACCCCTACACTGATCTAAGCCCTCTATTCACCCCTCTATACACTGATCTAAGCCCTCTATTCACCCCTCTATACACTGATCTAAGCCCTCTATTCACCAGTACACTGATCTAAGCGCTCTATTCACCAGTACACTGATCTAAGCCCTCTATTCACCCCTACACTGATCTAAGCCCTCTATTCACCCCTACACTGATCTAAGCCCTCTATTCACCCCTACACTGATCTAAGCTCTCTATTTTCCAGTGTACTGTAATGATACATTGCAAACTGCCCTGACTACCCTGTCAGAAATGCAGAGCTCCAGTGTGAGATCTGTCATCAACTCCACTAGCCAGTAGTCTGGCAGGAATTATCCACAAAGCATCAGCTATTATGGATCTCTGTATGGACCTCCGTTCTCAGACGAGGACCATGGCAAGACTTTAAGGCCCATGCAGTCAAGACCACATCTTGTTTTATTAATGGACAAAACAAGGTGCAGTTTGTTTGAGTCGAAACATCTGGTTTATGAAGCTCATGTGATACACCCATCATCTTTAACCCAAACTGGATCAACTGCACCAGTCGTTGAAGCTATGGCGGCATTCACGACAAATAAACAAAGAAGGATATATGACTGGAGGAGAGCGGCTCAAAGTGGTGTGTGTTTTACTGCTTGCGGTGAGCTAGGAGAGTGGTGGATGTTGTATAAAGGCTTTTCGCCAGATACTTATGACACAAGAGTATGTGTCCCTGAACTATTTCCCTAAGGAGAGAGAGCATGAGGGGAAAACAAGAAAGAAAAGAGCCTGAGATTTGGAGAAACATGTTTACCCTCAGCACATCTTTGTCTGGCTTCCATGAACAAAGTTGAAGCTCTCAGATGAATACAATCTTCTGAAAGGCACAAACAGGGATTGAAACTGTGGGCTTTGGTTTACAAAACTAACACCTTGCCACTTGGCCATCATGCCTTAGAAGCAAGTCATGAACTGGTCTTTAACAATGCACGAGCTTGCACCTTAAGTCTGACAATAGAAAAGCCTTGAAAGGGTTGGAAGTTACTAAAATATTGACAGCCTTCTGACTCATGAGTAACTGTCATTGGAAGCTGATCGTGCACTATCGAGAGCATCAGCATAAAGCACAGCTGTATATGCTTCCAAAATGAACCCCTTCTAGAGAGGATATATCTAAATTCTAAAGCACATGCAGTTGTTCTAAAGATCAGTCAACTAGGCTGGAGGTGCTGAGTATGGAACCAAGGACCTCTGACATGCAAAGTATGCACTCTAGCACTGAGCTACACTCCCGCCACTCTCAAACTTTGAGGTAATAACGCTAAAAAGAATATCTGCAACTGTTTGTCAGCTAATTTGCAGGAGTCAAATGTGTAGCAGAAACGTTGCGTTGGGTGCCTGAGGACTGTTCAATTTCTCAATCAACATTTTGGTGTAGTCAACCAGGATCACGTCCATGTCACCTCAAAGAAAAACACCTGGGTTACCTCTGGCACATGGGGTGGTAAATAGTCTACCATAAATTACCTCAAATGGTGACAATTGGTGGTGGCACTGGGCATCATTCTGATCTCACAACACTGCTGACCACCTTGTGCTCAGATTCAGAGGTTGTGTCATGACCCTTGACCTTTACGATAGCCAGCCGAGCTGGTAGTGTACATGCAGACAAAAGTGCAGAGACTAGTCCTGGATTAGATATGGGTTTACCGTCTGAGCTGCGGAACCTCCTGGAGTGCCAAATCTTACCCAAGTCATGAACAACCCCAAACGCATAACAGGAGTCAGTGTATATGGTGACAAACTGATCCTGGAATAGATGGCAGGCCCTGGTCAATGCCATTAGTTCAGCTGCTTGAGAAGACCTGTAAAGGACAGAGTGAGCCTCCCAAATGAGGTTACGCAGAAATCAGACAGAATAACCACAGACAATTTGAGAGTCAGACGGTTTAAAACATGAGCCATCTACAAAAATGTAATAGCTGCCTTCCAGCAACGTGCTAGAAAGTTCAGAACGCATGCTAGAGGACTCATGAATAACCTCCATGCAGTCGTGGGGCACAGAGTCAGCAGAATGATTTAGCGATGTCAAAAATGATTGTAACAGACTAGCAGGTGAGCGCAGGGTCATGTGTGATTTAATGGTTAAGTTCCGAGTGGCACAGAGGATGGCCTCAAGGCCTGAACGTTGCTGTGCTGTCATGTGCTGTGTTTGAATGTTATTCAGAATAGTAATAACTTGATGTGAAGTGTGAAGAACCATTGGATGAGACAGTGCCAATTTCTCTACGTCAGTGACCAGCAGGGCAGCGGCAGCCACGGCGCGTAAGCAGGCCGGCATGCCTTGAACGACCGAATCAAAAGGTTTGGAAAGGTAGGCCACAGGGTGATAACTGCCACCATGCTCCTGGGCCAGGACACCCATGGCTGTGGAGCCGTTTTCAGAAACGTAAAGGTGGAAGGTCAGATTATAATTTGGTAGGCCAAGTGCTAGAGCAGAGCACAAGGCCAATTTCAGATTCCTGAATGAGTGATACATGGGTTGAGTCCAGACCAATGTATCAGTAAAGTTTTTTCCACAGCCGTTCCTGAGGACTTTATCATGAAACTCAACATGGGTTGTTTTGTGTTGGGCAGAGGGATGTCACGTATGATTCCCCACACTCATTAGAGAAAGGTACTGTAAGTATTTGAGATTAAATATTGTTCTTATAATTTTGTTTCTGGAGTTTAAGTTTAATGTTTATCTTGCCAGGAAAGTTTGTTTATTTTAACTAAGTCGGTAAAACAAAGTAGATAAAGAGAAAAATTAACTTACCTGTGATTACTTTTGTGGAGAAGCTTCCATGTTGTTTTAGAGTGAAAAGAAACTGTAGCCTGTGTTGAAGGGGACTTTTATGGGGAATTTTCCTTCCCAAAGAAAGGAAGTGATGTCACATAATTTCCTGTGGTGATGTTTCCTTATATATGTTTCTAAGGGAAAATTCACTAGAGTTGTGTTTTGAAGTTGATTGATGTTGGAGAATTTATGATTGCGGGATTTTTTCCCCTTGAACTTGTAAATACTTGTAAATACTGCATTTTCCTTTTTTTGAATATTTTTGTTTGTTTTTTATTGGATATGGCTTTTTGTTTGCACTGCATATTGAGAGCCAATAAATACCTTTTCTTTTGTATCCACTAGGAGTGTATCCGTGTGTCTTTACTAGTGGACCATTGCAATGATATTTCCATATGTGCAGGATTAAAATACTCTACAAATAAATGCTCTTAAAATAGTCCATAAATAAATATTCTTAAATACTCCACAAATAAGTACTCTTTAACTACTGTACAAACAAATAATCTTAAAATACTCCACAAATAAATGAGTCCAGTCTATGTTTGAAGAAAGCAAGAGTGTTAGTTCGTCCCTCCATCTGGGAGACAGGTCAGAGAAGAGGGAATGGAGAGGGCATGAAGCATTTAAGGCTCACACTTTATAATAACGATAGTTTATAGAGCATTTATATGCTTGTAATTCATAATGAACTAATCATGAACTAATGAGTTAGTGTTATTCATCATGAATTAATATATTAGTGATCATTTATAAGATGTATCTAAGCTCTGACTTCATAATTATCTGATCATGAACAGATCAGGAAGTCAGATGTTATGCTTAATTGGGTTTTTAAGTGCTATTCTTTATTAGATAATGAATTGTGCCATTGCATACGTGCAGGAACAATGGAACTGCATTTAGTTAAAGTAAATGTTCAGAATGTTGTTAGGTTACTGTGTGTAGGGTTTGGAGTTGGGGCTCCAGGGGCTTTAGGTGGCAGGTCGTATTTCCTAGAATAACAAGAGATGTTTCCTTACCTCTTGCCTTCTTTTAACATGTTTTACAATAAACCCTCTGTGTGGGCATTGTCTTTGAGGACATGTCCTGCTGTAATATTCACAGTCTACATGTCTTTGAGGCATCTTGGGACTGTACATGTCCTGCTGTAATATTCACAGTCTACAGGTTTTCTTGCCTACACTTTATAAGATATAAGAATGCCCTGGTAACTCTGTCCGCTCGTGTAAAACTTTGCTGTAGCCATAACCAGTTGCTGTCATGTCACGAGCCTTACAATGGTGAAACCCAACCTGTACCTAGAACTCATTGAACTTCAGGTGCAACCTGCTTAACCTCCATCCTTTAAGAGGCCTGGAAGACAAGCATCAAGACTCCTTGTTGTAGCCCTGCAGGTGGTGAAGTTTCTCTGGTTGTCTGAACACCAGAGTCCCTCACTGTCTTCATACGCCGACTGAAGATGCACTTACTTGAACATTAGTTTTGCACTTATTAAAACTTATTAAAAAATTAAAAAGTTTTAATTGCATTTATGAAATATGCTATTGTGTTATGCACAACAGTCACTCTGGATAAGAGAGTCTGCTAAACACCTTAAATGTTAATGTAAATATGTATGTTACAATTTCAGAATTAATGGTGACCAATTCAGGAATTCAGAGGATATGCACCATTAGTTAATATATTATTAAAATGACAGCTTTATTAATCCTGGCTCCTAAGATTCTTTGTGAACCTGTTAAAATAATTAAAAAGTGTAGCCATACAAATTATTTGTTAAACAGTAACAAACAGCAGCTGTAGTTTCTAAATTATTTGTCATATAGAAATTATCTGTAGCATTTTACAGCTGCTAAGGTGAAAACTATTCAATAGACACGAATATCTATAAATGTCTGTAGGCCATTTATAAACGACACACTTTCAAATAAACGTATCATTTTAAGTTGTCTGTTAAGAAATGTATAAATGACTTGGTAATAATTTATAAAACACACATTAAAAAAAAGACTTGATGTCTTCAGACTAATGTGCTTGTTAATAAATATGCATAGTAGGAGTTCTCATTCATGGAGTTTTCCAAGATCATGAATGAATCGTCCTAGAGGGCCATTATTGTGTTTTTTTGCTAGCCGTTCATACATTTCTATTACTGTCCAGTGATCCTTTAACAGCTCCTCTGTCCGGTTACTTCTAAACCTCCAAACAGTTTCCTTGTATGTTATCCAGGCCCTCCTTATATTCTGCATGTGAGCCCCTGTAGGAGCATCCATGTATGATATACTGTGGTTAACTGTGTAATGTCTGTAGCCAACCTGAGACAGAGCCTGCCTGTAGACACGCCACTCACCACTGAGGATTGTGGATCGCCTCCTTACATGCTGAATGATAAGTGGCACTAGTTCCCTTCTGGACCTTCTCTGAACTAGGTGAAGAACTGGCTGTCCTTGTTTAGTGTGGACAGCATTTTCACCCAGCATCCCAGAGACCCACTGCCTCCTCCACAACGCCCGGCCATCCGCCCTCTTCCATACCGTGTAACATAAAAAGTAAAGCATTATTACATTAATTAAGAACTATTAACAAGATGAAAAAATTACAGGTATGAAGCATGAAGACGTGTATGTCCATTATACATTATTAAGACTATACAAAATTATATACCCACATAAAAGATGCACCTGCATTTCTTCTATGCCTGAAGTTACTCTCATCTATGACAGTGAACTGTCTGCATCCTCCTTTCCTTCTTCTGAGTTCTTCCATCGCCACCACACAAGCCTCTCTCACTTTCTTAGACAATTTTGACAAGAAACTTGAGAAAACCTGAAGGGACATAATGGTGCTAAATTGATTATATAACTGAATAAATGTATTTAACACTTCCTTACTAAGATATTGAATGTACTCAGTAAAATTGTAAAGTTTATTTGTTAATTAAGTTAATTTGGTCATGTGAACTGCTCTGGTTATTTTTGCTTCTTTTAATCAAACAATTTACTTGATTTGAATAAAACAATTATTCCTGCTTGTTACACATGGATGTTTGCGGTTGCACCATTAAAATATTTCCACACTGCAGAAAGTATCTAGATGTGCTGAACAAAAATCTGTTTGATTACAGTTCAAATGGCCACTCAGTCCACACTTGTTGTATAAAGTAAGACATATAAGCCTGCGTGTGTTAGCTGCTCCCACCTATACGTTGTAAATTAAAGTTACACTAAAACATCTAAGTAAGCTCGTTAGTCTACCATTCACATCAGTCCCAGCAGTCGCTATTGTGTAGGTTCATTGTGTGATGACAAAGATCGCATTTAATCTCTTTGTAGTACTTTCTTATTTTGCAGCCACTTTATAAATTTTAAATGTTTCCTTTTTAATTTTTTGCCCTCCATCAACTTCCTCAATTTCTTCGGCATTTTGGTCCAATTAAAACCGGATGTGTCCCCTTTACATTTGTTATACTGGAATTTATGGCATTCCAGATTCTCATCGAGTGTACAAGATTTTAAACTTAACAATGCAATGAGTAATACATCCAAATATTTTTATATATTGTGCATGCTTATATTCAGCAGACACATTAATATTTTCTGGACAAACAGCTCTTCGTGAATTTCATATAAACCATCAACAGTAAAGGTGGAGCGTTCGTGGACGTTGGAGTTCATTCAGGTCTGCGCCTCTAATGAGACGCCGGTACAGGTGTGTTTGGAGTCGGATGACAGTGGAGATCAGCACAGCACCTGACGCTCGTCCTCACAGTACACAAAGAAGAAGAGAGTTCACAGTTCAGAGAGAAAACCAGGGCAAAAATCATCAAAAAACAAAACAAAACAGCCAAGACACTGGAGAGAAATACAGATGGAGAGGCTGGAACAGGTCAATGCTGTACTGTACTGTAGCTACAGTGCAGCTAAACTAGCGTTAGCTAGAAATCAACATTAGCAGATGTGTTTTCAGTAGCTTTCTTGAATACTAGCATTAGTGGGTTATGCTTGAACAACGCCATGGTAGTTCACCGTCTTTATGACCTTTAGTACATTTTATTCAGTATGAGTGGAATCTGAACACATCCGCTTTGTTAGATTACTCTGAAAGAAAGCTGTCGTACGTTAGCCAACTAGCTAGTAAACTAGCGCGACTGGAAAAGGTGCCGAACACCAGCTGACTGTCTCCGGATTACAGTGGAGATCAGCACAGCCGGTTTCTCCTGTTGTTTGAAGTTTAGCCCTTCGATCCGTTTTCGGTAGGTTTTACGCTCTGGTTCTTTACCTGGTTTTTATTCCCCGTCTACGTACGTCAAGAATGTAAAAGTGAGATTTAATGGGCGAAATTAGCAAGCACAACTTGCTAATTGCTAAATCGGTCGCTCGTCTCGGTCATTTATGTGTAAAATTCAGAGTGTCTGACTATCTGGCTAGATGACATTAAAATGGCTGATTAAATGCACCCAGTTAGCTTGCATGCGCGTCCGAAGTGGTGCTTCACAACTCGAGATCGACCGTATTGCGGTATTGTCTGTATTGCAGACGTGCAGCGGTGTACCGCGTTCATTGTAAGTGTTCACTAAGCAAACCGCGACCGTGTCGGTACTATATATGTGGCACTGATGTGTGTGTTCTTCTTTCTACAGTTTGGGTATCGACTAGGGATTCAAGTAAGTAGCCTGTCAAAGATTTATGCGTGCGCATGTCGTATTTTGTCTCCACAGACGTGCGTGCGCACGATGTCTCTTCCTCTCGTTACCTTTTGGACAGAATTGGACTGCTCAGTGGCCCAGCGGCAGCCACCTTGTCCAGACCGTGTGCCTGGCGCTTTGTCCACTTCACCTGGCCGGTCAGACCATCGTCAGGGTGAACAGGTGGGCTGTCGTCATGAGGGACTACGGTGTCATCTGGGACGTAGTCCTCAGCATCCCTGGCCTCATGGCCCAGACCCGTATTCAACTTTTTGAGTTGAATCAGCAGACACTGACCCAGTGCTGAGTTTACCGGGTTTTATATTTACCTTATTAGCACTGTGGACTATAAAGGCTGAGCACTAATAGGCTGGGCTGCATTTTTCGTTACGGGTACAATGCAAGGAACAAAAAGCAGGAACAGGATGTTCTGCACCTGAGTGTTGGCCAGTCCAACACACCCATGTTGGCCCTGAAACCTCTCCCTCCCGCGCTGAGTAAGCTCCCGGAGCGTCTGACTCACGGGCACCCTGCTTTTGACTTTAACATCCAGCAGGCTGTGTCTGGGTAGGCTTCTCAGCGTGTTCGAGGCCAGCCTCCTCTTCCTTCCAGTGAGACCCTAGCACTAATGGATATGTAGCTGTCGGAGAGTGATGTCTTATTATTGGTCTTATTTTGGCACAAATATATTTTACCTGGTTTTTCAGTGATAGACACTTCTGACCTTTTTTCAAAAATGCCGGTAACTCAGATACCACAGGTGCAAACTAACATTAATTTCTTTACTCATAATGTCTTTAATCATATAGTCAATGTGTCAGCAATCCCTCTTCTGGCCAACAGAGGTCCTCCTAATCTGCAGTGCCATGGTATGAAACATTCATTGAAGTTTAGATTTTTGAGGAGTTCAGTTAACTCACTGACTCAGTAGCCACGTGTTCTTGTACTATCTTAGTGTTTTTGAAATGATCTTACATATAAAATATGCATGTTACACCATATGCATAAAAGACACGTTTTACATGCTTTTTATGTGTAAGACTCATCATCTAATTATAGGAGAAATATAATCTACTTGTGTGTTAATATTTTTAAGTAGCTACTAGTAAAGGCCAGAATGGGAAATGGGAAATATTATATACTTTAACAAGTTTTAATATTACTATGCTTCAGTGTAACCAAAACCATATCTCATAGCTAGAAACACTACCAACCACAATATGAAAGTCCTCTGTTGTGACAGGTGGATCCTTTTGAGTTTCTCTCTGCACTGCACTGGCCAAATCTGTCAGCTTCTTCTGTAGCAGAAAACACACATAATACAACATCAAGTTGACAAGACATTGAGAACAGCAATTAATGACTGAGAAAACAATTTGACCGTGGATGTCTAAGCATTACATAAGCCCAATTTTGTACTGATATATCAGCCCTTATTTATCTCTGACCATCTTTCAGACTGGGTCACAATCATACTTCCTTTTGTTGAGTTTTAGCCAATTGAACCACAAAAAGTGAAGCTAAACAAAACAGAAAAAAGACCAGTTTGTTTCATACTGTTGAAAAGTTCACAGATTAGGTGCAATGTCTACAACCAGCTTAAAACGTTTGACAACTGCAGAAAAACCTATGTTGTCAAGCTCAGTGAGGCCCACAACCGAAATACATATATAGAGATATGTGTGACATGAATAACAGTACACAAAGGCTGATTTTTGTTAATTTTCATTGGAAGATACTGTACATAACATATATGTGACTGACAGATTCCCTAAAGAATGATTAGAACATTATTTGATGCCAGTTCTGTCACCCCTTGTCTGGTATTCTCTGCCTTACTTCATTGTTCTCACATGTTTTTCTCATTTGTAATTGTGTATATATACCTTGTGTTTGTGTATATACATATATATACTGTGTTCATATTGTGTATATACACAACCTATGTATATACTGAGGTAATAAAAAGAGTGTTTACAGGGAAAAGAGGTTTTTAACATTGAATTAGACATATTAATAACAGAAAACATAAGGGAGTATAGAGATTCTGTGACCTCTCAGTGTAACGCGAGTGCCGAAGGGTGTGGAGCAGGATGCACAGACTCTCTCGACGTGGACAAACATTTATTTACATAAAACATAAAGACTATAGTGGCATTCCATATAACACAAACAGTGAACATAGAGACACTTAACACTAGCAATTTTTAACATTAACACAAGCTAGACAAACATGGTTACGAATGTTACATTTAGACATTAACTCACAAACAACATGCTACATCAACGATGACCAACAACACTGCACACACTGATGCAGGTTTAAATACACAAAGCCAAACAAGGTGCAGGTGTGTGCAGGCGTGGATACAAACAAAGATCCTGTCACTGCACGTGGCGGGCCAAACCACATGACTCGCGAGAGGCGAGCGTTCTGTTACAGAACCTCCTCCCAAGGGGCACGGCTCTCGACGCATTCTTCCAGTGAACACGAGTCTCAGGACACCGTGTACATGTACACACAAGCAGCCGCCTGGGAGAAAGGCAGCTTCTCTGTCTCTGTCAGGGCAGTCCGGTACGCCCCCAACAACGTTACGCCTGTAGATGTACAAAAGTTGTAAACACAAACAAACAATAGCGCCCACACACAAACATATAAGGCGCTGTGACATGGTGCCCGCTGTCTGCGCAGGCACCTTGTACGTGTCCGTGGCCTCAATGGACATGCGGGCGTGCACGTCCGCCCCGGTTCCAGACGTGCTACCTCCCCCAACGGTCCTCCACTCGCCTGCCACTCTAGGAGCATCCCAGCGGCGGTTTGCCTCCGGGGCTTTGGGCAGACCCCTCCGGTCTCGCTGGTGAGTCCACTGAAGGGAAGGGACACGGGCTTCAGCTCTGCCCGCTGGAGATCCCGATGGGTCCACCCAACTGCCCTCTTTCTGGTTGTTGTGGTGCATTTCGGTCTTCCTCGGCCTAGGCTCGAGGCCCCCCCCCAGCCCACCCAAGAAATTCTTGGGGGTGTACCCCTCCACTTCCGGGGTGGACATAGACACCAGTCACGGTCCTCTCCCCAATCTGCTGGGATCCAGGCAGCAGGGCGGGGGTGCCTACGCATCTCCCGCTAGGAAGTCCATCTTTAGCCGAAGGACCTGGCGTCCTGTGGTGGTTGGTCATTCTGTACCGCATTGGTCTGAGTGCCGAAGGGTGTAGAGCAGAGCGTAGACTCTCTCGACGTGGACAAACATTTACATAAAACGTAAAGACTATAGTGGCACTCCCGTGTAACACAAACAGTGAACACAGAGACACTTAACACTTAACAATTTTTAACATTAACACGAGGTAGACAAAAATGGTTACAAATGTTACATTTAGACATTAACTCACGCACCTCCTGCTAGGAAGTCCGTCATTTGCCGAGGGAGTAAGAGTCCTGTGGTGGTTGGTCATTCTGTAATGTTGCTGCTGGCCTGAACACCGTAAGGCATGGGCCAGGACACACAGACTACCTTGACTTTGTGAAACATTTATTAACATTAAACACGGAAAACACAAGTGGCAATCACATACAACTATAACAGTGAACATTATTAAACATTCAACATATCAAGCTGTACTCAGAGGCCTTCAGATGTCTCTGCAGATTTGTTAGCTAGGCAATAAATAATGAAAATGCCTCAGAGAGAGAGAGATAGAGAGAGATGGAACGAGAGAGAGAATGGACTCAATAAATCTCTCAGTCCATGCTTTTACTATTACTAGCTAATTACTTTTCATTTCCTAGTCTAGGTCCAGCTCAGACAGTGCACCATCTGTGTATAGCATCTAGCACCAAGGGGTTATTGAGCTGGTCCTTTCTGAGTTATGAAAGCTCCATCGATGAGACTGGCTGTGTGCTGGGCTGGTGACATAGATGGAAAACTGTATTGTTTTTGTCATGGTTTTAAAAATAATGCACAGTGAAATGTACTCCTGGGTCAAATTGCTTAGCTATAGTATGAATCATCTGATTAGGAACCAGATAAGTCAAAACAATGACTTGGGCAAGTGTTTAGGGCTCTAGGTCTCTGGTGATAAATATCTTGGTCAGCCCATTTAACAGTGTGTCTGTAGCTTTTCATTAAATTTTTATTGCTTATTGGTCACTGTATTGCCTTTTCTTACTACTCAGTTTGAAATATCAACAAATAGGACAGAACAAAACATTATCTTTATGCTATGGTCAACTAGTGTTACTGGCAAACCCAAAGAAATTGGTTAGAATGGGGATGGTTTTGAAGTCATATCAGCTAAAATTAGCATAACATAGATATTTGTAACTTTGGGATTCGCCTGTCTACTGAACTTTTGGATGAAGAAGTCACGGAGCTGCTCTCTCAGTAGGACTCTGCTCTGAGTCTCCCTCCTTAAATGTAAGATATCTTTTCTTCAGTAATTTGTGGTCTTTAGCGTGGCTCCCTTAATTACAGCTATAATAGTGTACATGCCAGCTGTGTTGAATCGCACAACGATGTCAGAATCTGGCACAATTTAACTGTGGAACTAGGTGGAGAGAATCTGACTAGCAGTACATTGGTAAGGTTTGATGCATATCCCAAGATAAGTCATAAAGCCTTGAATAAAGATGAAGGCTAAGAGAGCAAAAGTTATGTAATTCTTCAAAGATGAATACTAAACGTACAATTCTGGCACACCATGTCAATTACAATCCATTATACTGATGTGTTTATTTGATTCACTGGAAGACAACGAGTGACTTGTGTTTGGAACATAGTCTTCCTTCCCAAAGTTATACTGACTTCTTATGCTGACATTTTTTAAACATGTACAGACAATTTTATTCCCTGGAAAGTAACATATACACACACAGACGGACACACACACACACAAACACACATATATCAGATATTTTGTCAACTTTCAAATATAAAAGGCACAGCACTATTTTCAAATATAACAGTGTACTGTTTTTATTTTAGTTCTGCACAAAGAGCGTACAGCATGTTTGTGTATATACGTGTACACGTGTGTGTTCAACTGTGTTATACACAATGCTGCAGTGGCCTGCTCTGCTTCAGCTTGCTCTTTACTGTGCTACACTTGACAGAGAGCTTTTCATGCTGCCTCTTGAGAATGTCTATTTGGCTCTGCAGGTCCTCGCATGCATCCTTCACCTTCTCAAAATCCTGGAGCAGCTTCTTGTTTCTCAGCAGGCTGCAGCGCTGGTACAGGCGCAGATTGTCTGTACGCAGCTTGTCTTTAGTTATCATTACCCCTGCCAGAGCTTTCCGCTTGTTGCCGATCATTGCCTTTATCTTGGCCAGATTGGCTAGTTTGGCCTGGATCTCCAGCTCCACAAAGTTGATCGTTTATTTTAGATGTGACTGGAACTGAGAGTGGAGGTACACAATACTGAGATTATTTTCTATGCCTTCAAGACTCTACTGTACAATACATCTTCCCATCCTACTCCGTGGCAATAAATTTACTGCATTTTCAGTTTTAAATGGGGGCTCGAAATTTCCAAGTTTTGTGATGGGATTTATGGGATGGGTCTTGTTATGTTTTCAAGTCTACTTGACAGTTCCATGGCTATCTAAAAAATCAACAGAATTTGCACCCACATTAGTCTTAATCTACTGAGTTTAATAGGACGTCATACCTCTCTAGTGCTGGTAATTCCTTTCTTTATTCCTTTCTTTGTACAGACAATTTTATTCCCTGGAAAGTAACATATACACACACAGACAGACACACAAAATGTGTGCTGTCTCTAGTTTCTGGACTGTGCAAACCCACATCGAGAGCCAGATGAGAAGGCTCAGTTTAAAAATATATTCTGACTCTTCATATGAAACCATGTGTTAAAAACCAACAGGAATTAATTGCCATGTAATTTTCTCTAGAATGTATAGACTTTATAGTTCTTTACCTTTTTTTCTCTGAAATGGTAGTGGATGGCTACCATTGATTGGAGGTAGAACAAGTGGAGCAAAATGTGTGCTGTCTCTAGTTTCTGGACTGTGCACACCCACATCAAGAGCCTAAACAAAGTATACAAGGTATTTTTCACACAATAATTTACATACTGACACACAAGCACACATAACCATACACAACCTTCCATCATAGCCAAACAACCTTTTATTAAAATGTACTAAAAATGTATTTCTATTTGTTTCATTCTAGAGGCACCAGTACACATATTTTTAAGGTATACCATACAATTTAAAGATTCAAAATCACATGCTCCTTCATTTCAGTGTTTAAATAAAATGTGTATACACGTACCTGAACGTTGTTTGCTTTCTGAGCACTGTGTTTTGGTCTTATTGGTGGCAGCTTTGTGCAGCCACCTTTCCTCTTTTCCATATCTACTGACACCTCTCATCTTTTGATGTGAATTCTAAAGGTCAGTAAGCCTAACGACTGATTATAATTGGAGTGTGGACAAACACTAGCTAGCTACAAATCACTTACACAGTAGCGTGTGATTGACTGCGCCAGTACCCGCTCCTATTGTGTTAACAGCTTTATGAATATTAATGAACTTTCCGCCGCTCTCTCCACCCCCAGTGAGAAAGCTTCCTTCCTATTGGCTGTGCCAGTTCTCTGTATGACGCAGAGGTGTTCCTAGTGGTTTTAGAAGAAACCCTCTGATACACATAGAAATAGAAATAGAAACAGAATTTACTGCTGTGTATACACTCTCACAGGACTATATTCTAAATACCTACTGCTGTGCAGAGTGTAACGGGCAGTAATTTGTCTGCTGTCCCTTTAAGTTGTGTTTTACGGAAAATGCATGTGCATGAATGCCACACAGGAGAAGACTTTTTTTTGTACTGTACATGACGGACCTTACTGGACCCAGCGATTCTTTTGTCCTTAATTTCATTTCTCTGTTAATGTGTTTATGAGCTTTGGATGTTTCTACAGTTCATGTATGCACTGTCAACAGAATTCCAAGAGCAAGCCTCTGTCATGTAATGAATAAACCGCCAAGATTATTGCATAACTGAGTTGAGTCTGACTCGCGTCTCCTCCACGTGCTTCACAGGCTTCTCGCTACCAGTTCCAAAGCTCTCTGCTAATCTGGGTTGGAGCATAATTTAAATAGGACTAACTCCAAGCGTTACAAGAGGCACCTCATGGTTGCATAGTTAGAGTCCATTGTCCATTCTGCCACCATCCACATTTCTACACATTTTCTAGCCCTTTATCAGTGGTTTGCTTCTGACCAAATGACTGCAGTTGCCAAGATATTTTGGGTGGCTGACCACTCTGCAGTGACAGTGACATGCTGGAAAACTCCAGCCACGGCACATTTGCAACACTCACTATCTCAGTGCCTCCACTGTGCCGATGCTTTGAAAGTATATGTTCCATGTTAATAACCCTGAAAAATGTACAACTTATTTAATTAGTCTACTATTGCATATTGAAGATTACACAGTGCATGGGTATGCTCAAATGAAATGTGGCCAGAGTTCCTCAGTGTGTTTTTGATTTATGAAGATTTATTAAGAGTAACATTGACATCTCAGGAAATGTTTGAGATATCATGCTTGTCCCTGGTCTAATTCTCTCACAAGCAAATATATTAATAAAGCAGAACTAAAGCAAAGGCAGAATTTTTGGAACTGTTACTGAAAGACAACAGAGTAGTATAGAAGCATAAAAGAAGAACATCACAGAAAAAATAATGCACATATCACTAGCCTAAGACCCTTTAAACAAGAAATGCTGAGAGCTAAAACTAATATTTCCATATTTTGTTCATTTATTGCCTCATCGAGAAACAGTCCAAGACATACATTATCCTACAACACCATGCATTATTCTCCATGACAATGGATTTTCAGACACATGGCCATATTAACAAGGCAAAATGATGGCCAAACAGGACTAAAACAACAGCAAATTATGAATATTGTTCAGCTTGCACATATGGGACTATAAAATGCTTCTGGCACTAGGCATTTGTTTATGACCCAGAGGCTTCTGATTTGTTTAAATAATCAGCAGATTTTTGTGTCACATGACACTTGATGAAATACAAAGTCATTGCTTCAATTGTGCATTTACACACCAGTAAAAATGATAAAGGTGTCAGTATACTTCTGGTAACACAGAGACAGCCAGGAAAGAACAGCTACTATCTCTGACTCACTCACTCTCTCTTTGCTGATACTTTTGCTTGACCGGAAAACCTGACCCTCAAGTTCTGGTTTCTTTAAATCTGGTTTTGGTCCAGGTTAATTTGCTGAGTTGTTAGGTTCTCAACAAGAACAACAAAATATCTACCTGCTCACTAGGCATCTTTTTCACTTGCTCAACCCACAAAAGCTGACAGGCACATGGGAAGAATGAAAAGGAGATTGCAGACTGCCTCGTATTTCAGGCACAAGCAATATTTTTGGAGAAAATATTCAACATGTAATTTTTACAATTACAAGTACACTTGTGGCACACTTGTGGATCTTCCAGATATCTCTGTGCTCTCAAAAGATGATGGCAAGTGGAGGCTTTTAAGAAAAACATGCTGTTGGGAGGTATGCTTTTCTCCCATATTTGTTGTTTTGCCTGAAGTCAACATGGATATTGTCTGTGGACCAAGATTTCCTCAGAGCACCATGTCCATAATATAACAAGTTCCACTGAATTGCTATTCTGGCTAATGACATTATGAACTTGTGACACCACTTTAGTCCACTTAAACTGGGACTCTCAATCACTGCCTCCTCCTCTGCCCACTGTAAGGCTTAGCTGGTGTTAGTGGGAACATGCAGTGCACTTACACTTTCACCCGCATGTGCTCACACATGTAATGGCACTGCAAATATTGGGAGATAGTCCTCAAAACCAACAGTAAATGGGTTAGAATAGTTCATTTAAAATTAGATTATTGAGGTTAACATTGTACTTATTCTTTCCAGGACACATTCTGAGACAAGGTGGGGGCATGAGAACAGCCACAATTTCATCTATGGGTACGCTTATCATCCCAGTAACAAACAAGAGGAAAACATACATAAATGAGTGAAAGTGAGAGGCAGGGAGGGAAAGCTTAGCTACACATTCTGCATAAGTGGATGCCATAAGAGCATCATCAACAGCTTTTAAAAGATCCCTATAAGGACAAGCCCACTGTCACACACAACACCATCACTCCAGCTGTCTAAGCATCTGGTCTAAGCATTGGCATCACTGAGAGACATGTCCTGATCATCTCCACAGGGCACTGGGACAAAACCACTGCCGTTTAATCTGACATCACGTTTATCACATGTAAATGTCTGGTTCCTGTTACACACACAAAAACAAACACCTCAGTCAGACCCCAGAGAGTCCCAGCTGTTTATCCTCCGCTCGTAGAAATATGGACAGAAAGTGCAGTGTAATTAGATCATCTAACCAGTGACAAAGAGATACTGAGAAACATGCAATACTTTCTGCTAAAACAATCAGAATAATACAGTGAACATGGCACAATACAGGACAGAAATGTATAAAAATAAAGAAATAAACACACACACACACACACAAGCCGCACCTGCCCTCTATACTAAGCTTGCCTCTCTACAGCAGGGTGAGACTTCGGCGCACGGCTCCAGCCACCTCGTAAATATTTCTACTGCATTCATGATGCTGGGTGAAAAACTGTAGAGTTATGCCTCCTAGCATGACTGATATTAAAAATAGGCGGCTATCACATTTTTATAGATGATTCATGTTTTAAACTGTCTGACTTTGAATTTTTCTGTGGTTATTCTGTCTGCTCTCTGCCTAACCTCATTTGGGAGGCTTACTCTCTTCCTTACAGGTCTGCTCAAGCAGCTGAGCTGATGCTGTTGACCAGGGCCTGCCATCTACTCCGGGATCAGGTTGTCACCATCTACAATGATTCCTGCGTTTGGGATTCCTCATGACTTGGGTAAGATTTGGCACTCCAGGGGGTTCCGCACCTCTGACAGTAAGACCATTTCTAATCCAGGACTAGTGTCTGCACTTTTGTCTGCATGTACACTACCAGCTCAGCTGGCTATTGTAAAGGTCAAGGGTCATGATACAACCTCTGAGTCTGACACTGGCGATGCCTTAGCGGACGAGATCACACATTGGGCAGCTGTTAATGGCCCCTCTTGCACATATGCTATGTCCTTGACATGTGAAGCTGTCTCCATGTTTTCTCATTGCTTGGTGCCAAATGATATCGATCTGTGTTTCTTACAAACTCAGAGTACACAACAGGACTGCTCTCACTGGGTTGATTAGGGCTGTAGTCCTGATTAAAATGGTCTAATCCGTGACCTGGAGGGGCGTATCACCTTTCCTAAATCTATTTTGCCATTTCTTGTGCGCCATTTTCATGGGATTTCACATATTGCACAAAGGGGGAGTGACGGCTAACATTCAAAAACAGTTTTGTATCTCTGCAAAATGTATAACTGTAAAACTCCTCCTAGATTGCTGTTTAACCTGTGCCAGAAGCAACCAGGGTAAAACACAAGCCAAATATGATGCCTTACTGGCTCCAGAATATCCCTTTCAGTGTCTACAGATAGACTTTACACACATTCCACTTCTCTGTCTCTGTCAGGGCAGTCCGGTACGCCCCCAACAACGTTACGCCTGTAGATGTACAAAAGTTGTAAACACAAACAAACAATAGCGCCCACACACAAACATATAAGGCGCTGTGACATGGTGCCCGCTTTCTGCGCAGGCACCTTGTATGTGTCCGTGGCCTCAATGGACATGCGGGCGTGCACGTCCGCCCCGGTTCCAGACGTGCTACCTCCCCCAACGGTCCTCCACTCGCCTGCCACTCTAGGAGCATCCCAGCGGCGGTTTGCCTCTGGGGCTTTGGGCAGACCCCTCCAGTCTCGCTGGTGAGTCCACTGAAGGGAAGGGACACGGGCTTCAGCTCTGCCCGCTGGAGATCCCGATGGGTCCACCCAACCGCCCTCTTTCTGGTTGTGGTGCATTTCGGTCTTCCTCGGCCTAGGCTTGAGGCCCCCCCTCAGCCCACCCAAGAAATTCTTGGGGGTGTACCCCTCCACTTCCGGGGTGGACATAGACACCAGTCACGGTCCTCTCCCCAATCTGCTGGGATCCAGGCAGCAGGGCGGGGGTGCCTACGCATCTCCCGCTAGGAAGTCCATCTTTAGCCGAAGGACCTGGCGTCCTGTGGTGGTTGGTCATTCTGTACCGCGTTGGTCCGAGTACCGAAGGGCGTAGAGCAGAGCGTAGACTCTCTCGACGTGGACAAACATTTATTTACATAAAACGTAAAGACTATAGTGGCACTCCCGTGTAACACAAACAGTGAACATAGAGACACTTAACACTTAACAATTTTTAACATTAACACAAGGTAGACAAAAATGGTTACGAATGTTACATTTAGACATTAACTCACGCACCTCCTGCTAGGAAGTCCGTCATTTGCCGAGGGAGTAAGAGTCCTGTGGTGGTTGGTCATTCTGTAATGTTGCTGCTGGCCTGAGCACCGTAAGGCATGGGCCAGGACACACAGACTACCTTGACTTTGGGAAACATTTATTAACATTAAACACGGAAAACACAAGTGGCAATCACATACAACTATAACAGTGAACATTATTAAACATTCAACATATCAAGCTGTACTCAGAGGCCTTCGGATGTCTCTGCAGATTTGTTAGCTAGGCAATAAATAATGAAAATGCCTCAGAGGGAGAGAGATAGAGATGGAACGAGAGAGAGAATGGACTCAATAAATCTCTCAGTCCATGCTTTTACTATTATTACTAGCTAATTACTTTTCATTTCCCAGTCTAGGTCCAGCTCAGACAGTGCACCATCTGTGTATAGCATCTAGCACCAAGGGGTTATGAAAGCTCCATCGATGAGACTGGCTGTGTGCTGGGCTGGTGACATAGATGGAAAACTGTATTGTTTTTGTCATGGTTTTAAAAATAATGCACAGTGAAATGTACTCCTGGGTCAAATTGCTTAGCTATAGTATGAATCATCTGATTAGGAACCAGATAAATCAAAACAATGACTTGGGCAAGTGTTTAGGGCTCTAGGTCTCTGGTGATAAATATCTTGGTCAGCCCATTTAACAGTGTGTCTAGCTTTTCATTAATTTTTTATTGCTTATTGGTCACTGTGTATTGCCTTTTCTTACAACTCAGTTTGAAATATCAACAAATAGGACAGAACAAAACATTATCTTTATGCTATGGTCAACTAGTGTTACTGGCAAACCCAAAGAAATTGGTTAGAGTGGGGATGGTTTTGAAGTCGTATCAGCAAAAATTAGCATAACATAGATGTTTGTAACTTTGGGATTCGCCTGTCTACTGAACTTTTGGATGAAGAAGTCACGGAGCTGCTTTCTCAGTAGGACTCTGCTCTGAGTCTCCCTCCTTAAATGTAAGATATATTTTCTTCAGTAATTTGTGGCCTTTAGAATGGCTCCCTTAATTACAGCTATAATAGTGTACATGCCAGCTGTGTTGAATCGCACAACGATGTCAGAATCTGGCACAATTTAACTGTGGAACTAGGTGGAGAGAATCTGACAAGCAGTACATTGATAAGGTTTGATGCATATCCCAAGATAAGTCATAAAGCCTTGAATAAAGATGAAGGCTAAGAGAGCAAAAGTTATGTAATTCTTCGAAGATGAATACTAAATGTACAATTCTGGCAAACCATGTCAATTACAATCCATTATACTGATGTGTTTATTTGATTCACTGGAAGACAACGAGTGACTTGTGTTTGGAACATAGTCTTCCTTCCCAAAGTTATACTGACTTCTTATTCTGACATTTTTTAAACATGTACAGACAGTTTTATTCCCTGGAAAGTAACATATACACACACAGAGAGACGCACACACACACAAACACACATATATCAGATATTTTGTCAACTTTCAAATATAAAAGGCACAGCACTAATTTCAAATATAACAGTGTACTGTTTTTAATTTAGCTCTGCACAAAGAGCGTACAGCATGTATGTGTATATACGTGTACACACGTGTGTGTTCAACCGTGTTATACACAATGCTGCAGTGGCCTGCTCTGCGTCAGCTTGCTCTTTACTGTGCTACACTTGACAGAGAGCTTTTCATGCTGCCTCTTGAGAATGTCTAGTTGGCTCTGCAGGTCCTCGCATGCATCCTTCACCTTCTCAAAATCCTGGAGCAGCTTCTTGTTTCTCAGCAGGCTGCAGCGCTGGTACAGGCGAAGATTGTCTGCACGCAGCTTGTCTTTAGCTATCATTACCCCTGCCAGAGCTTTCCGCTTGTTGCCGATCATTGCCTTTATCTTGGCCAGATTGGCTAGTTTGGCCTGGATCTCCAGCTCCACAAAGTTGATCGTTTCCTTGAGATGTGACTGGAACTGAGAGTGGAGGTACACAATACTGAGATTATTTTCTATGCATTCAAGACTCTACTGTACAATACATCTTCCCATCCTACTCCGTGGCAATAAATTTATTGCATTTTCAGTTTTAAATGGGGGCTCGAAATTTCCAAGTTTTGTGGTGGGATTTATGGGATGGGTCTTGTTATGTTTTCAAGTCTACTTGACAGTTCCATGGCTATCTAAAAAATCAACAGAAATTGCACCCACATTAGTCTTAATCTACTGAGTTTAACAGGACGTCATACCTCTCTAGTGCTGGTAATTCCTTTCTTTATTCGAATAATCTCCTC
Organism: Electrophorus electricus; assembly: GCF_041902795.1. Classification (NCBI taxonomy): domain Eukaryota; kingdom Metazoa; phylum Chordata; class Actinopteri; order Gymnotiformes; family Gymnotidae; genus Electrophorus; species Electrophorus electricus. The sequence goes on along the minus strand of NC_137497.1, from coordinate 12,821,006 downwards.
TTCATACTCCAAGATCATAGTCTTATAATTCTCATTTTCAAACTTCAGTTTTTCACACTTTGTCCTCTCCTCCAGTTCTCTAATAGATTCTTCCCGGCTTTGTACCCTCATCTGCAGCGCAAGGTTCCGTATTTTTGCAGCAGTGAGCTTATTCTCCGTCTTCTGCTCAGCTGCAAGGAGCCGTTTCACCTCAACAAGAGCTGCCCGCTTCCCCAGCCGCCGGGCGAGAGCCGCAACGACTACTTCTTGCATCATCATGATGAAGGCTTGATATTCACAGTCCCACTGCTTCTTCTTCTCCTGGCACCGGGGCCGGAGTTCTTCAACTTGCTGCTGGTAGAGCTGTGATTTGCGCTGCCACTGCAACTTTAGGTCCTCTAGAATTTTTAGCTGGTCCTGGTAGCCATGGCGACTCCGCCTTGTACACACAGGCATTGGCACGTTTTCCCTTTCCAACCAGTCAGCTATTATCATCTGCTGCTCGCTGTTCAACTGGCAGAGTTCATCCCTTTCTGACAGGAGGCTCTGCAGAAGCGCTTGGTGTTCCTTATACTCAGCTTCAAGATTATATCTCTCCATCTCCAGCTGCTCTTTGGAAGCTTCACTGTCATGACATCCATCCAGACCAGTCTTCTGCAGCTGCTCATATGAACCTAAAATTACAGGGCAGAGTTATACTAAAGAATCATCCAGTTATATTAATTAACAGATGGCAACAGCTGATTTTGCCCTCTTGAAATTGAGCTATGTTCAGATGAGAAGGCTCAGTTTAAAAATATATTACGAGTCTTCATATGAAACCATGTGTTAAAAACCAACAGGAATGAATTGCCATGTAATTTTCTCTAGAATGTATAGACTTTATAGTTCTTTACCTTTTTTTCTCTGAAATGGTAGTGGATGGCTACCATTGATTGGAGGTAGAACAAGTTGAGCAAAATGTGTGCTGCCTCTAGTTTCTGGACTGTGCACACCCACATCAAGAGCCTAAACAAAGTATACAAGGTATTTTTCACACAAGAATCTACATACTGACACACAAGCACACATAACCATACACAACCTTCCATCATAGCCAAACAACGTTTTATTAAAATGTACTAAAAATGTATTTCTATTAGTTTCTTTCTTGAGGCACCAGTACAAATATTTTTAAGGTATCCCATATCATTTAAAGATTCAAAAACACATGCTCCTTCATTTCAGCATTTAAATGAAATGTGTATACACGTACCTGAACATTGTTTGCTTTCTGAGCACTGTGGTTTGGTCTTATTGGTGGCAGCTTTGTGCAGCCACCTTTCCTCTGTTCCATATCTACTGGCGCCTCTCGTCTTTTGATGTGAATTCTAAAGATCGATAAGCCTTTTAGTTTTTGGGGAACAGACCTCAGCCAATTACAATAAGCAGCAACGAAGCAAATGAGTACTATGGGAATGGTGAAAGGCGTGATTAATGTGATAACTTGTGTGACTTCACAGCCCCTTTATTACATCATAATTATGCCACAAGTACCATCTCCACATCAATATCAACTTGCTAAACCTGCTAAACCTTGCACAGTTCAAGGTTTTTTCCCTTTAGATTTTAATCAATTTATCTGCTCATTCAACCACACAAAAATCAAGCTAACGTGTATCAGAAACAGTGCACGCTGTAAACTTCACATGTGTAAAACCTAATAATGAAAGTTGACAATCCGCAAAGGTAGCTAAGCTAGCTAGCACAGTACTGCAGCTAATATTAGCTACCTATACTAGCCAGTTAACTCTATTGTAGCGTCAGTACTTTTTAAACCTTCTAGTTTAAAATATTTTAATGACCGAGTATACGCACACACACACACACAGAGGAATACAACACCTTACATTATTGCAACAGAAGTAACTATAGCAGCAGCAGTATTCCCCAGAGGAATACAACACCTTACTTTATAGCAACAGAAGTAACTATAGCAACAGCAGTATTCCCCAGAGGAATACAACACCTTACATTATAGCAACAGCGGTATTCCCCAAAGGACTACAATACTTTACATAACGGGTATGCATAGCAATAGCAGAATTCTCCAGAGGCATACAACTTCAGGCGCATATCCTGTCATTAATCTTGCCACACTGCATTACTTGAAGCACAAAACCTGATAATCTGAGATTTATCTGGGATTGGATAGGTAAAAGGCATACTTGAAACTTACTTGATACTTAAAGCCAAAATACCTAGATGTGCTTGCACTTGTTTTCTGTAGCCACCACCTTTTTTGTTGTGCGTGTCTGTATATGGTCTCATTAATGGGTGTGTAATGAAGACCATCAATAAGGAAGGTTAAATGGCTACTCTATCTTCTGTGCCACAGAGCTGGCTCTTTGATCTGGTGGTCAGGGCACATGTTTGTTATGGATGTGGATGTGGATTTGCTACCACACTGTCCTCAGCCTTCATGTCTTTACTTTTTTTTAAAGATTGGAGTTCTGTTATGGTGGTATGTTCATCAGACTTGAGGTGCTTGTTAAGGCATCATACAATTTTTTAAAACAATTAGATCTGCAGCAGATTATATTATTTGTGATACCTTTAAAGGGTAACGAGTCAGACTGTCAGCACGTGAATCAAATGAAAGCATACAACATAAAGCATACAGTCGTGGCCACACATTTGAGACTAGCACACATTTTGGTTTTCACAAATGTTGCTGCTTTAGTTTTTATGGTAGCAATTTCCATTCTACTTTGTGAAGAGTGATTAGATGAATTGCAATTAATTGCAAAGTCATTCCTTACCATGAAAATTAACAATCACAAAAATTACTGCATTCAAGCCACTGCATTTCAGCCCTGCCACAAAATGGCCTGCTAACATAATTTCAGTGATCATATCAGCTACTCACCACTCTGGTGGGTTTATTTGTAAACATATCAGCTACTCACCACTCTGGTGGATCAAAGCAGATAAAACCACACAAGCTGAGGTGTTATCCAGCTAGGAGTGTGTCTTTAGCTAAACCCCAACTTGTGGTAAACACCCACGTGCGGTAAACCCCATTTTATGGTCATAACATCTGGTGCACGTCATGCCGTGCTGTCACACATCTGCACTGAAGGCTTCGGCGCGAGCCTACATCTTGTGTTGTGATCATCCATAGGGGTTTCTTGTTCTTTTAGGTAAAAATCTAAAATAAATGTGTTCTCCATCTTAATTAATCATATCTTGGGTCTAATGCACCTAAAGAAAATGTGTGTTAAGGCATATGTAGAACAGAAAAGTTTCATTTTTTGGAAATTCAAACCTTCCCTTTTTCTGTTAAATCCACGACATTTATAAAGATCACTTTCTTAGCTACTCATAATGAAGGTGGATAAAATATAGAGCAATACTGTGCAAATAGCTAATCAGTTCACTATAGTATATTTTGAGATCACATGAAAAAAAATCTAATTATCAATTCACTGTGATATTCTTGGAAAACACTTTGCAACATATTCAACATATGACAGCAATGTTTTTACTGTAGGAATTTGGAGTATTTGGATGGCAAGCTTGTGTAAAATGTCTCTTTGGATCACTAAATACATAGCACATATTGAATCTTTAAAATAAACAGATCAACTAATCCATTAAATTCGTGAAATACACTCTCTTATGTAGTTACTTTTAGTATGACTTAGTTGTTTTTACAGTAGAAATTTGGAGTAATGGGATGGCAATATGCTGTTAAATGTGTATTCAATTCACTATATATCACTACTTGAAGCTCTATAATAGTCTGAAATAGTTGCATGAAACAGTAATTTCGCATAAGTGGCGGTATTCCTAACGGACCTGCTAAAGCCACAAACTACAGGAACCGCTGTGGCTGTGGTTATATATCTAGACACAACTCATAATTTTAACTAATCATCCCATCGTAAATATCTTAGCCAGGTTAGCGCCTGGCCTGTATAAGAAAGCTAGCCAGCCTAGCTAAAATATCGTAGCCAGGAAACTGAAAGTAACGTTTATTCGGAACACTGCTGAATATTGGTATCTTATAGGTTAGTTAGACTTAAGATAACCGTGTAGCTGTCCTAATATTCATGAATATTATCCTATGAGAGCTATCTATGCAGTTAACACTAGCTTACTATATTACTAGCTAGCATTAGCTGAACAGTTATATATAGTTAAGGTAACGACCGCAGCCGCATATATCTGAATTAACCTTGTTCAGATGACATTGTTGTGTTAAACAGGTCACACACGATGTCAAGTTTATGGTTAGTTAGCTATTTTTATTACATTACTGTTATAGAAGCACCAAACCAAAATTATTTTTATCTGGGTGGCTAACTGTTTATTGTTATGCTAACTGGGCGTTTTCACAGATGTGCCTTTACTCATACCAGGTGAGAAACAGCTGCTCACTAAGACTTTGACCTTTTGAGGGTTTCGCATTTTCCTATGGTATTGGTGAGATGGCGATGGATCAGAGCTTCACAACATTATTGTGCTGTTAAGTGTCTATGTTTGCACGTGTGTGCTGACTGACACAAGCTCCTGAGCTCTGCATGTGGCCTGCCTGGCAGGATGTTGTGTGTGAGGATGGCTCGGAGGACTACTACGCACAGTCCTCTCTGGCTGACTGGATCCAGCACGTGCTCAGCCACCTGAAACCATCACCTGGGTCCTTTGAGTCATACACTGATGACATCACGTCCACGCGGAATTACTGTGTGACCACAAGTGGAGACGCTGCTACAGGAGCTTGTAGAGCTCATTTTCACACAGGTACACACACAGATGACACCAATAATAAACACTGATCACATATGTACTATTTAACCCTTTAAAGTCAAGTGAAAGTACGGACAAATGAAATTCACACACCTGTTGGATGATCTGAAAATGACTGCTCTCACTGAAAATGAGTGCTCTCACACAGTACCTGTGTGCCTCTCCCTGAGCTTCCCAGAGTAGCAGTACCTGTGTGCCTCTTCCCGAGCGTCCCAGAGTAACAGTAGCTGTGCGCCTCTCCCCGAGCATCCCAGAGTAACAGTAGCTGTGCGCCTCTTCCCGAGTGTCTCAGAGTAACAGTAGCTGTGAGCCTCTTCCCGAGCGTCCCAGAGTAACAGTAGCTATGTGCCTCTCCCTGACCGTCCCAGAGTAACAGTAGCTATGCGCCTCTCCCTGACCGTCCCAGAGTAACAGTAGCTATGCGCCTCTCCCTGAGCGTCCCAGAGTAACAGTAGCTATGCGCCTCTCCCCGAGCATCCCAGAGTAACAGTAGCTATGTGCCTCTCCCTGAGCATCCCAGAGTAACAGTAGCTATGCGCCTCTCTCTGAGCGTCCCAGAGTAACAGTAGCTATGCACCTCTCCCCATTCTACATAGGCAGAATGCTCTGGTATGAATGAATCAATGAATGAATGAATGCCTGCTCTGGTAGTAAACAAGCTATACACACTACATGGTGTGATGAAACAGATGCTGTACTGCTAATTTTAGGACAATATATGGTAATTGGAATTATCTGTTAATCTGTGTTGAATAAATGGACTGGCTAATCTCACCTCCAGATTGCTTTACTATTAGTCACAAATACTTCCTGTTACAAAGTTTTTAAATGTGGTAGTGCTGTGGAAGACCAACACGCTTGCTGTAGAGTAAAATTACAAAATAAAAGCCACAGCAAATGTGATAAAGTGATGGCCCCTGTTGTTCAATGTATGTGTGTGTACTTGTGTGTGTGTACATATCTGCGTGCGTGCACGCATGTGTGTGTGCATATGTGTGTGTGTGACAGGAACCAGCTGTGTTGTGGGAAACACTACTGCAGAGAGGTAGAGGGGCAAGAGGCACGTTGTTAATTTGTTAGATGTTTAGATGGTTGTGATTCATATTGTGTCTCGCTCTCGCTCTCTTTCTCTCAGTGCTGCACTCTATCTGGTTAAAGTGTTGAGGGGTGTGGTGAAGGAAACAGATGCAGCACACACTCCTGCCACACAGGTGTAGTATAACACATCCACACACTGCTCCTGTGTGTGTGTCTGTGTGTGTGTGTGTGTGTGTGTGTGTGTGTGTGTGTAGTATAGCACCAACACACTGCTCCTTTGACTAATGGTGTGTTCTGTTTAGACTGGTGAGAGGTTGGTAGTTTTGTTGTTGTGCATGTGTGTGTATGTATGTGAGTGTGTTCTGGTCAGGCTGGTGAGATGAAGGTGATTTTATTGTTGTGTATGTATGCAGGAGAGGATCATGGGTAAGGTGGACGTAGCCAGAGTAACTTCCTGTTTCAGAAACGCCTCGTGTCCTTGTGTCACGTCCACAGACCGGAGCGTTCCCCGTTTCCCGGGCAACCTAGTTATTTCTGGGTTTATGTCAGTTTCTGTGGTTATCTGTCTCCTCCCCTTAGTCTCCAGCTGTTTTGAGTTTGTCCCTAATTGTAATGTTATAAAAACCCCGTCCCTACGTATCCTGTTTGTTGGTCATTGGCTTAGTGTGGCTCGCATGGTTTCTGGTCAGTTCTCGTTTGGTCGCTATCATTGCATTTCTAGTCCGATCTCATTGTTTGGTTACTCTTGCTGCATGTTGCTTTCCTTGTTTAGTTCTGTATCTTCGTGCTCAATATTGTTTGTTCATCTTATATAGCCTAGTTCTGTGTTCCCGTTTGTCTGTCTTTATGCTCACCGTTATCTTATATTATTGTTGTTCTGTTAGTCTTTCTCTAATGTTTTATTCCCTCATTGCCCATTTCTCGCCATCACCCTGTTATCATCTTATTTTTCTGTTAGTCTGTTTGTTCTTCATTCTATTCTATATTGTTAGTCTGTGTTGATTATTATTAAATGTATTATTTGTTTATTCTAGTCAATCAGTTTGGTTTGTTATGGCGTCGTCACTTCGCACGTGTGTTCGCTCTCCACCCCCTCCCGCGTTACACCTTGATGACTCGCCGAAAAAGCCCCCTCACAGGGGATGTTCATCGACCTCTTCAACAGATTCCCTGTGAGAGAAAACACACACACCACTTTCACAAACAGCCTCACATACAAACAGGTACCACACACAGACATATAAATTCAGCACATACTCAAAACATGCAAAAACACACATTTGTTCATATTTGGTACCTACAGAATTGAATCTATTCTGGTCTTATTGTTGAGTTACTGTAATAATTGTTCTCCACCTGCATCTGCTGGTGATGGCGCTTTTAGAATAATGTTACACAACAGGGTTAATGCTCTACATAACAGTAGTGTAGTGGGTTAGCCACCTTAGCCAGTGCTGAACAGTGCTGTTGAAATGTGAGTTCTCACGAATGCCTTTATACTAAAGAATATGTGTGGTTTATGCAGTAAATAAGTTCATTGGTGAAAAAACTACTAATCCCTTTCCCTTTTGATTTCATTGCATGGGACAGCTAGTCTATTTAATGTTTTCAGGGGAGAGTTTTACTAAAGTTTGGAATGTGAGGGAAAATGAGAAAATAATTAGATAGTTCACCTAATCACTAGTGGACAATAGTAGAAACACATTATCCTGAGTACACAAGAGAACCTAGCCTTCATAATCATTATAAATAGTTGTGCAGAGGAAAATGAACTCACCTTACCTACAAGGCAGTAGTTAAGAGGTAGGGGGTTCTACAAGAAGAAAATCTGACATTCTTCCATCAGTGCATATAAATGGAATGTAATACATTTTCAGTGCAAAAATACACCTGCCTGTAAATATTTTACAAAACCTCTATAGCTTTGTCTGATCATAATTAAAATATACTGTATTTGGAAACAAAGGTAAGACAACAGTGGTAAAACATTCAGTGATTGGAAGTTTATCATAATGAATTGCTGGCTGCTCACATTACCCAAAAAGTTGGGTGTTTTGTTTTTTAAATAAACACCCTGCTGTGACACAGCTCACAGGTGATGGTACTAATCCTCCCCAGAAAGCAAGACTTAGAGAATGTGTGTGTCCAAGTTGAAACCTAAGAGATGATTGCCCCTTTTCTATATTTATTTCTACTCCATAAAAAAAAAATCTGTTTTACACAGACCAAGGTGTCATGTTCCCTTCAATAGTTGTTACAAAGGCACTTTTGATCATTTTAAGAAAGAAATGTTGATATGGAAATATGTAAATACTGTTTGCATTAGTGATAAAAGTGGGATTGATTATTTTATCACCTAATCAGTGTGTGTGTGTGTTTGTAAAAGCTGATATCTATCTGTAAAGCATCCTTGAGTCTGAGAAATATATATAAATGTAAATATTATTATGTAACTAATAAGAAGAAGAGGAAGAGGGAGGAGGAGGAGGAGGAGGAGGAGGAGGAGGAAGAGTCTACTCTGATGTGCAGGATCCCCTCCAGTAGAACTTCATGTAGGAGACGTTCTACTGTACAATGTACAATCAGTGTAGATGGACCACACACAGGTGATGTATTTTCTGTTTATTAAGTTACTTAAAACAATAGGAACGGTTCATATTACTGGTCAGTAAATGCATTTATTATTCAAAACAGTGAGTTTCACTATATTTTGATTGTCTTAATACTGAAGTATACAGTTCAAACTAATGAAAATACAAAACAGCAGATTATAATAAATACTCACCTTTTACTGGAGCCAAAGTCATGTCGGTGTCTGTGTTCTTTCCTAAAACGACAGCAGACTTATAAGCAACCAAAAATCACACAGATAGAAACATAAAGAAAATAAAATCTTGCTATTTGATTTACACATGAGGTTACCTGAGAGTATCCTGAACATGACTGTGCTCAGGCAGGTTAAAGTCTTACCTTCTACGGTGACCCTAAAGGTGAATACAATCTCCTTATTCCTGATGTCCCATATGATGTAAACGCCACTGTCAGACTCTTTCAGCTGCAGACTGGAACTGAATGACACTCTCTGTTCATACTCAGAGACACACTGACCTGACTGCGTTTGGACTGGGGTCACTAGTCCTGTTAATAAACATCTCAACTGGCACTGAGATGGGAACAACCAGGATAAGAGATTCTCCAGGGTTAAGCTGCCTGGAAACCTCAGGAGCAGCAAGGACACACACACACAGATAACCACCACATGGACTTACCTTGTTTTTTATTCTCCAGTTGCAAATATTTAGTAAGGAAAATAAAGGAGGACACTTACCCTCTATCCGTAGACACACAGCACAGATCCCTACACCATCAGCATATAATTTAACATCATTTTTCCATCAATGACTGATCAGGTGAAATAAGTCAGCATGAAAATAACAAAACGCCCAGGTCTGACTGGCAAGTCTGTGTTAACACTAGCTAGTTAGCAAACACTAGCTAGCTAGCAAAGTATTGACCAGAACATTTCCTGCTTGTATATTAATCCAACGAGTCAGGTTTTTCTAAATTTGTTTTTAAAGATTTGCTTCGCTTGGTATGTAGTGTATCTCAAGGAAATCAAAGCAATTTTGTTCATTTGTACTGGAATAAAAACCCTTTTATGCTGAACGACGTTAACTCGCTGTTAATGGAACTGTACTGTTAGCAGATAGCTAAGTTACACAGCATTAAATAGTAAATCTACTAGTCTTTGTGGCCTTCACAAATACTTGATGAAGTTGTCGATGCTTTGTCTGTCATCTTTGGACTGAAGAATCTACATGTCATCAGCAGACAGCTTTATAAATCACAGAGACAACACATTACTGTGGTGACCCGCTTCAGGTAAGCGGTGTAACGGAATTAAACGTGAATGACAGACGGAGAAGTTCGCACGGTATACACACACGACTGCAGCCCTGAGAAGCGGCAGCTTTGGAGACTTTATTTTCATTCATCTTAGGGCCAAGTCACTTTATTCCATTTTTTAAGTAAGTGAGAAGTCAACAAATTTACAACTGGACTCCCCCCAAATTAATATACAGTACTCGATGTCAGTGGGTGAATACAATACACAGCGCCTCCATTTTGGAGGTAACTCAAACTCCTTTTACAAGTATCCCAGTAGTGCACCGTGATGATAAAGACTTAATATTCATACATGCACCGTACACGTCGCTATATATGTCTGAGAACAGAGTTCAAAGTAAGCTAAATATCAAGCATACAGTTTCAAATAAAACGATAAAGGATTCTGGTACTTAATTTTCAAATAACGGTTAGAAATTCCAGATACCACACAATATAAGCATATATAAACCTGACATATTATAGATAATTTACACAGTAGCAGTTTCTACTTGAAACGTGTTACAAAGGGACCCTGTTGTTGTTCTTCATTCGCCACTATTCCGATATGCCTCTGCCTATAATTCCTGGTATTTGCACTGACTGGGTCTATGAAAGCAGGGAGCAGGCGTATGTGTCTGTCAAGGCTGTTGTGCGTTTGGAAGCGGTCTCAATGTCCAGTCTCTGCTCATCCCAGGAACTGCTACCATTACCAGCACATCAAAAATCCTTCCACTGTCTACATGTTGTAAACACCTTAAAGAGAATTTACATACTGAAACTTGTTCTATGAAATTTACGTGTTTATGGGTTTTATGGTGCCTTATTCTCTCTCTACATGTGTCTATATATCCTGTCAGATAGTGAGTGAAGTGACTGGTCTACATTTTACATCAGTACATCTTTATTTATTTCCACATTTTTTAAACATGGAACTAATTCTTCATAAAGGAGAGCATAAACACATCATCACTTGTGAAGTGTTTACTTTTTAATTTTTTAAACATGGAGCTTATCCTCTGTGAGAAAGAGCTCTGACACATCTTCTCCAGAGAGTTCGGCTTCTGGTGTAGATCTAAAACAAGGAGAAAGAAATACCATCAGAAACAAAATGGTGTTTAACATTCGCACTTTCTAAAAAGCAAACTGTTTTTCTCTGCTTCTGAAGAGCTACTTTTATGCACACCAGAACTCAAAGCTTGGTCTTCTTCCTCCATGGACTGTCATGCTACTAAATTCATTAAGAACATAAATATATAAAATAGACCACTACTTTACCTTCCTGACAGTTCTTGAGATCCTCCCCATTAGGCGATGTATCCAGTGTGTCTGCCCGGTCTTAGCTTCAGCCACACCAGATACAGTGGTCCTTACTGTTGTTGGCTTTGCAGATCCGGGGCCGTCTATGGAGGGACAGTAGAGGAACTGGGCCAGATCTTTCCTCTGAATAACCTTAACAAATGATAAAGCTCCTCCAAGCACCAGACCACCACTGATGAATGCTTGGTTCACATTCACATTTTTCCTGGCCTTAATTCTTCTGAGGAGCTCATCATACACAGCTTCAATGACTGAACTGTGGAACTTCTCAGGGAGGTCCATCCTATCCTCCACATGCACTCCAGTTGCACTGAACAAAAGTCCATGCACACATTCAGCTGCAGAGGTAAAATGGCCACTCCATGGTTCTGTCACCTGTGACCCAGCAATACCTGTACAGAATTCCTTTTGCACCTTCAGGAAAACTGTACGAAGACAGTGGCGTACTGCACAAAGTGAGACAGTAGGAACCCCAAAGTGTGTTGTGCTCGTTTGGGGTTCTGAGCCATATGAGGTTCTTTCATTGGTGGAAGCCGTTGATAATTTTACCTCGATCTTCTGTAACTCAGCATTACAAACACCAGTGTAAACAGAATAGTTCCAAGTCAAAAAAGCCGAAAAATCGAACGCCGTAAATCGGCGGGGCTACATAATGAAAATACACAGTGTCAATACCGGAGGCTAAAAGGCAACAAACATAGCTCAGCTCACGATAACCACATGTTTGGGCTAATGTTAGCTAGCTAGTTAGCTAGCTAGCTAATATTAGATATGAAATGCCTAAACCCTACCGTTAGTTAACAAGCTAGCTAGCATTAGCATAGTGAACTAAATACCCAAACTGACGACCTCTGTGGTTGCTGCTAAACACAAAGTCCGGGAATTGTTTTCTCCTACCACTGATAGCTAGCTAGGCAGGACAGTTAGCTCATTCAAATAAAGGCTACTCGGCTCTGGACCTCGATATTCTCTCCGTAGTTACAACTGCTACACTTTCCCCAAAACCGACGGCGCACAATTTCAATCATTTCTAATCTCCCGGTTTCATGAGGATGGTAGGGAAAACTTACCCGATATTCTGCCATGACGCGATCAAAGTCGTTATAACAGAAAACTGCGCTGTGCACTAAAATATATATACTCGCCATGTGGCGTCATAATAGACTTGGTTACCCCAACAACAGCCATTATGAAGTAGGCAGCAGGGAGTGCTGTGAAACTGTATTAATATTCATAAAACCGCCAATCATGATATTAACACATTATTCACAATAATTAACAAGACAGAAGGAACATTCTTGATTAATGTCATCTTGAAAGCCTTGTACAGACTATGTCATATGGTTAAAAAGCTATAATAACAAACCAGACTGCGGTACATGTCAGATATAATAACAATAATTTAAACAGGAGTACATAAAATTCTTAAGAAGTAATATGGGCTAACCCATATAATTAGTATCATAATGGGTAATGTTTGTCCATGACACATGAATTGGAATAATACCATTAATTGATAATAAATTACTTCTAATTAATTATTGACAGAAAAGTAATCCACATAGCTGTTCTATAGCTGATCTTATATTCTGGTCAGTTCTCATTTGGTTGCCATCATTGCATTTCTAGTCCAATCTCATTTGTTCTCTGTGTTTGGTTACTCTTGCTGCATGTTGCTTTCCTTGTTTAGTTCTGTATCTTCGTGCTCAATATTGTTTGTTTTTATGCTCACCGTTATGTTTTATTATTGTTGTTCTGTTAGTCTTTCTCTAATGTTTTATTCCCTCGTTGCCTATTTCTCGCCATCACCCTGTTATCATCTTATTTTTCTGTTAGTCTGTTTGTTCTTCATTCTATTCTTTATTGTTAGTCTGTGTTGATTATTATTAAATGTATTATTTGTTTATTCTAGTCAATCAGTTTGGTTTGTTATGGCGTCATCACTTCGCACGTGTGTATGCTCTCCACCCCCTCCCGCGTTACACCTTGATGACTCGCCGAAAAAGCCCCCTCACAGGAGACATGTTCATCGACCTCTTCAACAGATTCCCTGTGAGAGAAAACACACACACCACTTTCACAAACAGCCTCACATACAAAGGGGTACCACACACAGACATATAAATTCAGCACATACTCAAAACATGCAAAAACACACATTTGTTCATATTTGGTACCTACAGAATTGAATCTATTCTGGTCTTATTGTTGAGTTACTGTAATATAATAACATTCATGTTCTCCACCTGCATCTGCTGGTGATGGCGCTTTTAGAATAATGTTACACAACAGGGTTAATGCTCTACATAACAGTAGTGTAGTGGGTTAGCCACCTTAGCCAGTGCTGAACAGTGCTGTTGAAATGTGAGTTCTCACTAATGCCTTTATACTAAAGAATATGTGTGGTTTATGCAGTAAAAAGGTTCATTGGTGAAAAAAGTACTAATCCCTTTCCCTTTTGATTTCATTGCGTGGGACAGCTAGTCTATTTAATGTTTTCAGGGGAGAGTTTTACTAAAGCTTGGAGTGTGAGGGAAAACGAGAAAATAATTAGATAGTATGCCTAATCACTAGTGGACTATAGTAGAAACACATTATCCTGAGTACACAGGAGAACCTAGCCTTCATAATCATTATAAATAGTTGTGCAGATGAAAACGAACTCACCTTACCTACAAGGCAGTAGTTAAGAGGTAGGGGGCTCTACAAGAAGAAAATCTGACATTCTTCCATCAGTGCTTATAAATGGAATGTAATACATTTTCAGTGCAAAAATACACCTGCCTGTAAATATTTTACAAAACCTCTCTAGCTTTGTCTGATCATAATTAAAATATACTGTATTTGGAAACAAAGGTAAGACAACAGTGGTAAAACATTCAGTGATTAGAAGTTCATCATAATGAATTGCTGGCTGATAACATTACCCAAAAAGTTGGGTGTTTTGTTTTTTAAATAAACATCCTGCTGTGACACAGCTCACAGGTGATGGTACTAATCCTCCCCAGAAAGCAAGACTTAGAGAATGTATGTGTCCAAGTTGAAACCTAAGAGATGATTGCCCCTTTTCTATATTTATTTCTACTCCATAAAAAAAAAATCTGTTTTACACAGACCAAGGTGTCATGTTCCCTTCAATAGTTGTTACAAAGGCACTTTTGATCATTTTAAGAAAGAAATGTTGATATGGAAATATGTAAATACTGTTTGCATTAGTGATAAAAGTGGGATTGATTATTTTATCACCTAATCAGTGTGTGTGTGTGTTTGTAAAAGCTGATATCTATCTGTAAAGCATCCTTGAGTCTGAGAAATATATATAAATGTAAATATTATTATGTAACTAATAAGAAGAAGAGGAAGAGGGAGGAGGAGGAGGAGGAGGAGGAGGAGGAGGAAGAGTCTACTCTGATGTGCAGGATCCCCTCCAGTAGAACTTCATGTAGGAGACGTTCTACTGTACAATGTACAATCAGTGTAGATGGACCACACACAGGTGATGTATTTTCTGTTTATTAAGTTACTTAAAACAATAGGAACGGTTCATATTACTGGTCAGTAAATGCATTTATTATTCAAAACAGTGAGTTTCACTATATTTTGATTGTCTTAATACTGAAGTATACAGTTCAAACTAATGAAAATACAAAACAGCAGATTATAATAAATACTCACCTTTTACTGGAGCCAAAGTCATGTCGGTGTCTGTGTTCTTTCCTAAAACGACAGCAGACTTATAAGCAACCAAAAATCACACAGATAGAAACATAAAGAAAATAAAATCTTGCTATTTGATTTACACATGAGGTTACCTGAGAGTATCCTGAACATGACTGTGCTCAGGCAGGTTAAAGTCTTACCTTCTACGGTGACCCTAAAGGTGAATACAATCTCCTTATTCCTGATGTCCCATATGATGTAAACGCCACTGTCAGACTCTTTCAGCTGCAGACTGGAACTGAATGACACTCTCTGTTCATACTCAGAGACACACTGACCTGACTGCGTTTGGACTGGGGTCACTAGTCCTGTTAATAAACATCTCAACTGGCACTGAGATGGGAACAACCAGGATAAGAGATTCTCCAGGGTTAAGCTGCCTGGAAACCTCAGGAGCAGCAAGGACACACACACACAGATAACCACCACATGGACTTACCTTGTTTTTTATTCTCCAGTTGCAAATATTTAGTAAGGAAAATAAAGGAGGACACTTACCCTCTATCCGTAGACACACAGCACAGATCCCTACACCATCAGCATATAATTTAACATCATTTTTCCATCAATGACTGATCAGGTGAAATAAGTCAGCATGAAAATAACAAAACGCCCAGGTCTGACTGGCAAGTCTGTGTTAACACTAGCTAGTTAGCAAACACTAGCTAGCTAGCAAAGTATTGACCAGAACATTTCCTGCTTGTATATTAATCCAACGAGTCAGGTTTTTCTAAATTTGTTTTTAAAGATTTGCTTCGCTTGGTATGTAGTGTATCTCAAGGAAATCAAAGCAATTTTGTTCATTTGTACTGGAATAAAAACCCTTTTATGCTGAACGACGTTAACTCGCTGTTAATGGAACTGTACTGTTAGCAGATAGCTAAGTTACACAGCATTAAATAGTAAATCTACTAGTCTTTGTGGCCTTCACAAATACTTGATGAAGTTGTCGATGCTTTGTCTGTCATCTTTGGACTGAAGAATCTACATGTCATCAGCAGACAGCTTTATAAATCACAGAGACAACACATTACTGTGGTGACCCGCTTCAGGTAAGCGGTGTAACGGAATTAAACGTGAATGACAGACGGAGAAGTTCGCACGGTATACACACACGACTGCAGCCCTGAGAAGCGGCAGCTTTGGAGACTTTATTTTCATTCATCTTAGGGCCAAGTCACTTTATTCCATTTTTTAAGTAAGTGAGAAGTCAACAAATTTACAACTGGACTCCCCCCAAATTAATATACAGTACTCGATGTCAGTGGGTGAATACAATACACAGCGCCTCCATTTTGGAGGTAACTCAAACTCCTTTTACAAGTATCCCAGTAGTGCACCGTGATGATAAAGACTTAATATTCATACATGCACCGTACACGTCGCTATATATGTCTGAGAACAGAGTTCAAAGTAAGCTAAATATCAAGCATACAGTTTCAAATAAAACGATAAAGGATTCTGGTACTTAATTTTCAAATAACGGTTAGAAATTCCAGATACCACACAATATAAGCATATATAAACCTGACATATTATAGATAATTTACACAGTAGCAGTTTCTACTTGAAACGTGTTACAAAGGGACCCTGTTGTTGTTCTTCATTCGCCACTATTCCGATATGCCTCTGCCTATAATTCCTGGTATTTGCACTGACTGGGTCTATGAAAGCAGGGAGCAGGCGTATGTGTCTGTCAAGGCTGTTGTGCGTTTGGAAGCGGTCTCAATGTCCAGTCTCTGCTCATCCCAGGAACTGCTACCATTACCAGCACATCAAAAATCCTTCCACTGTCTACATGTTGTAAACACCTTAAAGAGAATTTACATACTGAAACTTGTTCTATGAAATTTACGTGTTTATGGGTTTTATGGTGCCTTATTCTCTCTCTACATGTGTCTATATATCCTGTCAGATAGTGAGTGAAGTGACTGGTCTACATTTTACATCAGTACATCTTTATTTATTTCCACATTTTTTAAACATGGAACTAATTCTTCATAAAGGAGAGCATAAACACATCATCACTTGTGAAGTGTTTACTTTTTAATTTTTTAAACATGGAGCTTATCCTCTGTGAGAAAGAGCTCTGACACATCTTCTCCAGAGAGTTCGGCTTCTGGTGTAGATCTAAAACAAGGAGAAAGAAATACCATCAGAAACAAAATGGTGTTTAACATTCGCACTTTCTAAAAAGCAAACTGTTTTTCTCTGCTTCTGAAGAGCTACTTTTATGCACACCAGAACTCAAAGCTTGGTCTTCTTCCTCCATGGACTGTCATGCTACTAAATTCATTAAGAACATAAATATATAAAATAGACCACTACTTTACCTTCCTGACAGTTCTTGAGATCCTCCCCATTAGGCGATGTATCCAGTGTGTCTGCCCGGTCTTAGCTTCAGCCACACCAGATACAGTGGTCCTTACTGTTGTTGGCTTTGCAGATCCGGGGCCGTCTATGGAGGGACAGTAGAGGAACTGGGCCAGATCTTTCCTCTGAATAACCTTAACAAATGATAAAGCTCCTCCAAGCACCAGACCACCACTGATGAATGCTTGGTTCACATTCACATTTTTCCTGGCCTTAATTCTTCTGAGGAGCTCATCATACACAGCTTCAATGACTGAACTGTGGAACTTCTCAGGGAGGTCCATCCTATCCTCCACATGCACTCCAGTTGCACTGAACAAAAGTCCATGCACACATTCAGCTGCAGAGGTAAAATGGCCACTCCATGGTTCTGTCACCTGTGACCCAGCAATACCTGTACAGAATTCCTTTTGCACCTTCAGGAAAACTGTACGAAGACAGTGGCGTACTGCACAAAGTGAGACAGTAGGAACCCCAAAGTGTGTTGTGCTCGTTTGGGGTTCTGAGCCATATGAGGTTCTTTCATTGGTGGAAGCCGTTGATAATTTTACCTCGATCTTCTGTAACTCAGCATTACAAACACCAGTGTAAACAGAATAGTTCCAAGTCAAAAAAGCCGAAAAATCGAACGCCGTAAATCGGCGGGGCTACATAATGAAAATACACAGTGTCAATACCGGAGGCTAAAAGGCAACAAACATAGCTCAGCTCACGATAACCACATGTTTGGGCTAATGTTAGCTAGCTAGTTAGCTAGCTAGCTAATATTAGATATGAAATGCCTAAACCCTACCGTTAGTTAACAAGCTAGCTAGCATTAGCATAGTGAACTAAATACCCAAACTGACGACCTCTGTGGTTGCTGCTAAACACAAAGTCCGGGAATTGTTTTCTCCTACCACTGATAGCTAGCTAGGCAGGACAGTTAGCTCATTCAAATAAAGGCTACTCGGCTCTGGACCTCGATATTCTCTCCGTAGTTACAACTGCTACACTTTCCCCAAAACCGACGGCGCACAATTTCAATCATTTCTAATCTCCCGGTTTCATGAGGATGGTAGGGAAAACTTACCCGATATTCTGCCATGACGCGATCAAAGTCGTTATAACAGAAAACTGCGCTGTGCACTAAAATATATATACTCGCCATGTGGCGTCATAATAGACTTGGTTACCCCAACAACAGCCATTATGAAGTAGGCAGCAGGGAGTGCTGTGAAACTGTATTAATATTCATAAAACCGCCAATCATGATATTAACACATTATTCACAATAATTAACAAGACAGAAGGAACATTCTTGATTAATGTCATCTTGAAAGCCTTGTACAGACTATGTCATATGGTTAAAAAGCTATAATAACAAACCAGACTGCGGTACATGTCAGATATAATAACAATAATTTAAACAGGAGTACATAAAATTCTTAAGAAGTAATATGGGCTAACCCATATAATTAGTATCATAATGGGTAATGTTTGTCCATGACACATGAATTGGAATAATACCATTAATTGATAATAAATTACTTCTAATTAATTATTGACAGAAAAGTAATCCACATAGCTGTTCTATAGCTGATCTTATATTCTGGTCAGTTCTCATTTGGTTGCCATCATTGCATTTCTAGTCCAATCTCATTTGTTCTCTGTGTTTGGTTACTCTTGCTGCATGTTGCTTTCCTTGTTTAGTTCTGTATCTTCGTGCTCAATATTGTTTGTTTTTATGCTCACCGTTATGTTTTATTATTGTTGTTCTGTTAGTCTTTCTCTAATGTTTTATTCCCTCGTTGCCTATTTCTCGCCATCACCCTGTTATCATCTTATTTTTCTGTTAGTCTGTTTGTTCTTCATTCTATTCTTTATTGTTAGTCTGTGTTGATTATTATTAAATGTATTATTTGTTTATTCTAGTCAATCAGTTTGGTTTGTTATGGCGTCATCACTTCGCACGTGTGTATGCTCTCCACCCCCTCCCGCGTTACACCTTGATGACTCGCCGAAAAAGCCCCCTCACAGGAGACATGTTCATCGACCTCTTCAACAGATTCCCTGTGAGAGAAAACACACACACCACTTTCACAAACAGCCTCACATACAAAGGGGTACCACACACAGACATATAAATTCAGCACATACTCAAAACATGCAAAAACACACATTTGTTCATATTTGGTACCTACAGAATTGAATCTATTCTGGTCTTATTGTTGAGTTACTGTAATATAATAACATTCATGTTCTCCACCTGCATCTGCTGGTGATGGCGCTTTTAGAATAATGTTACACAACAGGGTTAATGCTCTACATAACAGTAGTGTAGTGGGTTAGCCACCTTAGCCAGTGCTGAACAGTGCTGTTGAAATGTGAGTTCTCACTAATGCCTTTATACTAAAGAATATGTGTGGTTTATGCAGTAAAAAGGTTCATTGGTGAAAAAAGTACTAATCCCTTTCCCTTTTGATTTCATTGCGTGGGACAGCTAGTCTATTTAATGTTTTCAGGGGAGAGTTTTACTAAAGCTTGGAGTGTGAGGGAAAACGAGAAAATAATTAGATAGTATGCCTAATCACTAGTGGACTATAGTAGAAACACATTATCCTGAGTACACAGGAGAACCTAGCCTTCATAATCATTATAAATAGTTGTGCAGATGAAAACGAACTCACCTTACCTACAAGGCAGTAGTTAAGAGGTAGGGGGCTCTACAAGAAGAAAATCTGACATTCTTCCATCAGTGCTTATAAATGGAATGTAATACATTTTCAGTGCAAAAATACACCTGCCTGTAAATATTTTACAAAACCTCTCTAGCTTTGTCTGATCATAATTAAAATATACTGTATTTGGAAACAAAGGTAAGACAACAGTGGTAAAACATTCAGTGATTAGAAGTTCATCATAATGAATTGCTGGCTGATAACATTACCCAAAAAGTTGGGTGTTTTGTTTTTTAAATAAACATCCTGCTGTGACACAGCTCACAGGTGATGGTACTAATCCTCCCCAGAAAGCAAGACTTAGAGAATGTATGTGTCCAAGTTGAAACCTAAGAGATGATTGCCCCTTTTCTATATTTATTTCTACTCCATAAAAAAAAAATCTGTTTTACACAGACCAAGGTGTCATGTTCCCTTCAATAGTTGTTACAAAGGCACTTTTGATCATTTTAAGAAAGAAATGTTGATATGGAAATATGTAAATACTGTTTGCATTAGTGATAAAAGTGGGATTGATTATTTTATCACCTAATCAGTGTGTGTGTGTGTTTGTAAAAGCTGATATCTATCTGTAAAGCATCCTTGAGTCTGAGAAATATATATAAATGTAAATATTATTATGTAACTAATAAGAAGAAGAGGAAGAGGGAGGAGGAGGAGGAGGAGGAGGAGGAGGAAGAGTCTACTCTGATGTGCAGGATCCCCTCCAGTAGAACTTCATGTAGGAGACGTTCTACTGTACAATGTACAATCAGTGTAGATGGACCACACACAGGTGATGTATTTTCTGTTTATTAAGTTACTTAAAACAATAGGAACGGTTCATATTACTGGTCAGTAAATGCATTTATTATTCAAAACAGTGAGTTTCACTATATTTTGATTGTCTTAATACTGAAGTATACAGTTCAAACTAATGAAAATACAAAACAGCAGATTATAATAAATACTCACCTTTTACTGGAGCCAAAGTCATGTCGGTGTCTGTGTTCTTTCCTAAAACGACAGCAGACTTATAAGCAACCAAAAATCACACAGATAGAAACATAAAGAAAATAAAATCTTGCTATTTGATTTACACATGAGGTTACCTGAGAGTATCCTGAACATGACTGTGCTCAGGCAGGTTAAAGTCTTACCTTCTACGGTGACCCTAAAGGTGAATACAATCTCCTTATTCCTGATGTCCCATATGATGTAAACGCCACTGTCAGACTCTTTCAGCTGCAGACTGGAACTGAATGACACTCTCTGTTCATACTCAGAGACACACTGACCTGACTGCGTTTGGACTGGGGTCACTAGTCCTGTTAATAAACATCTCAACTGGCACTGAGATGGGAACAACCAGGATAAGAGATTCTCCAGGGTTAAGCTGCCTGGAAACCTCAGGAGCAGCAAGGACACACACACACAGATAACCACCACATGGACTTACCTTGTTTTTTATTCTCCAGTTGCAAATATTTAGTAAGGAAAATAAAGGAGGACACTTACCCTCTATCCGTAGACACACAGCACAGATCCCTACACCATCAGCATATAATTTAACATCATTTTTCCATCAATGACTGATCAGGTGAAATAAGTCAGCATGAAAATAACAAAACGCCCAGGTCTGACTGGCAAGTCTGTGTTAACACTAGCTAGTTAGCAAACACTAGCTAGCTAGCAAAGTATTGACCAGAACATTTCCTGCTTGTATATTAATCCAACGAGTCAGGTTTTTCTAAATTTGTTTTTAAAGATTTGCTTCGCTTGGTATGTAGTGTATCTCAAGGAAATCAAAGCAATTTTGTTCATTTGTACTGGAATAAAAACCCTTTTATGCTGAACGACGTTAACTCGCTGTTAATGGAACTGTACTGTTAGCAGATAGCTAAGTTACACAGCATTAAATAGTAAATCTACTAGTCTTTGTGGCCTTCACAAATACTTGATGAAGTTGTCGATGCTTTGTCTGTCATCTTTGGACTGAAGAATCTACATGTCATCAGCAGACAGCTTTATAAATCACAGAGACAACACATTACTGTGGTGACCCGCTTCAGGTAAGCGGTGTAACGGAATTAAACGTGAATGACAGACGGAGAAGTTCGCACGGTATACACACACGACTGCAGCCCTGAGAAGCGGCAGCTTTGGAGACTTTATTTTCATTCATCTTAGGGCCAAGTCACTTTATTCCATTTTTTAAGTAAGTGAGAAGTCAACAAATTTACAACTGGACTCCCCCCAAATTAATATACAGTACTCGATGTCAGTGGGTGAATACAATACACAGCGCCTCCATTTTGGAGGTAACTCAAACTCCTTTTACAAGTATCCCAGTAGTGCACCGTGATGATAAAGACTTAATATTCATACATGCACCGTACACGTCGCTATATATGTCTGAGAACAGAGTTCAAAGTAAGCTAAATATCAAGCATACAGTTTCAAATAAAACGATAAAGGATTCTGGTACTTAATTTTCAAATAACGGTTAGAAATTCCAGATACCACACAATATAAGCATATATAAACCTGACATATTATAGATAATTTACACAGTAGCAGTTTCTACTTGAAACGTGTTACAAAGGGACCCTGTTGTTGTTCTTCATTCGCCACTATTCCGATATGCCTCTGCCTATAATTCCTGGTATTTGCACTGACTGGGTCTATGAAAGCAGGGAGCAGGCGTATGTGTCTGTCAAGGCTGTTGTGCGTTTGGAAGCGGTCTCAATGTCCAGTCTCTGCTCATCCCAGGAACTGCTACCATTACCAGCACATCAAAAATCCTTCCACTGTCTACATGTTGTAAACACCTTAAAGAGAATTTACATACTGAAACTTGTTCTATGAAATTTACGTGTTTATGGGTTTTATGGTGCCTTATTCTCTCTCTACATGTGTCTATATATCCTGTCAGATAGTGAGTGAAGTGACTGGTCTACATTTTACATCAGTACATCTTTATTTATTTCCACATTTTTTAAACATGGAACTAATTCTTCATAAAGGAGAGCATAAACACATCATCACTTGTGAAGTGTTTACTTTTTAATTTTTTAAACATGGAGCTTATCCTCTGTGAGAAAGAGCTCTGACACATCTTCTCCAGAGAGTTCGGCTTCTGGTGTAGATCTAAAACAAGGAGAAAGAAATACCATCAGAAACAAAATGGTGTTTAACATTCGCACTTTCTAAAAAGCAAACTGTTTTTCTCTGCTTCTGAAGAGCTACTTTTATGCACACCAGAACTCAAAGCTTGGTCTTCTTCCTCCATGGACTGTCATGCTACTAAATTCATTAAGAACATAAATATATAAAATAGACCACTACTTTACCTTCCTGACAGTTCTTGAGATCCTCCCCATTAGGCGATGTATCCAGTGTGTCTGCCCGGTCTTAGCTTCAGCCACACCAGATACAGTGGTCCTTACTGTTGTTGGCTTTGCAGATCCGGGGCCGTCTATGGAGGGACAGTAGAGGAACTGGGCCAGATCTTTCCTCTGAATAACCTTAACAAATGATAAAGCTCCTCCAAGCACCAGACCACCACTGATGAATGCTTGGTTCACATTCACATTTTTCCTGGCCTTAATTCTTCTGAGGAGCTCATCATACACAGCTTCAATGACTGAACTGTGGAACTTCTCAGGGAGGTCCATCCTATCCTCCACATGCACTCCAGTTGCACTGAACAAAAGTCCATGCACACATTCAGCTGCAGAGGTAAAATGGCCACTCCATGGTTCTGTCACCTGTGACCCAGCAATACCTGTACAGAATTCCTTTTGCACCTTCAGGAAAACTGTACGAAGACAGTGGCGTACTGCACAAAGTGAGACAGTAGGAACCCCAAAGTGTGTTGTGCTCGTTTGGGGTTCTGAGCCATATGAGGTTCTTTCATTGGTGGAAGCCGTTGATAATTTTACCTCGATCTTCTGTAACTCAGCATTACAAACACCAGTGTAAACAGAATAGTTCCAAGTCAAAAAAGCCGAAAAATCGAACGCCGTAAATCGGCGGGGCTACATAATGAAAATACACAGTGTCAATACCGGAGGCTAAAAGGCAACAAACATAGCTCAGCTCACGATAACCACATGTTTGGGCTAATGTTAGCTAGCTAGTTAGCTAGCTAGCTAATATTAGATATGAAATGCCTAAACCCTACCGTTAGTTAACAAGCTAGCTAGCATTAGCATAGTGAACTAAATACCCAAACTGACGACCTCTGTGGTTGCTGCTAAACACAAAGTCCGGGAATTGTTTTCTCCTACCACTGATAGCTAGCTAGGCAGGACAGTTAGCTCATTCAAATAAAGGCTACTCGGCTCTGGACCTCGATATTCTCTCCGTAGTTACAACTGCTACACTTTCCCCAAAACCGACGGCGCACAATTTCAATCATTTCTAATCTCCCGGTTTCATGAGGATGGTAGGGAAAACTTACCCGATATTCTGCCATGACGCGATCAAAGTCGTTATAACAGAAAACTGCGCTGTGCACTAAAATATATATACTCGCCATGTGGCGTCATAATAGACTTGGTTACCCCAACAACAGCCATTATGAAGTAGGCAGCAGGGAGTGCTGTGAAACTGTATTAATATTCATAAAACCGCCAATCATGATATTAACACATTATTCACAATAATTAACAAGACAGAAGGAACATTCTTGATTAATGTCGTCTTGAAAGCCTTGTACAGACTATGTCATATGGTTAAAAAGCTATAATAACAAACCAGACTGCGGTACATGTCAGATATAATAACAATAATTTAAACAGGAGTACATAAAATTCTTAAGAAGTAATATGGGCTAACCCATATAATTAGTATCATAATGGGTAATGTTTGTCCATGACACATGAATTGGAATAATACCATTAATTGATAATAAATTACTTCTAATTAATTATTGACAGAAAAGTAATCCACATAGCTGTTCTATAGCTGATCTTATATTCTGGTCAGTTCTCATTTGGTTGCCATCATTGCATTTCTAGTCCAATCTCATTTGTTCTCTGTGTTTGGTTACTCTTGCTGCATGTTGCTTTCCTTGTTTAGTTCTGTATCTTCGTGCTCAATATTGTTTGTTTTTATGCTCACCGTTATGTTTTATTATTGTTGTTCTGTTAGTCTTTCTCTAATGTTTTATTCCCTCGTTGCCTATTTCTCGCCATCACCCTGTTATCATCTTATTTTTCTGTTAGTCTGTTTGTTCTTCATTCTATTCTTTATTGTTAGTCTGTGTTGATTATTATTAAATGTATTATTTGTTTATTCTAGTCAATCAGTTTGGTTTGTTATGGCGTCATCACTTCGCACGTGTGTATGCTCTCCACCCCCTCCCGCGTTACACCTTGATGACTCGCCGAAAAAGCCCCCTCACAGGAGACATGTTCATCGACCTCTTCAACAGATTCCCTGTGAGAGAAAACACACACACCACTTTCACAAACAGCCTCACATACAAAGGGGTACCACACACAGACATATAAATTCAGCACATACTCAAAACATGCAAAAACACACATTTGTTCATATTTGGTACCTACAGAATTGAATCTATTCTGGTCTTATTGTTGAGTTACTGTAATATAATAACATTCATGTTCTCCACCTGCATCTGCTGGTGATGGCGCTTTTAGAATAATGTTACACAACAGGGTTAATGCTCTACATAACAGTAGTGTAGTGGGTTAGCCACCTTAGCCAGTGCTGAACAGTGCTGTTGAAATGTGAGTTCTCACTAATGCCTTTATACTAAAGAATATGTGTGGTTTATGCAGTAAAAAGGTTCATTGGTGAAAAAAGTACTAATCCCTTTCCCTTTTGATTTCATTGCGTGGGACAGCTAGTCTATTTAATGTTTTCAGGGGAGAGTTTTACTAAAGCTTGGAGTGTGAGGGAAAACGAGAAAATAATTAGATAGTATGCCTAATCACTAGTGGACTATAGTAGAAACACATTATCCTGAGTACACAGGAGAACCTAGCCTTCATAATCATTATAAATAGTTGTGCAGATGAAAACGAACTCACCTTACCTACAAGGCAGTAGTTAAGAGGTAGGGGGCTCTACAAGAAGAAAATCTGACATTCTTCCATCAGTGCTTATAAATGGAATGTAATACATTTTCAGTGCAAAAATACACCTGCCTGTAAATATTTTACAAAACCTCTCTAGCTTTGTCTGATCATAATTAAAATATACTGTATTTGGAAACAAAGGTAAGACAACAGTGGTAAAACATTCAGTGATTAGAAGTTCATCATAATGAATTGCTGGCTGATAACATTACCCAAAAAGTTGGGTGTTTTGTTTTTTAAATAAACATCCTGCTGTGACACAGCTCACAGGTGATGGTACTAATCCTCCCCAGAAAGCAAGACTTAGAGAATGTATGTGTCCAAGTTGAAACCTAAGAGATGATTGCCCCTTTTCTATATTTATTTCTACTCCATAAAAAAAAAATCTGTTTTACACAGACCAAGGTGTCATGTTCCCTTCAATAGTTGTTACAAAGGCACTTTTGATCATTTTAAGAAAGAAATGTTGATATGGAAATATGTAAATACTGTTTGCATTAGTGATAAAAGTGGGATTGATTATTTTATCACCTAATCAGTGTGTGTGTGTGTTTGTAAAAGCTGATATCTATCTGTAAAGCATCCTTGAGTCTGAGAAATATATATAAATGTAAATATTATTATGTAACTAATAAGAAGAAGAGGAAGAGGGAGGAGGAGGAGGAGGAGGAGGAGGAGGAGGAAGAGTCTACTCTGATGTGCAGGATCCCCTCCAGTAGAACTTCATGTAGGAGACGTTCTACTGTACAATGTACAATCAGTGTAGATGGACCACACACAGGTGATGTATTTTCTGTTTATTAAGTTACTTAAAACAATAGGAACGGTTCATATTACTGGTCAGTAAATGCATTTATTATTCAAAACAGTGAGTTTCACTATATTTTGATTGTCTTAATACTGAAGTATACAGTTCAAACTAATGAAAATACAAAACAGCAGATTATAATAAATACTCACCTTTTACTGGAGCCAAAGTCATGTCGGTGTCTGTGTTCTTTCCTAAAACGACAGCAGACTTATAAGCAACCAAAAATCACACAGATAGAAACATAAAGAAAATAAAATCTTGCTATTTGATTTACACATGAGGTTACCTGAGAGTATCCTGAACATGACTGTGCTCAGGCAGGTTAAAGTCTTACCTTCTACGGTGACCCTAAAGGTGAATACAATCTCCTTATTCCTGATGTCCCATATGATGTAAACGCCACTGTCAGACTCTTTCAGCTGCAGACTGGAACTGAATGACACTCTCTGTTCATACTCAGAGACACACTGACCTGACTGCGTTTGGACTGGGGTCACTAGTCCTGTTAATAAACATCTCAACTGGCACTGAGATGGGAACAACCAGGATAAGAGATTCTCCAGGGTTAAGCTGCCTGGAAACCTCAGGAGCAGCAAGGACACACACACACAGATAACCACCACATGGACTTACCTTGTTTTTTATTCTCCAGTTGCAAATATTTAGTAAGGAAAATAAAGGAGGACACTTACCCTCTATCCGTAGACACACAGCACAGATCCCTACACCATCAGCATATAATTTAACATCATTTTTCCATCAATGACTGATCAGGTGAAATAAGTCAGCATGAAAATAACAAAACGCCCAGGTCTGACTGGCAAGTCTGTGTTAACACTAGCTAGTTAGCAAACACTAGCTAGCTAGCAAAGTATTGACCAGAACATTTCCTGCTTGTATATTAATCCAACGAGTCAGGTTTTTCTAAATTTGTTTTTAAAGATTTGCTTCGCTTGGTATGTAGTGTATCTCAAGGAAATCAAAGCAATTTTGTTCATTTGTACTGGAATAAAAACCCTTTTATGCTGAACGACCTTAACTCGCTGTTAATGGAACTGTACTGTTAGCAGATAGCTAAGTTACACAGCATTAAATAGTAAATCTACTAGTCTTTGTGGCCTTCACAAATACTTGATGAAGTTGTCGATGCTTTGTCTGTCATCTTTGGACTGAAGAATCTACATGTCATCAGCAGACAGCTTTATAAATCACAGAGACAACACATTACTGTGGTGACCCGCTTCAGGTAAGCGGTGTAACGGAATTAAACGTGAATGACAGACGGAGAAGTTCGCACGGTATACACACACGACTGCAGCCCTGAGAAGCGGCAGCTTTGGAGACTTTATTTTCATTCATCTTAGGGCCAAGTCACTTTATTCCATTTTTTAAGTAAGTGAGAAGTCAACAAATTTACAACTGGACTCCCCCCAAATTAATATACAGTACTCGATGTCAGTGGGTGAATACAATACACAGCGCCTCCATTTTGGAGGTAACTCAAACTCCTTTTACAAGTATCCCAGTAGTGCACCGTGATGATAAAGACTTAATATTCATACATGCACCGTACACGTCGCTATATATGTCTGAGAACAGAGTTCAAAGTAAGCTAAATATCAAGCATACAGTTTCAAATAAAACGATAAAGGATTCTGGTACTTAATTTTCAAATAACGGTTAGAAATTCCAGATACCACACAATATAAGCATATATAAACCTGACATATTATAGATAATTTACACAGTAGCAGTTTCTACTTGAAACGTGTTACAAAGGGACCCTGTTGTTGTTCTTCATTCGCCACTATTCCGATATGCCTCTGCCTATAATTCCTGGTATTTGCACTGACTGGGTCTATGAAAGCAGGGAGCAGGCGTATGTGTCTGTCAAGGCTGTTGTGCGTTTGGAAGCGGTCTCAATGTCCAGTCTCTGCTCATCCCAGGAACTGCTACCATTACCAGCACATCAAAAATCCTTCCACTGTCTACATGTTGTAAACACCTTAAAGAGAATTTACATACTGAAACTTGTTCTATGAAATTTACGTGTTTATGGGTTTTATGGTGCCTTATTCTCTCTCTACATGTGTCTATATATCCTGTCAGATAGTGAGTGAAGTGACTGGTCTACATTTTACATCAGTACATCTTTATTTATTTCCACATTTTTTAAACATGGAACTAATTCTTCATAAAGGAGAGCATAAACACATCATCACTTGTGAAGTGTTTACTTTTTAATTTTTTAAACATGGAGCTTATCCTCTGTGAGAAAGAGCTCTGACACATCTTCTCCAGAGAGTTCGGCTTCTGGTGTAGATCTAAAACAAGGAGAAAGAAATACCATCAGAAACAAAATGGTGTTTAACATTCGCACTTTCTAAAAAGCAAACTGTTTTTCTCTGCTTCTGAAGAGCTACTTTTATGCACACCAGAACTCAAAGCTTGGTCTTCTTCCTCCATGGACTGTCATGCTACTAAATTCATTAAGAACATAAATATATAAAATAGACCACTACTTTACCTTCCTGACAGTTCTTGAGATCCTCCCCATTAGGCGATGTATCCAGTGTGTCTGCCCGGTCTTAGCTTCAGCCACACCAGATACAGTGGTCCTTACTGTTGTTGGCTTTGCAGATCCGGGGCCGTCTATGGAGGGACAGTAGAGGAACTGGGCCAGATCTTTCCTCTGAATAACCTTAACAAATGATAAAGCTCCTCCAAGCACCAGACCACCACTGATGAATGCTTGGTTCACATTCACATTTTTCCTGGCCTTAATTCTTCTGAGGAGCTCATCATACACAGCTTCAATGACTGAACTGTGGAACTTCTCAGGGAGGTCCATCCTATCCTCCACATGCACTCCAGTTGCACTGAACAAAAGTCCATGCACACATTCAGCTGCAGAGGTAAAATGGCCACTCCATGGTTCTGTCACCTGTGACCCAGCAATACCTGTACAGAATTCCTTTTGCACCTTCAGGAAAACTGTACGAAGACAGTGGCGTACTGCACAAAGTGAGACAGTAGGAACCCCAAAGTGTGTTGTGCTCGTTTGGGGTTCTGAGCCATATGAGGTTCTTTCATTGGTGGAAGCCGTTGATAATTTTACCTCGATCTTCTGTAACTCAGCATTACAAACACCAGTGTAAACAGAATAGTTCCAAGTCAAAAAAGCCGAAAAATCGAACGCCGTAAATCGGCGGGGCTACATAATGAAAATACACAGTGTCAATACCGGAGGCTAAAAGGCAACAAACATAGCTCAGCTCACGATAACCACATGTTTGGGCTAATGTTAGCTAGCTAGTTAGCTAGCTAGCTAATATTAGATATGAAATGCCTAAACCCTACCGTTAGTTAACAAGCTAGCTAGCATTAGCATAGTGAACTAAATACCCAAACTGACGACCTCTGTGGTTGCTGCTAAACACAAAGTCCGGGAATTGTTTTCTCCTACCACTGATAGCTAGCTAGGCAGGACAGTTAGCTCATTCAAATAAAGGCTACTCGGCTCTGGACCTCGATATTCTCTCCGTAGTTACAACTGCTACACTTTCCCCAAAACCGACGGCGCACAATTTCAATCATTTCTAATCTCCCGGTTTCATGAGGATGGTAGGGAAAACTTACCCGATATTCTGCCATGACGCGATCAAAGTCGTTATAACAGAAAACTGCGCTGTGCACTAAAATATATATACTCGCCATGTGGCGTCATAATAGACTTGGTTACCCCAACAACAGCCATTATGAAGTAGGCAGCAGGGAGTGCTGTGAAACTGTATTAATATTCATAAAACCGCCAATCATGATATTAACACATTATTCACAATAATTAACAAGACAGAAGGAACATTCTTGATTAATGTCGTCTTGAAAGCCTTGTACAGACTATGTCATATGGTTAAAAAGCTATAATAACAAACCAGACTGCGGTACATGTCAGATATAATAACAATAATTTAAACAGGAGTACATAAAATTCTTAAGAAGTAATATGGGCTAACCCATATAATTAGTATCATAATGGGTAATGTTTGTCCATGACACATGAATTGGAATAATACCATTAATTGATAATAAATTACTTCTAATTAATTATTGACAGAAAAGTAATCCACATAGCTGTTCTATAGCTGATCTTATATTCTGGTCAGTTCTCATTTGGTTGCCATCATTGCATTTCTAGTCCAATCTCATTTGTTCTCTGTGTTTGGTTACTCTTGCTGCATGTTGCTTTCCTTGTTTAGTTCTGTATCTTCGTGCTCAATATTGTTTGTTTTTATGCTCACCGTTATGTTTTATTATTGTTGTTCTGTTAGTCTTTCTCTAATGTTTTATTCCCTCGTTGCCTATTTCTCGCCATCACCCTGTTATCATCTTATTTTTCTGTTAGTCTGTTTGTTCTTCATTCTATTCTTTATTGTTAGTCTGTGTTGATTATTATTAAATGTATTATTTGTTTATTCTAGTCAATCAGTTTGGTTTGTTATGGCGTCATCACTTCGCACGTGTGTATGCTCTCCACCCCCTCCCGCGTTACACCTTGATGACTCGCCGAAAAAGCCCCCTCACAGGAGACATGTTCATCGACCTCTTCAACAGATTCCCTGTGAGAGAAAACACACACACCACTTTCACAAACAGCCTCACATACAAAGGGGTACCACACACAGACATATAAATTCAGCACATACTCAAAACATGCAAAAACACACATTTGTTCATATTTGGTACCTACAGAATTGAATCTATTCTGGTCTTATTGTTGAGTTACTGTAATATAATAACATTCATGTTCTCCACCTGCATCTGCTGGTGATGGCGCTTTTAGAATAATGTTACACAACAGGGTTAATGCTCTACATAACAGTAGTGTAGTGGGTTAGCCACCTTAGCCAGTGCTGAACAGTGCTGTTGAAATGTGAGTTCTCACTAATGCCTTTATACTAAAGAATATGTGTGGTTTATGCAGTAAAAAGGTTCATTGGTGAAAAAAGTACTAATCCCTTTCCCTTTTGATTTCATTGCGTGGGACAGCTAGTCTATTTAATGTTTTCAGGGGAGAGTTTTACTAAAGCTTGGAGTGTGAGGGAAAACGAGAAAATAATTAGATAGTATGCCTAATCACTAGTGGACTATAGTAGAAACACATTATCCTGAGTACACAGGAGAACCTAGCCTTCATAATCATTATAAATAGTTGTGCAGATGAAAACGAACTCACCTTACCTACAAGGCAGTAGTTAAGAGGTAGGGGGCTCTACAAGAAGAAAATCTGACATTCTTCCATCAGTGCTTATAAATGGAATGTAATACATTTTCAGTGCAAAAATACACCTGCCTGTAAATATTTTACAAAACCTCTCTAGCTTTGTCTGATCATAATTAAAATATACTGTATTTGGAAACAAAGGTAAGACAACAGTGGTAAAACATTCAGTGATTAGAAGTTCATCATAATGAATTGCTGGCTGATAACATTACCCAAAAAGTTGGGTGTTTTGTTTTTTAAATAAACATCCTGCTGTGACACAGCTCACAGGTGATGGTACTAATCCTCCCCAGAAAGCAAGACTTAGAGAATGTATGTGTCCAAGTTGAAACCTAAGAGATGATTGCCCCTTTTCTATATTTATTTCTACTCCATAAAAAAAAAATCTGTTTTACACAGACCAAGGTGTCATGTTCCCTTCAATAGTTGTTACAAAGGCACTTTTGATCATTTTAAGAAAGAAATGTTGATATGGAAATATGTAAATACTGTTTGCATTAGTGATAAAAGTGGGATTGATTATTTTATCACCTAATCAGTGTGTGTGTGTGTTTGTAAAAGCTGATATCTATCTGTAAAGCATCCTTGAGTCTGAGAAATATATATAAATGTAAATATTATTATGTAACTAATAAGAAGAAGAGGAAGAGGGAGGAGGAGGAGGAGGAGGAGGAGGAGGAAGAGTCTACTCTGATGTGCAGGATCCCCTCCAGTAGAACTTCATGTAGGAGACGTTCTACTGTACAATGTACAATCAGTGTAGATGGACCACACACAGGTGATGTATTTTCTGTTTATTAAGTTACTTAAAACAATAGGAACGGTTCATATTACTGGTCAGTAAATGCATTTATTATTCAAAACAGTGAGTTTCACTATATTTTGATTGTCTTAATACTGAAGTATACAGTTCAAACTAATGAAAATACAAAACAGCAGATTATAATAAATACTCACCTTTTACTGGAGCCAAAGTCATGTCGGTGTCTGTGTTCTTTCCTAAAACGACAGCAGACTTATAAGCAACCAAAAATCACACAGATAGAAACATAAAGAAAATAAAATCTTGCTATTTGATTTACACATGAGGTTACCTGAGAGTATCCTGAACATGACTGTGCTCAGGCAGGTTAAAGTCTTACCTTCTACGGTGACCCTAAAGGTGAATACAATCTCCTTATTCCTGATGTCCCATATGATGTAAACGCCACTGTCAGACTCTTTCAGCTGCAGACTGGAACTGAATGACACTCTCTGTTCATACTCAGAGACACACTGACCTGACTGCGTTTGGACTGGGGTCACTAGTCCTGTTAATAAACATCTCAACTGGCACTGAGATGGGAACAACCAGGATAAGAGATTCTCCAGGGTTAAGCTGCCTGGAAACCTCAGGAGCAGCAAGGACACACACACACAGATAACCACCACATGGACTTACCTTGTTTTTTATTCTCCAGTTGCAAATATTTAGTAAGGAAAATAAAGGAGGACACTTACCCTCTATCCGTAGACACACAGCACAGATCCCTACACCATCAGCATATAATTTAACATCATTTTTCCATCAATGACTGATCAGGTGAAATAAGTCAGCATGAAAATAACAAAACGCCCAGGTCTGACTGGCAAGTCTGTGTTAACACTAGCTAGTTAGCAAACACTAGCTAGCTAGCAAAGTATTGACCAGAACATTTCCTGCTTGTATATTAATCCAACGAGTCAGGTTTTTCTAAATTTGTTTTTAAAGATTTGCTTCGCTTGGTATGTAGTGTATCTCAAGGAAATCAAAGCAATTTTGTTCATTTGTACTGGAATAAAAACCCTTTTATGCTGAACGACGTTAACTCGCTGTTAATGGAACTGTACTGTTAGCAGATAGCTAAGTTACACAGCATTAAATAGTAAATCTACTAGTCTTTGTGGCCTTCACAAATACTTGATGAAGTTGTCGATGCTTTGTCTGTCATCTTTGGACTGAAGAATCTACATGTCATCAGCAGACAGCTTTATAAATCACAGAGACAACACATTACTGTGGTGACCCGCTTCAGGTAAGCGGTGTAACGGAATTAAACGTGAATGACAGACGGAGAAGTTCGCACGGTATACACACACGACTGCAGCCCTGAGAAGCGGCAGCTTTGGAGACTTTATTTTCATTCATCTTAGGGCCAAGTCACTTTATTCCATTTTTTAAGTAAGTGAGAAGTCAACAAATTTACAACTGGACTCCCCCCAAATTAATATACAGTACTCGATGTCAGTGGGTGAATACAATACACAGCGCCTCCATTTTGGAGGTAACTCAAACTCCTTTTACAAGTATCCCAGTAGTGCACCGTGATGATAAAGACTTAATATTCATACATGCACCGTACACGTCGCTATATATGTCTGAGAACAGAGTTCAAAGTAAGCTAAATATCAAGCATACAGTTTCAAATAAAACGATAAAGGATTCTGGTACTTAATTTTCAAATAACGGTTAGAAATTCCAGATACCACACAATATAAGCATATATAAACCTGACATATTATAGATAATTTACACAGTAGCAGTTTCTACTTGAAACGTGTTACAAAGGGACCCTGTTGTTGTTCTTCATTCGCCACTATTCCGATATGCCTCTGCCTATAATTCCTGGTATTT
Organism: Electrophorus electricus; assembly: GCF_041902795.1. Taxonomy (NCBI): domain Eukaryota; kingdom Metazoa; phylum Chordata; class Actinopteri; order Gymnotiformes; family Gymnotidae; genus Electrophorus; species Electrophorus electricus. Next base: position 12,786,343 of record NC_137497.1, on the reverse strand, counting down.
GCACTGACTGGGTCTATGAAAGCAGGGAGCAGGCGTATGTGTCTGTCAAGGCTGTTGTGCGTTTGGAAGCGGTCTCAATGTCCAGTCTCTGCTCATCCCAGGAACTGCTACCATTACCAGCACATCAAAAATCCTTCCACTGTCTACATGTTGTAAACACCTTAAAGAGAATTTACATACTGAAACTTGTTCTATGAAATTTACGTGTTTATGGGTTTTATGGTGCCTTATTCTCTCTCTACATGTGTCTATATATCCTGTCAGATAGTGAGTGAAGTGACTGGTCTACATTTTACATCAGTACATCTTTATTTATTTCCACATTTTTTAAACATGGAACTAATTCTTCATAAAGGAGAGCATAAACACATCATCACTTGTGAAGTGTTTACTTTTTATTTTTTTAAACATGGAGCTTATCCTCTGTGAGAAAGAGCTCTGACACATCTTCTCCAGAGAGTTCGGCTTCTGGTGTAGATCTAAAACAAGGAGAAAGAAATACCATCAGAAACAAAATGGTGTTTAACATTCGCACTTTCTAAAAAGCAAACTGTTTTTCTCTGCTTCTGAAGAGCTACTTTTATGCACACCAGAACTCAAAGCTTGGTCTTCTTCCTCCATGGACTGTCATGCTACTAAATTCATTAAGAACATAAATATATAAAATAGACCACTACTTTACCTTCCTGACAGTTCTTGAGATCCTCCCCATTAGGCGATGTATCCAGTGTGTCTGCCCGGTCTTAGCTTCAGCCACACCAGATACAGTGGTCCTTACTGTTGTTGGCTTTGCAGATCCGGGGCCGTCTATGGAGGGACAGTAGAGGAACTGGGCCAGATCTTTCCTCTGAATAACCTTAACAAATGATAAAGCTCCTCCAAGCACCAGACCACCACTGATGAATGCTTGGTTCACATTCACATTTTTCCTGGCCTTAATTCTTCTGAGGAGCTCATCATACACAGCTTCAATGACTGAACTGTGGAACTTCTCAGGGAGGTCCATCCTATCCTCCACATGCACTCCAGTTGCACTGAACAAAAGTCCATGCACACATTCAGCTGCAGAGGTAAAATGGCCACTCCATGGTTCTGTCACCTGTGACCCAGCAATACCTGTACAGAATTCCTTTTGCACCTTCAGGAAAACTGTACGAAGACAGTGGCGTACTGCACAAAGTGAGACAGTAGGAACCCCAAAGTGTGTTGTGCTCGTTTGGGGTTCTGAGCCATATGAGGTTCTTTCATTGGTGGAAGCCGTTGATAATTTTACCTCGATCTTCTGTAACTCAGCATTACAAACACCAGTGTAAACAGAATAGTTCCAAGTCAAAAAAGCCGAAAAATCGAACGCCGTAAATCGGCGGGGCTACATAATGAAAATACACAGTGTCAATACCGGAGGCTAAAAGGCAACAAACATAGCTCAGCTCACGATAACCACATGTTTGGGCTAATGTTAGCTAGCTAGTTAGCTAGCTAGCTAATATTAGATATGAAATGCCTAAACCCTACCGTTAGTTAACAAGCTAGCTAGCATTAGCATAGTGAACTAAATACCCAAACTGACGACCTCTGTGGTTGCTGCTAAACACAAAGTCCGGGAATTGTTTTCTCCTACCACTGATAGCTAGCTAGGCAGGACAGTTAGCTCATTCAAATAAAGGCTACTCGGCTCTGGACCTCGATATTCTCTCCGTAGTTACAACTGCTACACTTTCCCCAAAACCGACGGCGCACAATTTCAATCATTTCTAATCTCCCGGTTTCATGAGGATGGTAGGGAAAACTTACCCGATATTCTGCCATGACGCGATCAAAGTCGTTATAACAGAAAACTGCGCTGTGCACTAAAATATATATACTCGCCATGTGGCGTCATAATAGACTTGGTTACCCCAACAACAGCCATTATGAAGTAGGCAGCAGGGAGTGCTGTGAAACTGTATTAATATTCATAAAACCGCCAATCATGATATTAACACATTATTCACAATAATTAACAAGACAGAAGGAACATTCTTGATTAATGTCGTCTTGAAAGCCTTGTACAGACTATGTCATATGGTTAAAAAGCTATAATAACAAACCAGACTGCGGTACATGTCAGATATAATAACAATAATTTAAACAGGAGTACATAAAATTCTTAAGAAGTAATATGGGCTAACCCATATAATTAGTATCATAATGGGTAATGTTTGTCCATGACACATGAATTGGAATAATACCATTAATTGATAATAAATTACTTCTAATTAATTATTGACAGAAAAGTAATCCACATAGCTGTTCTATAGCTGATCTTATATTCTGGTCAGTTCTCATTTGGTTGCCATCATTGCATTTCTAGTCCAATCTCATTTGTTCTCTGTGTTTGGTTACTCTTGCTGCATGTTGCTTTCCTTGTTTAGTTCTGTATCTTCGTGCTCAATATTGTTTGTTTTTATGCTCACCGTTATGTTTTATTATTGTTGTTCTGTTAGTCTTTCTCTAATGTTTTATTCCCTCGTTGCCTATTTCTCGCCATCACCCTGTTATCATCTTATTTTTCTGTTAGTCTGTTTGTTCTTCATTCTATTCTTTATTGTTAGTCTGTGTTGATTATTATTAAATGTATTATTTGTTTATTCTAGTCAATCAGTTTGGTTTGTTATGGCGTCATCACTTCGCACGTGTGTATGCTCTCCACCCCCTCCCGCGTTACACCTTGATGACTCGCCGAAAAAGCCCCCTCACAGGAGACATGTTCATCGACCTCTTCAACAGATTCCCTGTGAGAGAAAACACACACACCACTTTCACAAACAGCCTCACATACAAAGGGGTACCACACACAGACATATAAATTCAGCACATACTCAAAACATGCAAAAACACACATTTGTTCATATTTGGTACCTACAGAATTGAATCTATTCTGGTCTTATTGTTGAGTTACTGTAATATAATAACATTCATGTTCTCCACCTGCATCTGCTGGTGATGGCGCTTTTAGAATAATGTTACACAACAGGGTTAATGCTCTACATAACAGTAGTGTAGTGGGTTAGCCACCTTAGCCAGTGCTGAACAGTGCTGTTGAAATGTGAGTTCTCACTAATGCCTTTATACTAAAGAATATGTGTGGTTTATGCAGTAAAAAGGTTCATTGGTGAAAAAAGTACTAATCCCTTTCCCTTTTGATTTCATTGCGTGGGACAGCTAGTCTATTTAATGTTTTCAGGGGAGAGTTTTACTAAAGCTTGGAGTGTGAGGGAAAACGAGAAAATAATTAGATAGTATGCCTAATCACTAGTGGACTATAGTAGAAACACATTATCCTGAGTACACAGGAGAACCTAGCCTTCATAATCATTATAAATAGTTGTGCAGATGAAAACGAACTCACCTTACCTACAAGGCAGTAGTTAAGAGGTAGGGGGCTCTACAAGAAGAAAATCTGACATTCTTCCATCAGTGCTTATAAATGGAATGTAATACATTTTCAGTGCAAAAATACACCTGCCTGTAAATATTTTACAAAACCTCTCTAGCTTTGTCTGATCATAATTAAAATATACTGTATTTGGAAACAAAGGTAAGACAACAGTGGTAAAACATTCAGTGATTAGAAGTTCATCATAATGAATTGCTGGCTGATAACATTACCCAAAAAGTTGGGTGTTTTGTTTTTTAAATAAACATCCTGCTGTGACACAGCTCACAGGTGATGGTACTAATCCTCCCCAGAAAGCAAGACTTAGAGAATGTATGTGTCCAAGTTGAAACCTAAGAGATGATTGCCCCTTTTCTATATTTATTTCTACTCCATAAAAAAAAAAATCTGTTTTACACAGACCAAGGTGTCATGTTCCCTTCAATAGTTGTTACAAAGGCACTTTTGATCATTTTAAGAAAGAAATGTTGATATGGAAATATGTAAATACTGTTTGCATTAGTGATAAAAGTGGGATTGATTATTTTATCACCTAATCAGTGTGTGTGTGTGTTTGTAAAAGCTGATATCTATCTGTAAAGCATCCTTGAGTCTGAGAAATATATATAAATGTAAATATTATTATGTAACTAATAAGAAGAAGAGGAAGAGGGAGGAGGAGGAGGAGGAGGAGGAGGAGGAAGAGTCTACTCTGATGTGCAGGATCCCCTCCAGTAGAACTTCATGTAGGAGACGTTCTACTGTACAATGTACAATCAGTGTAGATGGACCACACACAGGTGATGTATTTTCTGTTTATTAAGTTACTTAAAACAATAGGAACGGTTCATATTACTGGTCAGTAAATGCATTTATTATTCAAAACAGTGAGTTTCACTATATTTTGATTGTCTTAATACTGAAGTATACAGTTCAAACTAATGAAAATACAAAACAGCAGATTATAATAAATACTCACCTTTTACTGGAGCCAAAGTCATGTCGGTGTCTGTGTTCTTTCCTAAAACGACAGCAGACTTATAAGCAACCAAAAATCACACAGATAGAAACATAAAGAAAATAAAATCTTGCTATTTGATTTACACATGAGGTTACCTGAGAGTATCCTGAACATGACTGTGCTCAGGCAGGTTAAAGTCTTACCTTCTACGGTGACCCTAAAGGTGAATACAATCTCCTTATTCCTGATGTCCCATATGATGTAAACGCCACTGTCAGACTCTTTCAGCTGCAGACTGGAACTGAATGACACTCTCTGTTCATACTCAGAGACACACTGACCTGACTGCGTTTGGACTGGGGTCACTAGTCCTGTTAATAAACATCTCAACTGGCACTGAGATGGGAACAACCAGGATAAGAGATTCTCCAGGGTTAAGCTGCCTGGAAACCTCAGGAGCAGCAAGGACACACACACACAGATAACCACCACATGGACTTACCTTGTTTTTTATTCTCCAGTTGCAAATATTTAGTAAGGAAAATAAAGGAGGACACTTACCCTCTATCCGTAGACACACAGCACAGATCCCTACACCATCAGCATATAATTTAACATCATTTTTCCATCAATGACTGATCAGGTGAAATAAGTCAGCATGAAAATAACAAAACGCCCAGGTCTGACTGGCAAGTCTGTGTTAACACTAGCTAGTTAGCAAACACTAGCTAGCTAGCAAAGTATTGACCAGAACATTTCCTGCTTGTATATTAATCCAACGAGTCAGGTTTTTCTAAATTTGTTTTTAAAGATTTGCTTCGCTTGGTATGTAGTGTATCTCAAGGAAATCAAAGCAATTTTGTTCATTTGTACTGGAATAAAAACCCTTTTATGCTGAACGACGTTAACTCGCTGTTAATGGAACTGTACTGTTAGCAGATAGCTAAGTTACACAGCATTAAATAGTAAATCTACTAGTCTTTGTGGCCTTCACAAATACTTGATGAAGTTGTCGATGCTTTGTCTGTCATCTTTGGACTGAAGAATCTACATGTCATCAGCAGACAGCTTTATAAATCACAGAGACAACACATTACTGTGGTGACCCGCTTCAGGTAAGCGGTGTAACGGAATTAAACGTGAATGACAGACGGAGAAGTTCGCACGGTATACACACACGACTGCAGCCCTGAGAAGCGGCAGCTTTGGAGACTTTATTTTCATTCATCTTAGGGCCAAGTCACTTTATTCCATTTTTTAAGTAAGTGAGAAGTCAACAAATTTACAACTGGACTCCCCCCAAATTAATATACAGTACTCGATGTCAGTGGGTGAATACAATACACAGCGCCTCCATTTTGGAGGTAACTCAAACTCCTTTTACAAGTATCCCAGTAGTGCACCGTGATGATAAAGACTTAATATTCATACATGCACCGTACACGTCGCTATATATGTCTGAGAACAGAGTTCAAAGTAAGCTAAATATCAAGCATACAGTTTCAAATAAAACGATAAAGGATTCTGGTACTTAATTTTCAAATAACGGTTAGAAATTCCAGATACCACACAATATAAGCATATATAAACCTGACATATTATAGATAATTTACACAGTAGCAGTTTCTACTTGAAACGTGTTACAAAGGGACCCTGTTGTTGTTCTTCATTCGCCACTATTCCGATATGCCTCTGCCTATAATTCCTGGTATTTGCACTGACTGGGTCTATGAAAGCAGGGAGCAGGCGTATGTGTCTGTCAAGGCTGTTGTGCGTTTGGAAGCGGTCTCAATGTCCAGTCTCTGCTCATCCCAGGAACTGCTACCATTACCAGCACATCAAAAATCCTTCCACTGTCTACATGTTGTAAACACCTTAAAGAGAATTTACATACTGAAACTTGTTCTATGAAATTTACGTGTTTATGGGTTTTATGGTGCCTTATTCTCTCTCTACATGTGTCTATATATCCTGTCAGATAGTGAGTGAAGTGACTGGTCTACATTTTACATCAGTACATCTTTATTTATTTCCACATTTTTTAAACATGGAACTAATTCTTCATAAAGGAGAGCATAAACACATCATCACTTGTGAAGTGTTTACTTTTTAATTTTTTAAACATGGAGCTTATCCTCTGTGAGAAAGAGCTCTGACACATCTTCTCCAGAGAGTTCGGCTTCTGGTGTAGATCTAAAACAAGGAGAAAGAAATACCATCAGAAACAAAATGGTGTTTAACATTCGCACTTTCTAAAAAGCAAACTGTTTTTCTCTGCTTCTGAAGAGCTACTTTTATGCACACCAGAACTCAAAGCTTGGTCTTCTTCCTCCATGGACTGTCATGCTACTAAATTCATTAAGAACATAAATATATAAAATAGACCACTACTTTACCTTCCTGACAGTTCTTGAGATCCTCCCCATTAGGCGATGTATCCAGTGTGTCTGCCCGGTCTTAGCTTCAGCCACACCAGATACAGTGGTCCTTACTGTTGTTGGCTTTGCAGATCCGGGGCCGTCTATGGAGGGACAGTAGAGGAACTGGGCCAGATCTTTCCTCTGAATAACCTTAACAAATGATAAAGCTCCTCCAAGCACCAGACCACCACTGATGAATGCTTGGTTCACATTCACATTTTTCCTGGCCTTAATTCTTCTGAGGAGCTCATCATACACAGCTTCAATGACTGAACTGTGGAACTTCTCAGGGAGGTCCATCCTATCCTCCACATGCACTCCAGTTGCACTGAACAAAAGTCCATGCACACATTCAGCTGCAGAGGTAAAATGGCCACTCCATGGTTCTGTCACCTGTGACCCAGCAATACCTGTACAGAATTCCTTTTGCACCTTCAGGAAAACTGTACGAAGACAGTGGCGTACTGCACAAAGTGAGACAGTAGGAACCCCAAAGTGTGTTGTGCTCGTTTGGGGTTCTGAGCCATATGAGGTTCTTTCATTGGTGGAAGCCGTTGATAATTTTACCTCGATCTTCTGTAACTCAGCATTACAAACACCAGTGTAAACAGAATAGTTCCAAGTCAAAAAAGCCGAAAAATCGAACGCCGTAAATCGGCGGGGCTACATAATGAAAATACACAGTGTCAATACCGGAGGCTAAAAGGCAACAAACATAGCTCAGCTCACGATAACCACATGTTTGGGCTAATGTTAGCTAGCTAGTTAGCTAGCTAGCTAATATTAGATATGAAATGCCTAAACCCTACCGTTAGTTAACAAGCTAGCTAGCATTAGCATAGTGAACTAAATACCCAAACTGACGACCTCTGTGGTTGCTGCTAAACACAAAGTCCGGGAATTGTTTTCTCCTACCACTGATAGCTAGCTAGGCAGGACAGTTAGCTCATTCAAATAAAGGCTACTCGGCTCTGGACCTCGATATTCTCTCCGTAGTTACAACTGCTACACTTTCCCCAAAACCGACGGCGCACAATTTCAATCATTTCTAATCTCCCGGTTTCATGAGGATGGTAGGGAAAACTTACCCGATATTCTGCCATGACGCGATCAAAGTCGTTATAACAGAAAACTGCGCTGTGCACTAAAATATATATACTCGCCATGTGGCGTCATAATAGACTTGGTTACCCCAACAACAGCCATTATGAAGTAGGCAGCAGGGAGTGCTTTGAAACTGTATTAATATTCATAAAACCGCCAATCATGATATTAACACATTATTCACAATAATTAACAAGACAGAAGGAACATTCTTGATTAATGTCGTCTTGAAAGCCTTGTACAGACTATGTCATATGGTTAAAAAGCTATAATAACAAACCAGACTGCGGTACATGTCAGATATAATAACAATAATTTAAACAGGAGTACATAAAATTCTTAAGAAGTAATATGGGCTAACCCATATAATTAGTATCATAATGGGTAATGTTTGTCCATGACACATGAATTGGAATAATACCATTAATTGATAATAAATTACTTCTAATTAATTATTGACAGAAAAGTAATCCACATAGCTGTTCTATAGCTGATCTTATATTCTGGTCAGTTCTCATTTGGTTGCCATCATTGCATTTCTAGTCCAATCTCATTTGTTCTCTGTGTTTGGTTACTCTTGCTGCATGTTGCTTTCCTTGTTTAGTTCTGTATCTTCGTGCTCAATATTGTTTGTTTTTATGCTCACCGTTATGTTTTATTATTGTTGTTCTGTTAGTCTTTCTCTAATGTTTTATTCCCTCGTTGCCTATTTCTCGCCATCACCCTGTTATCATCTTATTTTTCTGTTAGTCTGTTTGTTCTTCATTCTATTCTTTATTGTTAGTCTGTGTTGATTATTATTAAATGTATTATTTGTTTATTCTAGTCAATCAGTTTGGTTTGTTATGGCGTCATCACTTCGCACGTGTGTATGCTCTCCACCCCCTCCCGCGTTACACCTTGATGACTCGCCGAAAAAGCCCCCTCACAGGAGACATGTTCATCGACCTCTTCAACAGATTCCCTGTGAGAGAAAACACACACACCACTTTCACAAACAGCCTCACATACAAAGGGGTACCACACACAGACATATAAATTCAGCACATACTCAAAACATGCAAAAACACACATTTGTTCATATTTGGTACCTACAGAATTGAATCTATTCTGGTCTTATTGTTGAGTTACTGTAATATAATAACATTCATGTTCTCCACCTGCATCTGCTGGTGATGGCGCTTTTAGAATAATGTTACACAACAGGGTTAATGCTCTACATAACAGTAGTGTAGTGGGTTAGCCACCTTAGCCAGTGCTGAACAGTGCTGTTGAAATGTGAGTTCTCACTAATGCCTTTATACTAAAGAATATGTGTGGTTTATGCAGTAAAAAGGTTCATTGGTGAAAAAAGTACTAATCCCTTTCCCTTTTGATTTCATTGCGTGGGACAGCTAGTCTATTTAATGTTTTCAGGGGAGAGTTTTACTAAAGCTTGGAGTGTGAGGGAAAACGAGAAAATAATTAGATAGTATGCCTAATCACTAGTGGACTATAGTAGAAACACATTATCCTGAGTACACAGGAGAACCTAGCCTTCATAATCATTATAAATAGTTGTGCAGATGAAAACGAACTCACCTTACCTACAAGGCAGTAGTTAAGAGGTAGGGGGCTCTACAAGAAGAAAATCTGACATTCTTCCATCAGTGCTTATAAATGGAATGTAATACATTTTCAGTGCAAAAATACACCTGCCTGTAAATATTTTACAAAACCTCTCTAGCTTTGTCTGATCATAATTAAAATATACTGTATTTGGAAACAAAGGTAAGACAACAGTGGTAAAACATTCAGTGATTAGAAGTTCATCATAATGAATTGCTGGCTGATAACATTACCCAAAAAGTTGGGTGTTTTGTTTTTTAAATAAACATCCTGCTGTGACACAGCTCACAGGTGATGGTACTAATCCTCCCCAGAAAGCAAGACTTAGAGAATGTATGTGTCCAAGTTGAAACCTAAGAGATGATTGCCCCTTTTCTATATTTATTTCTACTCCATAAAAAAAAAATCTGTTTTACACAGACCAAGGTGTCATGTTCCCTTCAATAGTTGTTACAAAGGCACTTTTGATCATTTTAAGAAAGAAATGTTGATATGGAAATATGTAAATACTGTTTGCATTAGTGATAAAAGTGGGATTGATTATTTTATCACCTAATCAGTGTGTGTGTGTGTTTGTAAAAGCTGATATCTATCTGTAAAGCATCCTTGAGTCTGAGAAATATATATAAATGTAAATATTATTATGTAACTAATAAGAAGAAGAGGAAGAGGGAGGAGGAGGAGGAGGAGGAGGAGGAGGAGGAAGAGTCTACTCTGATGTGCAGGATCCCCTCCAGTAGAACTTCATGTAGGAGACGTTCTACTGTACAATGTACAATCAGTGTAGATGGACCACACACAGGTGATGTATTTTCTGTTTATTAAGTTACTTAAAACAATAGGAACGGTTCATATTACTGGTCAGTAAATGCATTTATTATTCAAAACAGTGAGTTTCACTATATTTTGATTGTCTTAATACTGAAGTATACAGTTCAAACTAATGAAAATACAAAACAGCAGATTATAATAAATACTCACCTTTTACTGGAGCCAAAGTCATGTCGGTGTCTGTGTTCTTTCCTAAAACGACAGCAGACTTATAAGCAACCAAAAATCACACAGATAGAAACATAAAGAAAATAAAATCTTGCTATTTGATTTACACATGAGGTTACCTGAGAGTATCCTGAACATGACTGTGCTCAGGCAGGTTAAAGTCTTACCTTCTACGGTGACCCTAAAGGTGAATACAATCTCCTTATTCCTGATGTCCCATATGATGTAAACGCCACTGTCAGACTCTTTCAGCTGCAGACTGGAACTGAATGACACTCTCTGTTCATACTCAGAGACACACTGACCTGACTGCGTTTGGACTGGGGTCACTAGTCCTGTTAATAAACATCTCAACTGGCACTGAGATGGGAACAACCAGGATAAGAGATTCTCCAGGGTTAAGCTGCCTGGAAACCTCAGGAGCAGCAAGGACACACACACACAGATAACCACCACATGGACTTACCTTGTTTTTTATTCTCCAGTTGCAAATATTTAGTAAGGAAAATAAAGGAGGACACTTACCCTCTATCCGTAGACACACAGCACAGATCCCTACACCATCAGCATATAATTTAACATCATTTTTCCATCAATGACTGATCAGGTGAAATAAGTCAGCATGAAAATAACAAAACGCCCAGGTCTGACTGGCAAGTCTGTGTTAACACTAGCTAGTTAGCAAACACTAGCTAGCTAGCAAAGTATTGACCAGAACATTTCCTGCTTGTATATTAATCCAACGAGTCAGGTTTTTCTAAATTTGTTTTTAAAGATTTGCTTCGCTTGGTATGTAGTGTATCTCAAGGAAATCAAAGCAATTTTGTTCATTTGTACTGGAATAAAAACCCTTTTATGCTGAACGACGTTAACTCGCTGTTAATGGAACTGTACTGTTAGCAGATAGCTAAGTTACACAGCATTAAATAGTAAATCTACTAGTCTTTGTGGCCTTCACAAATACTTGATGAAGTTGTCGATGCTTTGTCTGTCATCTTTGGACTGAAGAATCTACATGTCATCAGCAGACAGCTTTATAAATCACAGAGACAACACATTACTGTGGTGACCCGCTTCAGGTAAGCGGTGTAACGGAATTAAACGTGAATGACAGACGGAGAAGTTCGCACGGTATACACACACGACTGCAGCCCTGAGAAGCGGCAGCTTTGGAGACTTTATTTTCATTCATCTTAGGGCCAAGTCACTTTATTCCATTTTTTAAGTAAGTGAGAAGTCAACAAATTTACAACTGGACTCCCCCCAAATTAATATACAGTACTCGATGTCAGTGGGTGAATACAATACACAGCGCCTCCATTTTGGAGGTAACTCAAACTCCTTTTACAAGTATCCCAGTAGTGCACCGTGATGATAAAGACTTAATATTCATACATGCACCGTACACGTCGCTATATATGTCTGAGAACAGAGTTCAAAGTAAGCTAAATATCAAGCATACAGTTTCAAATAAAACGATAAAGGATTCTGGTACTTAATTTTCAAATAACGGTTAGAAATTCCAGATACCACACAATATAAGCATATATAAACCTGACATATTATAGATAATTTACACAGTAGCAGTTTCTACTTGAAACGTGTTACAAAGGGACCCTGTTGTTGTTCTTCATTCGCCACTATTCCGATATGCCTCTGCCTATAATTCCTGGTATTTGCACTGACTGGGTCTATGAAAGCAGGGAGCAGGCGTATGTGTCTGTCAAGGCTGTTGTGCGTTTGGAAGCGGTCTCAATGTCCAGTCTCTGCTCATCCCAGGAACTGCTACCATTACCAGCACATCAAAAATCCTTCCACTGTCTACATGTTGTAAACACCTTAAAGAGAATTTACATACTGAAACTTGTTCTATGAAATTTACGTGTTTATGGGTTTTATGGTGCCTTATTCTCTCTCTACATGTGTCTATATATCCTGTCAGATAGTGAGTGAAGTGACTGGTCTACATTTTACATCAGTACATCTTTATTTATTTCCACATTTTTTAAACGTGGAACTAATTCTTCATAAAGGAGAGCATAAACACATCATCACTTGTGAAGTGTTTACTTTTTAATTTTTTAAACATGGAGCTTATCCTCTGTGAGAAAGAGCTCTGACACATCTTCTCCAGAGAGTTCGGCTTCTGGTGTAGATCTAAAACAAGGAGAAAGAAATACCATCAGAAACAAAATGGTGTTTAACATTCGCACTTTCTAAAAAGCAAACTGTTTTTCTCTGCTTCTGAAGAGCTACTTTTATGCACACCAGAACTCAAAGCTTGGTCTTCTTCCTCCATGGACTGTCATGCTACTAAATTCATTAAGAACATAAATATATAAAATAGACCACTACTTTACCTTCCTGACAGTTCTTGAGATCCTCCCCATTAGGCGATGTATCCAGTGTGTCTGCCCGGTCTTAGCTTCAGCCACACCAGATACAGTGGTCCTTACTGTTGTTGGCTTTGCAGATCCGGGGCCGTCTATGGAGGGACAGTAGAGGAACTGGGCCAGATCTTTCCTCTGAATAACCTTAACAAATGATAAAGCTCCTCCAAGCACCAGACCACCACTGATGAATGCTTGGTTCACATTCACATTTTTCCTGGCCTTAATTCTTCTGAGGAGCTCATCATACACAGCTTCAATGACTGAACTGTGGAACTTCTCAGGGAGGTCCATCCTATCCTCCACATGCACTCCAGTTGCACTGAACAAAAGTCCATGCACACATTCAGCTGCAGAGGTAAAATGGCCACTCCATGGTTCTGTCACCTGTGACCCAGCAATACCTGTACAGAATTCCTTTTGCACCTTCAGGAAAACTGTACGAAGACAGTGGCGTACTGCACAAAGTGAGACAGTAGGAACCCCAAAGTGTGTTGTGCTCGTTTGGGGTTCTGAGCCATATGAGGTTCTTTCATTGGTGGAAGCCGTTGATAATTTTACCTCGATCTTCTGTAACTCAGCATTACAAACACCAGTGTAAACAGAATAGTTCCAAGTCAAAAAAGCCGAAAAATCGAACGCCGTAAATCGGCGGGGCTACATAATGAAAATACACAGTGTCAATACCGGAGGCTAAAAGGCAACAAACATAGCTCAGCTCACGATAACCACATGTTTGGGCTAATGTTAGCTAGCTAGTTAGCTAGCTAGCTAATATTAGATATGAAATGCCTAAACCCTACCGTTAGTTAACAAGCTAGCTAGCATTAGCATAGTGAACTAAATACCCAAACTGACGACCTCTGTGGTTGCTGCTAAACACAAAGTCCGGGAATTGTTTTCTCCTACCACTGATAGCTAGCTAGGCAGGACAGTTAGCTCATTCAAATAAAGGCTACTCGGCTCTGGACCTCGATATTCTCTCCGTAGTTACAACTGCTACACTTTCCCCAAAACCGACGGCGCACAATTTCAATCATTTCTAATCTCCCGGTTTCATGAGGATGGTAGGGAAAACTTACCCGATATTCTGCCATGACGCGATCAAAGTCGTTATAACAGAAAACTGCGCTGTGCACTAAAATATATATACTCGCCATGTGGCGTCATAATAGACTTGGTTACCCCAACAACAGCCATTATGAAGTAGGCAGCAGGGAGTGCTGTGAAACTGTATTAATATTCATAAAACCGCCAATCATGATATTAACACATTATTCACAATAATTAACAAGACAGAAGGAACATTCTTGATTAATGTCGTCTTGAAAGCCTTGTACAGACTATGTCATATGGTTAAAAAGCTATAATAACAAACCAGACTGCGGTACATGTCAGATATAATAACAATAATTTAAACAGGAGTACATAAAATTCTTAAGAAGTAATATGGGCTAACCCATATAATTAGTATCATAATGGGTAATGTTTGTCCATGACACATGAATTGGAATAATACCATTAATTGATAATAAATTACTTCTAATTAATTATTGACAGAAAAGTAATCCACATAGCTGTTCTATAGCTGATCTTATATTCTGGTCAGTTCTCATTTGGTTGCCATCATTGCATTTCTAGTCCAATCTCATTTGTTCTCTGTGTTTGGTTACTCTTGCTGCATGTTGCTTTCCTTGTTTAGTTCTGTATCTTCGTGCTCAATATTGTTTGTTTTTATGCTCACCGTTATGTTTTATTATTGTTGTTCTGTTAGTCTTTCTCTAATGTTTTATTCCCTCGTTGCCTATTTCTCGCCATCACCCTGTTATCATCTTATTTTTCTGTTAGTCTGTTTGTTCTTCATTCTATTCTTTATTGTTAGTCTGTGTTGATTATTATTAAATGTATTATTTGTTTATTCTAGTCAATCAGTTTGGTTTGTTATGGCGTCATCACTTCGCACGTGTGTATGCTCTCCACCCCCTCCCGCGTTACACCTTGATGACTCGCCGAAAAAGCCCCCTCACAGGAGACATGTTCATCGACCTCTTCAACAGATTCCCTGTGAGAGAAAACACACACACCACTTTCACAAACAGCCTCACATACAAAGGGGTACCACACACAGACATATAAATTCAGCACATACTCAAAACATGCAAAAACACACATTTGTTCATATTTGGTACCTACAGAATTGAATCTATTCTGGTCTTATTGTTGAGTTACTGTAATATAATAACATTCATGTTCTCCACCTGCATCTGCTGGTGATGGCGCTTTTAGAATAATGTTACACAACAGGGTTAATGCTCTACATAACAGTAGTGTAGTGGGTTAGCCACCTTAGCCAGTGCTGAACAGTGCTGTTGAAATGTGAGTTCTCACTAATGCCTTTATACTAAAGAATATGTGTGGTTTATGCAGTAAAAAGGTTCATTGGTGAAAAAAGTACTAATCCCTTTCCCTTTTGATTTCATTGCGTGGGACAGCTAGTCTATTTAATGTTTTCAGGGGAGAGTTTTACTAAAGCTTGGAGTGTGAGGGAAAACGAGAAAATAATTAGATAGTATGCCTAATCACTAGTGGACTATAGCAGAAACACATTATCCTGAGTACACAGGAGAACCTAGCCTTCATAATCATTATAAATAGTTGTGCAGATGAAAACGAACTCACCTTACCTACAAGGCAGTAGTTAAGAGGTAGGGGGCTCTACAAGAAGAAAATCTGACATTCTTCCATCAGTGCTTATAAATGGAATGTAATACATTTTCAGTGCAAAAATACACCTGCCTGTAAATATTTTACAAAACCTCTCTAGCTTTGTCTGATCATAATTAAAATATACTGTATTTGGAAACAAAGGTAAGACAACAGTGGTAAAACATTCAGTGATTAGAAGTTCATCATAATGAATTGCTGGCTGATAACATTACCCAAAAAGTTGGGTGTTTTGTTTTTTAAATAAACATCCTGCTGTGACACAGCTCACAGGTGATGGTACTAATCCTCCCCAGAAAGCAAGACTTAGAGAATGTATGTGTCCAAGTTGAAACCTAAGAGATGATTGCCCCTTTTCTATATTTATTTCTACTCCATAAAAAAAAAATCTGTTTTACACAGACCAAGGTGTCATGTTCCCTTCAATAGTTGTTACAAAGGCACTTTTGATCATTTTAAGAAAGAAATGTTGATATGGAAATATGTAAATACTGTTTGCATTAGTGATAAAAGTGGGATTGATTATTTTATCACCTAATCAGTGTGTGTGTGTGTTTGTAAAAGCTGATATCTATCTGTAAAGCATCCTTGAGTCTGAGAAATATATATAAATGTAAATATTATTATGTAACTAATAAGAAGAAGAGGAAGAGGGAGGAGGAGGAGGAGGAGGAGGAGGAGGAGGAAGAGTCTACTCTGATGTGCAGGATCCCCTCCAGTAGAACTTCATGTAGGAGACGTTCTACTGTACAATGTACAATCAGTGTAGATGGACCACACACAGGTGATGTATTTTCTGTTTATTAAGTTACTTAAAACAATAGGAACGGTTCATATTACTGGTCAGTAAATGCATTTATTATTCAAAACAGTGAGTTTCACTATATTTTGATTGTCTTAATACTGAAGTATACAGTTCAAACTAATGAAAATACAAAACAGCAGATTATAATAAATACTCACCTTTTACTGGAGCCAAAGTCATGTCGGTGTCTGTGTTCTTTCCTAAAACGACAGCAGACTTATAAGCAACCAAAAATCACACAGATAGAAACATAAAGAAAATAAAATCTTGCTATTTGATTTACACATGAGGTTACCTGAGAGTATCCTGAACATGACTGTGCTCAGGCAGGTTAAAGTCTTACCTTCTACGGTGACCCTAAAGGTGAATACAATCTCCTTATTCCTGATGTCCCATATGATGTAAACGCCACTGTCAGACTCTTTCAGCTGCAGACTGGAACTGAATGACACTCTCTGTTCATACTCAGAGACACACTGACCTGACTGCGTTTGGACTGGGGTCACTAGTCCTGTTAATAAACATCTCAACTGGCACTGAGATGGGAACAACCAGGATAAGAGATTCTCCAGGGTTAAGCTGCCTGGAAACCTCAGGAGCAGCAAGGACACACACACATAGATAACCACCACATGGACTTACCTTGTTTTTTATTCTCCAGTTGCAAATATTTAGTAAGGAAAATAAAGGAGGACACTTACCCTCTATCCGTAGACACACAGCACAGATCCCTACACCATCAGCATATAATTTAACATCATTTTTCCATCAATGACTGATCAGGTGAAATAAGTCAGCATGAAAATAACAAAACGCCCAGGTCTGACTGGCAAGTCTGTGTTAACACTAGCTAGTTAGCAAACACTAGCTAGCTAGCAAAGTATTGACCAGAACATTTCCTGCTTGTATATTAATCCAACGAGTCAGGTTTTTCTAAATTTGTTTTTAAAGATTTGCTTCGCTTGGTATGTAGTGTATCTCAAGGAAATCAAAGCAATTTTGTTCATTTGTACTGGAATAAAAACCCTTTTATGCTGAACGACGTTAACTCGCTGTTAATGGAACTGTACTGTTAGCAGATAGCTAAGTTACACAGCATTAAATAGTAAATCTACTAGTCTTTGTGGCCTTCACAAATACTTGATGAAGTTGTCGATGCTTTGTCTGTCATCTTTGGACTGAAGAATCTACATGTCATCAGCAGACAGCTTTATAAATCACAGAGACAACACATTACTGTGGTGACCCGCTTCAGGTAAGCGGTGTAACGGAATTAAACGTGAATGACAGACGGAGAAGTTCGCACGGTATACACACACGACTGCAGCCCTGAGAAGCGGCAGCTTTGGAGACTTTATTTTCATTCATCTTAGGGCCAAGTCACTTTATTCCATTTTTTAAGTAAGTGAGAAGTCAACAAATTTACAACTGGACTCCCCCCAAATTAATATACAGTACTCGATGTCAGTGGGTGAATACAATACACAGCGCCTCCATTTTGGAGGTAACTCAAACTCCTTTTACAAGTATCCCAGTAGTGCACCGTGATGATAAAGACTTAATATTCATACATGCACCGTACACGTCGCTATATATGTCTGAGAACAGAGTTCAAAGTAAGCTAAATATCAAGCATACAGTTTCAAATAAAACGATAAAGGATTCTGGTACTTAATTTTCAAATAACGGTTAGAAATTCCAGATACCACACAATATAAGCATATATAAACCTGACATATTATAGATAATTTACACAGTAGCAGTTTCTACTTGAAACGTGTTACAAAGGGACCCTGTTGTTGTTCTTCATTCGCCACTATTCCGATATGCCTCTGCCTATAATTCCTGGTATTTGCACTGACTGGGTCTATGAAAGCAGGGAGCAGGCGTATGTGTCTGTCAAGGCTGTTGTGCGTTTGGAAGCGGTCTCAATGTCCAGTCTCTGCTCATCCCAGGAACTGCTACCATTACCAGCACATCAAAAATCCTTCCACTGTCTACATGTTGTAAACACCTTAAAGAGAATTTACATACTGAAACTTGTTCTATGAAATTTACGTGTTTATGGGTTTTATGGTGCCTTATTCTCTCTCTACATGTGTCTATATATCCTGTCAGATAGTGAGTGAAGTGACTGGTCTACATTTTACATCAGTACATCTTTATTTATTTCCACATTTTTTAAACATGGAACTAATTCTTCATAAAGGAGAGCATAAACACATCATCACTTGTGAAGTGTTTACTTTTTATTTTTTTAAACATGGAGCTTATCCTCTGTGAGAAAGAGCTCTGACACATCTTCTCCAGAGAGTTCGGCTTCTGGTGTAGATCTAAAACAAGGAGAAAGAAATACCATCAGAAACAAAATGGTGTTTAACATTCGCACTTTCTAAAAAGCAAACTGTTTTTCTCTGCTTCTGAAGAGCTACTTTTATGCACACCAGAACTCAAAGCTTGGTCTTCTTCCTCCATGGACTGTCATGCTACTAAATTCATTAAGAACATAAATATATAAAATAGACCACTACTTTACCTTCCTGACAGTTCTTGATATCCTCCCCATTAGGCGATGTATCCAGTGTGTCTGCCCGGTCTTAGCTTCAGCCACACCAGATACAGTGGTCCTTACTGTTGTTGGCTTTGCAGATCCGGGGCCGTCTATGGAGGGACAGTAGAGGAACTGGGCCAGATCTTTCCTCTGAATAACCTTAACAAATGATAAAGCTCCTCCAAGCACCAGACCACCACTGATGAATGCTTGGTTCACATTCACATTTTTCCTGGCCTTAATTCTTCTGAGGAGCTCATCATACACAGCTTCAATGACTGAACTGTGGAACTTCTCAGGGAGGTCCATCCTATCCTCCACATGCACTCCAGTTGCACTGAACAAAAGTCCATGCACACATTCAGCTGCAGAGGTAAAATGGCCACTCCATGGTTCTGTCACCTGTGACCCAGCAATACCTGTACAGAATTCCTTTTGCACCTTCAGGAAAACTGTACGAAGACAGTGGCGTACTGCACAAAGTGAGACAGTAGGAACCCCAAAGTGTGTTGTGCTCGTTTGGGGTTCTGAGCCATATGAGGTTCTTTCATTGGTGGAAGCCGTTGATAATTTTACCTCGATCTTCTGTAACTCAGCATTACAAACACCAGTGTAAACAGAATAGTTCCAAGTCAAAAAAGCCGAAAAATCGAACGCCGTAAATCGGCGGGGCTACATAATGAAAATACACAGTGTCAATACCGGAGGCTAAAAGGCAACAAACATAGCTCAGCTCACGATAACCACATGTTTGGGCTAATGTTAGCTAGCTAGTTAGCTAGCTAGCTAATATTAGATATGAAATGCCTAAACCCTACCGTTAGTTAACAAGCTAGCTAGCATTAGCATAGTGAACTAAATACCCAAACTGACGACCTCTGTGGTTGCTGCTAAACACAAAGTCCGGGAATTGTTTTCTCCTACCACTGATAGCTAGCTAGGCAGGACAGTTAGCTCATTCAAATAAAGGCTACTCGGCTCTGGACCTCGATATTCTCTCCGTAGTTACAACTGCTACACTTTCCCCAAAACCGACGGCGCACAATTTCAATCATTTCTAATCTCCCGGTTTCATGAGGATGGTAGGGAAAACTTACCCGATATTCTGCCATGACGCGATCAAAGTCGTTATAACAGAAAACTGCGCTGTGCACTAAAATATATATACTCGCCATGTGGCGTCATAATAGACTTGGTTACCCCAACAACAGCCATTATGAAGTAGGCAGCAGGGAGTGCTGTGAAACTGTATTAATATTCATAAAACCGCCAATCATGATATTAACACATTATTCACAATAATTAACAAGACAGAAGGAACATTCTTGATTAATGTCGTCTTGAAAGCCTTGTACAGACTATGTCATATGGTTAAAAAGCTATAATAACAAACCAGACTGCGGTACATGTCAGATATAATAACAATAATTTAAACAGGAGTACATAAAATTCTTAAGAAGTAATATGGGCTAACCCATATAATTAGTATCATAATGGGTAATGTTTGTCCATGACACATGAATTGGAATAATACCATTAATTGATAATAAATTACTTCTAATTAATTATTGACAGAAAAGTAATCCACATAGCTGTTCTATAGCTGATCTTATATTCTGGTCAGTTCTCATTTGGTTGCCATCATTGCATTTCTAGTCCAATCTCATTTGTTCTCTGTGTTTGGTTACTCTTGCTGCATGTTGCTTTCCTTGTTTAGTTCTGTATCTTCGTGCTCAATATTGTTTGTTTTTATGCTCACCGTTATGTTTTATTATTGTTGTTCTGTTAGTCTTTCTCTAATGTTTTATTCCCTCGTTGCCTATTTCTCGCCATCACCCTGTTATCATCTTATTTTTCTGTTAGTCTGTTTGTTCTTCATTCTATTCTTTATTGTTAGTCTGTGTTGATTATTATTAAATGTATTATTTGTTTATTCTAGTCAATCAGTTTGGTTTGTTATGGCGTCATCACTTCGCACGTGTGTATGCTCTCCACCCCCTCCCGCGTTACACCTTGATGACTCGCCGAAAAAGCCCCCTCACAGGAGACATGTTCATCGACCTCTTCAACAGATTCCCTGTGAGAGAAAACACACACACCACTTTCACAAACAGCCTCACATACAAAGGGGTACCACACACAGACATATAAATTCAGCACATACTCAAAACATGCAAAAACACACATTTGTTCATATTTGGTACCTACAGAATTGAATCTATTCTGGTCTTATTGTTGAGTTACTGTAATATAATAACATTCATGTTCTCCACCTGCATCTGCTGGTGATGGCGCTTTTAGAATAATGTTACACAACAGGGTTAATGCTCTACATAACAGTAGTGTAGTGGGTTAGCCACCTTAGCCAGTGCTGAACAGTGCTGTTGAAATGTGAGTTCTCACTAATGCCTTTATACTAAAGAATATGTGTGGTTTATGCAGTAAAAAGGTTCATTGGTGAAAAAAGTACTAATCCCTTTCCCTTTTGATTTCATTGCGTGGGACAGCTAGTCTATTTAATGTTTTCAGGGGAGAGTTTTACTAAAGCTTGGAGTGTGAGGGAAAACGAGAAAATAATTAGATAGTATGCCTAATCACTAGTGGACTATAGTAGAAACACATTATCCTGAGTACACAGGAGAACCTAGCCTTCATAATCATTATAAATAGTTGTGCAGATGAAAACGAACTCACCTTACCTACAAGGCAGTAGTTAAGAGGTAGGGGGCTCTACAAGAAGAAAATCTGACATTCTTCCATCAGTGCTTATAAATGGAATGTAATACATTTTCAGTGCAAAAATACACCTGCCTGTAAATATTTTACAAAACCTCTCTAGCTTTGTCTGATCATAATTAAAATATACTGTATTTGGAAACAAAGGTAAGACAACAGTGGTAAAACATTCAGTGATTAGAAGTTCATCATAATGAATTGCTGGCTGATAACATTACCCAAAAAGTTGGGTGTTTTGTTTTTTAAATAAACATCCTGCTGTGACACAGCTCACAGGTGATGGTACTAATCCTCCCCAGAAAGCAAGACTTAGAGAATGTATGTGTCCAAGTTGAAACCTAAGAGATGATTGCCCCTTTTCTATATTTATTTCTACTCCATAAAAAAAAAAATCTGTTTTACACAGACCAAGGTGTCATGTTCCCTTCAATAGTTGTTACAAAGGCACTTTTGATCATTTTAAGAAAGAAATGTTGATATGGAAATATGTAAATACTGTTTGCATTAGTGATAAAAGTGGGATTGATTATTTTATCACCTAATCAGTGTGTGTGTGTGTTTGTAAAAGCTGATATCTATCTGTAAAGCATCCTTGAGTCTGAGAAATATATATAAATGTAAATATTATTATGTAACTAATAAGAAGAAGAGGAAGAGGGAGGAGGAGGAGGAGGAGGAGGAGGAGGAGGAAGAGTCTACTCTGATGTGCAGGATCCCCTCCAGTAGAACTTCATGTAGGAGACGTTCTACTGTACAATGTACAATCAGTGTAGATGGACCACACACAGGTGATGTATTTTCTGTTTATTAAGTTACTTAAAACAATAGGAACGGTTCATATTACTGGTCAGTAAATGCATTTATTATTCAAAACAGTGAGTTTCACTATATTTTGATTGTCTTAATACTGAAGTATACAGTTCAAACTAATGAAAATACAAAACAGCAGATTATAATAAATACTCACCTTTTACTGGAGCCAAAGTCATGTCGGTGTCTGTGTTCTTTCCTAAAACGACAGCAGACTTATAAGCAACCAAAAATCACACAGATAGAAACATAAAGAAAATAAAATCTTGCTATTTGATTTACACATGAGGTTACCTGAGAGTATCCTGAACATGACTGTGCTCAGGCAGGTTAAAGTCTTACCTTCTACGGTGACCCTAAAGGTGAATACAATCTCCTTATTCCTGATGTCCCATATGATGTAAACGCCACTGTCAGACTCTTTCAGCTGCAGACTGGAACTGAATGACACTCTCTGTTCATACTCAGAGACACACTGACCTGACTGCGTTTGGACTGGGGTCACTAGTCCTGTTAATAAACATCTCAACTGGCACTGAGATGGGAACAACCAGGATAAGAGATTCTCCAGGGTTAAGCTGCCTGGAAACCTCAGGAGCAGCAAGGACACACACACACAGATAACCACCACATGGACTTACCTTGTTTTTTATTCTCCAGTTGCAAATATTTAGTAAGGAAAATAAAGGAGGACACTTACCCTCTATCCGTAGACACACAGCACAGATCCCTACACCATCAGCATATAATTTAACATCATTTTTCCATCAATGACTGATCAGGTGAAATAAGTCAGCATGAAAATAACAAAACGCCCAGGTCTGACTGGCAAGTCTGTGTTAACACTAGCTAGTTAGCAAACACTAGCTAGCTAGCAAAGTATTGACCAGAACATTTCCTGCTTGTATATTAATCCAACGAGTCAGGTTTTTCTAAATTTGTTTTTAAAGATTTGCTTCGCTTGGTATGTAGTGTATCTCAAGGAAATCAAAGCAATTTTGTTCATTTGTACTGGAATAAAAACCCTTTTATGCTGAACGACGTTAACTCGCTGTTAATGGAACTGTACTGTTAGCAGATAGCTAAGTTACACAGCATTAAATAGTAAATCTACTAGTCTTTGTGGCCTTCACAAATACTTGATGAAGTTGTCGATGCTTTGTCTGTCATCTTTGGACTGAAGAATCTACATGTCATCAGCAGACAGCTTTATAAATCACAGAGACAACACATTACTGTGGTGACCCGCTTCAGGTAAGCGGTGTAACGGAATTAAACGTGAATGACAGACGGAGAAGTTCGCACGGTATACACACACGACTGCAGCCCTGAGAAGCGGCAGCTTTGGAGACTTTATTTTCATTCATCTTAGGGCCAAGTCACTTTATTCCATTTTTTAAGTAAGTGAGAAGTCAACAAATTTACAACTGGACTCCCCCCAAATTAATATACAGTACTCGATGTCAGTGGGTGAATACAATACACAGCGCCTCCATTTTGGAGGTAACTCAAACTCCTTTTACAAGTATCCCAGTAGTGCACCGTGATGATAAAGACTTAATATTCATACATGCACCGTACACGTCGCTATATATGTCTGAGAACAGAGTTCAAAGTAAGCTAAATATCAAGCATACAGTTTCAAATAAAACGATAAAGGATTCTGGTACTTAATTTTCAAATAACGGTTAGAAATTCCAGATACCACACAATATAAGCATATATAAACCTGACATATTATAGATAATTTACACAGTAGCAGTTTCTACTTGAAACGTGTTACAAAGGGACCCTGTTGTTGTTCTTCATTCGCCACTATTCCGATATGCCTCTGCCTATAATTCCTGGTATTTGCACTGACTGGGTCTATGAAAGCAGGGAGCAGGCGTATGTGTCTGTCAAGGCTGTTGTGCGTTTGGAAGCGGTCTCAATGTCCAGTCTCTGCTCATCCCAGGAACTGCTACCATTACCAGCACATCAAAAATCCTTCCACTGTCTACATGTTGTAAACACCTTAAAGAGAATTTACATACTGAAACTTGTTCTATGAAATTTACGTGTTTATGGGTTTTATGGTGCCTTATTCTCTCTCTACATGTGTCTATATATCCTGTCAGATAGTGAGTGAAGTGACTGGTCTACATTTTACATCAGTACATCTTTATTTATTTCCACATTTTTTAAACATGGAACTAATTCTTCATAAAGGAGAGCATAAACACATCATCACTTGTGAAGTGTTTACTTTTTATTTTTTTAAACATGGAGCTTATCCTCTGTGAGAAAGAGCTCTGACACATCTTCTCCAGAGAGTTCGGCTTCTGGTGTAGATCTAAAACAAGGAGAAAGAAATACCATCAGAAACAAAATGGTGTTTAACATTCGCACTTTCTAAAAAGCAAACTGTTTTTCTCTGCTTCTGAAGAGCTACTTTTATGCACACCAGAACTCAAAGCTTGGTCTTCTTCCTCCATGGACTGTCATGCTACTAAATTCATTAAGAACATAAATATATAAAATAGACCACTACTTTACCTTCCTGACAGTTCTTGAGATCCTCCCCATTAGGCGATGTATCCAGTGTGTCTGCCCGGTCTTAGCTTCAGCCACACCAGATACAGTGGTCCTTACTGTTGTTGGCTTTGCAGATCCGGGGCCGTCTATGGAGGGACAGTAGAGGAACTGGGCCAGATCTTTCCTCTGAATAACCTTAACAAATGATAAAGCTCCTCCAAGCACCAGACCACCACTGATGAATGCTTGGTTCACATTCACATTTTTCCTGGCCTTAATTCTTCTGAGGAGCTCATCATACACAGCTTCAATGACTGAACTGTGGAACTTCTCAGGGAGGTCCATCCTATCCTCCACATGCACTCCAGTTGCACTGAACAAAAGTCCATGCACACATTCAGCTGCAGAGGTAAAATGGCCACTCCATGGTTCTGTCACCTGTGACCCAGCAATACCTGTACAGAATTCCTTTTGCACCTTCAGGAAAACTGTACGAAGACAGTGGCGTACTGCACAAAGTGAGACAGTAGGAACCCCAAAGTGTGTTGTGCTCGTTTGGGGTTCTGAGCCATATGAGGTTCTTTCATTGGTGGAAGCCGTTGATAATTTTACCTCGATCTTCTGTAACTCAGCATTACAAACACCAGTGTAAACAGAATAGTTCCAAGTCAAAAAAGCCGAAAAATCGAACGCCGTAAATCGGCGGGGCTACATAATGAAAATACACAGTGTCAATACCGGAGGCTAAAAGGCAACAAACATAGCTCAGCTCACGATAACCACATGTTTGGGCTAATGTTAGCTAGCTAGTTAGCTAGCTAGCTAATATTAGATATGAAATGCCTAAACCCTACCGTTAGTTAACAAGCTAGCTAGCATTAGCATAGTGAACTAAATACCCAAACTGACGACCTCTGTGGTTGCTGCTAAACACAAAGTCCGGGAATTGTTTTCTCCTACCACTGATAGCTAGCTAGGCAGGACAGTTAGCTCATTCAAATAAAGGCTACTCGGCTCTGGACCTCGATATTCTCTCCGTAGTTACAACTGCTACACTTTCCCCAAAACCGACGGCGCACAATTTCAATCATTTCTAATCTCCCGGTTTCATGAGGATGGTAGGGAAAACTTACCCGATATTCTGCCATGACGCGATCAAAGTCGTTATAACAGAAAACTGCGCTGTGCACTAAAATATATATACTCGCCATGTGGCGTCATAATAGACTTGGTTACCCCAACAACAGCCATTATGAAGTAGGCAGCAGGGAGTGCTGTGAAACTGTATTAATATTCATAAAACCGCCAATCATGATATTAACACATTATTCACAATAATTAACAAGACAGAAGGAACATTCTTGATTAATGTCGTCTTGAAAGCCTTGTACAGACTATGTCATATGGTTAAAAAGCTATAATAACAAACCAGACTGCGGTACATGTCAGATATAATAACAATAATTTAAACAGGAGTACATAAAATTCTTAAGAAGTAATATGGGCTAACCCATATAATTAGTATCATAATGGGTAATGTTTGTCCATGACACATGAATTGGAATAATACCATTAATTGATAATAAATTACTTCTAATTAATTATTGACAGAAAAGTAATCCACATAGCTGTTCTATAGCTGATCTTATATTCTGGTCAGTTCTCATTTGGTTGCCATCATTGCATTTCTAGTCCAATCTCATTTGTTCTCTGTGTTTGGTTACTCTTGCTGCATGTTGCTTTCCTTGTTTAGTTCTGTATCTTCGTGCTCAATATTGTTTGTTTTTATGCTCACCGTTATGTTTTATTATTGTTGTTCTGTTAGTCTTTCTCTAATGTTTTATTCCCTCGTTGCCTATTTCTCGCCATCACCCTGTTATCATCTTATTTTTCTGTTAGTCTGTTTGTTCTTCATTCTATTCTTTATTGTTAGTCTGTGTTGATTATTATTAAATGTATTATTTGTTTATTCTAGTCAATCAGTTTGGTTTGTTATGGCGTCATCACTTCGCACGTGTGTATGCTCTCCACCCCCTCCCGCGTTACACCTTGATGACTCGCCGAAAAAGCCCCCTCACAGGAGACATGTTCATCGACCTCTTCAACAGATTCCCTGTGAGAGAAAACACACACACCACTTTCACAAACAGCCTCACATACAAAGGGGTACCACACACAGACATATAAATTCAGCACATACTCAAAACATGCAAAAACACACATTTGTTCATATTTGGTACCTACAGAATTGAATCTATTCTGGTCTTATTGTTGAGTTACTGTAATATAATAACATTCATGTTCTCCACCTGCATCTGCTGGTGATGGCGCTTTTAGAATAATGTTACACAACAGGGTTAATGCTCTACATAACAGTAGTGTAGTGGGTTAGCCACCTTAGCCAGTGCTGAACAGTGCTGTTGAAATGTGAGTTCTCACTAATGCCTTTATACTAAAGAATATGTGTGGTTTATGCAGTAAAAAGGTTCATTGGTGAAAAAAGTACTAATCCCTTTCCCTTTTGATTTCATTGCGTGGGACAGCTAGTCTATTTAATGTTTTCAGGGGAGAGTTTTACTAAAGCTTGGAGTGTGAGGGAAAACGAGAAAATAATTAGATAGTATGCCTAATCACTAGTGGACTATAGTAGAAACACATTATCCTGAGTACACAGGAGAACCTAGCCTTCATAATCATTATAAATAGTTGTGCAGATGAAAACGAACTCACCTTACCTACAAGGCAGTAGTTAAGAGGTAGGGGGCTCTACAAGAAGAAAATCTGACATTCTTCCATCAGTGCTTATAAATGGAATGTAATACATTTTCAGTGCAAAAATACACCTGCCTGTAAATATTTTACAAAACCTCTCTAGCTTTGTCTGATCATAATTAAAATATACTGTATTTGGAAACAAAGGTAAGACAACAGTGGTAAAACATTCAGTGATTAGAAGTTCATCATAATGAATTGCTGGCTGATAACATTACCCAAAAAGTTGGGTGTTTTGTTTTTTAAATAAACATCCTGCTGTGACACAGCTCACAGGTGATGGTACTAATCCTCCCCAGAAAGCAAGACTTAG
Source organism: Electrophorus electricus (assembly GCF_041902795.1). Taxonomy (NCBI): domain Eukaryota; kingdom Metazoa; phylum Chordata; class Actinopteri; order Gymnotiformes; family Gymnotidae; genus Electrophorus; species Electrophorus electricus. The sequence goes on along the minus strand of NC_137497.1, from coordinate 12,758,218 downwards.
AGAATGTATGTGTCCAAGTTGAAACCTAAGAGATGATTGCCCCTTTTCTATATTTATTTCTACTCCATAAAAAAAAAATCTGTTTTACACAGACCAAGGTGTCATGTTCCCTTCAATAGTTGTTACAAAGGCACTTTTGATCATTTTAAGAAAGAAATGTTGATATGGAAATATGTAAATACTGTTTGCATTAGTGATAAAAGTGGGATTGATTATTTTATCACCTAATCAGTGTGTGTGTGTGTTTGTAAAAGCTGATATCTATCTGTAAAGCATCCTTGAGTCTGAGAAATATATATAAATGTAAATATTATTATGTAACTAATAAGAAGAAGAGGAAGAGGGAGGAGGAGGAGGAGGAGGAGGAGGAGGAGGAAGAGTCTACTCTGATGTGCAGGATCCCCTCCAGTAGAACTTCATGTAGGAGACGTTCTACTGTACAATGTACAATCAGTGTAGATGGACCACACACAGGTGATGTATTTTCTGTTTATTAAGTTACTTAAAACAATAGGAACGGTTCATATTACTGGTCAGTAAATGCATTTATTATTCAAAACAGTGAGTTTCACTATATTTTGATTGTCTTAATACTGAAGTATACAGTTCAAACTAATGAAAATACAAAACAGCAGATTATAATAAATACTCACCTTTTACTGGAGCCAAAGTCATGTCGGTGTCTGTGTTCTTTCCTAAAACGACAGCAGACTTATAAGCAACCAAAAATCACACAGATAGAAACATAAAGAAAATAAAATCTTGCTATTTGATTTACACATGAGGTTACCTGAGAGTATCCTGAACATGACTGTGCTCAGGCAGGTTAAAGTCTTACCTTCTACGGTGACCCTAAAGGTGAATACAATCTCCTTATTCCTGATGTCCCATATGATGTAAACGCCACTGTCAGACTCTTTCAGCTGCAGACTGGAACTGAATGACACTCTCTGTTCATACTCAGAGACACACTGACCTGACTGCGTTTGGACTGGGGTCACTAGTCCTGTTAATAAACATCTCAACTGGCACTGAGATGGGAACAACCAGGATAAGAGATTCTCCAGGGTTAAGCTGCCTGGAAACCTCAGGAGCAGCAAGGACACACACACACAGATAACCACCACATGGACTTACCTTGTTTTTTATTCTCCAGTTGCAAATATTTAGTAAGGAAAATAAAGGAGGACACTTACCCTCTATCCGTAGACACACAGCACAGATCCCTACACCATCAGCATATAATTTAACATCATTTTTCCATCAATGACTGATCAGGTGAAATAAGTCAGCATGAAAATAACAAAACGCCCAGGTCTGACTGGCAAGTCTGTGTTAACACTAGCTAGTTAGCAAACACTAGCTAGCTAGCAAAGTATTGACCAGAACATTTCCTGCTTGTATATTAATCCAACGAGTCAGGTTTTTCTAAATTTGTTTTTAAAGATTTGCTTCGCTTGGTATGTAGTGTATCTCAAGGAAATCAAAGCAATTTTGTTCATTTGTACTGGAATAAAAACCCTTTTATGCTGAACGACGTTAACTCGCTGTTAATGGAACTGTACTGTTAGCAGATAGCTAAGTTACACAGCATTAAATAGTAAATCTACTAGTCTTTGTGGCCTTCACAAATACTTGATGAAGTTGTCGATGCTTTGTCTGTCATCTTTGGACTGAAGAATCTACATGTCATCAGCAGACAGCTTTATAAATCACAGAGACAACACATTACTGTGGTGACCCGCTTCAGGTAAGCGGTGTAACGGAATTAAACGTGAATGACAGACGGAGAAGTTCGCACGGTATACACACACGACTGCAGCCCTGAGAAGCGGCAGCTTTGGAGACTTTATTTTCATTCATCTTAGGGCCAAGTCACTTTATTCCATTTTTTAAGTAAGTGAGAAGTCAACAAATTTACAACTGGACTCCCCCCAAATTAATATGCAGTACTCGATGTCAGTGGGTGAATACAATACACAGCGCCTCCATTTTGGAGGTAACTCAAACTCCTTTTACAAGTATCCCAGTAGTGCACCGTGATGATAAAGACTTAATATTCATACATGCACCGTACACGTCGCTATATATGTCTGAGAACAGAGTTCAAAGTAAGCTAAATATCAAGCATACAGTTTCAAATAAAACGATAAAGGATTCTGGTACTTAATTTTCAAATAACGGTTAGAAATTCCAGATACCACACAATATAAGCATATATAAACCTGACATATTATAGATAATTTACACAGTAGCAGTTTCTACTTGAAACGTGTTACAAAGGGACCCTGTTGTTGTTCTTCATTCGCCACTATTCCGATATGCCTCTGCCTATAATTCCTGGTATTTGCACTGACTGGGTCTATGAAAGCAGGGAGCAGGCGTATGTGTCTGTCAAGGCTGTTGTGCGTTTGGAAGCGGTCTCAATGTCCAGTCTCTGCTCATCCCAGGAACTGCTACCATTACCAGCACATCAAAAATCCTTCCACTGTCTACATGTTGTAAACACCTTAAAGAGAATTTACATACTGAAACTTGTTCTATGAAATTTACGTGTTTATGGGTTTTATGGTGCCTTATTCTCTCTCTACATGTGTCTATATATCCTGTCAGATAGTGAGTGAAGTGACTGGTCTACATTTTACATCAGTACATCTTTATTTATTTCCACATTTTTTAAACATGGAACTAATTCTTCATAAAGGAGAGCATAAACACATCATCACTTGTGAAGTGTTTACTTTTTATTTTTTTAAACATGGAGCTTATCCTCTGTGAGAAAGAGCTCTGACACATCTTCTCCAGAGAGTTCGGCTTCTGGTGTAGATCTAAAACAAGGAGAAAGAAATACCATCAGAAACAAAATGGTGTTTAACATTCGCACTTTCTAAAAAGCAAACTGTTTTTCTCTGCTTCTGAAGAGCTACTTTTATGCACACCAGAACTCAAAGCTTGGTCTTCTTCCTCCATGGACTGTCATGCTACTAAATTCATTAAGAACATAAATATATAAAATAGACCACTACTTTACCTTCCTGACAGTTCTTGAGATCCTCCCCATTAGGCGATGTATCCAGTGTGTCTGCCCGGTCTTAGCTTCAGCCACACCAGATACAGTGGTCCTTACTGTTGTTGGCTTTGCAGATCCGGGGCCGTCTATGGAGGGACAGTAGAGGAACTGGGCCAGATCTTTCCTCTGAATAACCTTAACAAATGATAAAGCTCCTCCAAGCACCAGACCACCACTGATGAATGCTTGGTTCACATTCACATTTTTCCTGGCCTTAATTCTTCTGAGGAGCTCATCATACACAGCTTCAATGACTGAACTGTGGAACTTCTCAGGGAGGTCCATCCTATCCTCCACATGCACTCCAGTTGCACTGAACAAAAGTCCATGCACACATTCAGCTGCAGAGGTAAAATGGCCACTCCATGGTTCTGTCACCTGTGACCCAGCAATACCTGTACAGAATTCCTTTTGCACCTTCAGGAAAACTGTACGAAGACAGTGGCGTACTGCACAAAGTGAGACAGTAGGAACCCCAAAGTGTGTTGTGCTCGTTTGGGGTTCTGAGCCATATGAGGTTCTTTCATTGGTGGAAGCCGTTGATAATTTTACCTCGATCTTCTGTAACTCAGCATTACAAACACCAGTGTAAACAGAATAGTTCCAAGTCAAAAAAGCCGAAAAATCGAACGCCGTAAATCGGCGGGGCTACATAATGAAAATACACAGTGTCAATACCGGAGGCTAAAAGGCAACAAACATAGCTCAGCTCACGATAACCACATGTTTGGGCTAATGTTAGCTAGCTAGTTAGCTAGCTAGCTAATATTAGATATGAAATGCCTAAACCCTACCGTTAGTTAACAAGCTAGCTAGCATTAGCATAGTGAACTAAATACCCAAACTGACGACCTCTGTGGTTGCTGCTAAACACAAAGTCCGGGAATTGTTTTCTCCTACCACTGATAGCTAGCTAGGCAGGACAGTTAGCTCATTCAAATAAAGGCTACTCGGCTCTGGACCTCGATATTCTCTCCGTAGTTACAACTGCTACACTTTCCCCAAAACCGACGGCGCACAATTTCAATCATTTCTAATCTCCCGGTTTCATGAGGATGGTAGGGAAAACTTACCCGATATTCTGCCATGACGCGATCAAAGTCGTTATAACAGAAAACTGCGCTGTGCACTAAAATATATATACTCGCCATGTGGCGTCATAATAGACTTGGTTACCCCAACAACAGCCATTATGAAGTAGGCAGCAGGGAGTGCTGTGAAACTGTATTAATATTCATAAAACCGCCAATCATGATATTAACACATTATTCACAATAATTAACAAGACAGAAGGAACATTCTTGATTAATGTCGTCTTGAAAGCCTTGTACAGACTATGTCATATGGTTAAAAAGCTATAATAACAAACCAGACTGCGGTACATGTCAGATATAATAACAATAATTTAAACAGGAGTACATAAAATTCTTAAGAAGTAATATGGGCTAACCCATATAATTAGTATCATAATGGGTAATGTTTGTCCATGACACATGAATTGGAATAATACCATTAATTGATAATAAATTACTTCTAATTAATTATTGACAGAAAAGTAATCCACATAGCTGTTCTATAGCTGATCTTATATTCTGGTCAGTTCTCATTTGGTTGCCATCATTGCATTTCTAGTCCAATCTCATTTGTTCTCTGTGTTTGGTTACTCTTGCTGCATGTTGCTTTCCTTGTTTAGTTCTGTATCTTCGTGCTCAATATTGTTTGTTTTTATGCTCACCGTTATGTTTTATTATTGTTGTTCTGTTAGTCTTTCTCTAATGTTTTATTCCCTCGTTGCCTATTTCTCGCCATCACCCTGTTATCATCTTATTTTTCTGTTAGTCTGTTTGTTCTTCATTCTATTCTTTATTGTTAGTCTGTGTTGATTATTATTAAATGTATTATTTGTTTATTCTAGTCAATCAGTTTGGTTTGTTATGGCGTCATCACTTCGCACGTGTGTATGCTCTCCACCCCCTCCCGCGTTACACCTTGATGACTCGCCGAAAAAGCCCCCTCACAGGAGACATGTTCATCGACCTCTTCAACAGATTCCCTGTGAGAGAAAACACACACACCACTTTCACAAACAGCCTCACATACAAAGGGGTACCACACACAGACATATAAATTCAGCACATACTCAAAACATGCAAAAACACACATTTGTTCATATTTGGTACCTACAGAATTGAATCTATTCTGGTCTTATTGTTGAGTTACTGTAATATAATAACATTCATGTTCTCCACCTGCATCTGCTGGTGATGGCGCTTTTAGAATAATGTTACACAACAGGGTTAATGCTCTACATAACAGTAGTGTAGTGGGTTAGCCACCTTAGCCAGTGCTGAACAGTGCTGTTGAAATGTGAGTTCTCACTAATGCCTTTATACTAAAGAATATGTGTGGTTTATGCAGTAAAAAGGTTCATTGGTGAAAAAAGTACTAATCCCTTTCCCTTTTGATTTCATTGCGTGGGACAGCTAGTCTATTTAATGTTTTCAGGGGAGAGTTTTACTAAAGCTTGGAGTGTGAGGGAAAACGAGAAAATAATTAGATAGTATGCCTAATCACTAGTGGACTATAGTAGAAACACATTATCCTGAGTACACAGGAGAACCTAGCCTTCATAATCATTATAAATAGTTGTGCAGATGAAAACGAACTCACCTTACCTACAAGGCAGTAGTTAAGAGGTAGGGGGCTCTACAAGAAGAAAATCTGACATTCTTCCATCAGTGCTTATAAATGGAATGTAATACATTTTCAGTGCAAAAATACACCTGCCTGTAAATATTTTACAAAACCTCTCTAGCTTTGTCTGATCATAATTAAAATATACTGTATTTGGAAACAAAGGTAAGACAACAGTGGTAAAACATTCAGTGATTAGAAGTTCATCATAATGAATTGCTGGCTGATAACATTACCCAAAAAGTTGGGTGTTTTGTTTTTTAAATAAACATCCTGCTGTGACACAGCTCACAGGTGATGGTACTAATCCTCCCCAGAAAGTAAGACTTAGAGAATGTATGTGTCCAAGTTGAAACCTAAGAGATGATTGCCCCTTTTCTATATTTATTTCTACTCCATAAAAAAAAAAATCTGTTTTACACAGACCAAGGTGTCATGTTCCCTTCAATAGTTGTTACAAAGGCACTTTTGATCATTTTAAGAAAGAAATGTTGATATGGAAATATGTAAATACTGTTTGCATTAGTGATAAAAGTGGGATTGATTATTTTATCACCTAATCAGTGTGTGTGTGTGTTTGTAAAAGCTGATATCTATCTGTAAAGCATCCTTGAGTCTGAGAAATATATATAAATGTAAATATTATTATGTAACTAATAAGAAGAAGAGGAAGAGGGAGGAGGAGGAGGAGGAGGAGGAGGAGGAAGAGTCTACTCTGATGTGCAGGATCCCCTCCAGTAGAACTTCATGTAGGAGACGTTCTACTGTACAATGTACAATCAGTGTAGATGGACCACACACAGGTGATGTATTTTCTGTTTATTAAGTTACTTAAAACAATAGGAACGGTTCATATTACTGGTCAGTAAATGCATTTATTATTCAAAACAGTGAGTTTCACTATATTTTGATTGTCTTAATACTGAAGTATACAGTTCAAACTAATGAAAATACAAAACAGCAGATTATAATAAATACTCACCTTTTACTGGAGCCAAAGTCATGTCGGTGTCTGTGTTCTTTCCTAAAACGACAGCAGACTTATAAGCAACCAAAAATCACACAGATAGAAACATAAAGAAAATAAAATCTTGCTATTTGATTTACACATGAGGTTACCTGAGAGTATCCTGAACATGACTGTGCTCAGGCAGGTTAAAGTCTTACCTTCTACGGTGACCCTAAAGGTGAATACAATCTCCTTATTCCTGATGTCCCATATGATGTAAACGCCACTGTCAGACTCTTTCAGCTGCAGACTGGAACTGAATGACACTCTCTGTTCATACTCAGAGACACACTGACCTGACTGCGTTTGGACTGGGGTCACTAGTCCTGTTAATAAACATCTCAACTGGCACTGAGATGGGAACAACCAGGATAAGAGATTCTCCAGGGTTAAGCTGCCTGGAAACCTCAGGAGCAGCAAGGACACACACACACAGATAACCACCACATGGACTTACCTTGTTTTTTATTCTCCAGTTGCAAATATTTAGTAAGGAAAATAAAGGAGGACACTTACCCTCTATCCGTAGACACACAGCACAGATCCCTACACCATCAGCATATAATTTAACATCATTTTTCCATCAATGACTGATCAGGTGAAATAAGTCAGCATGAAAATAACAAAACGCCCAGGTCTGACTGGCAAGTCTGTGTTAACACTAGCTAGTTAGCAAACACTAGCTAGCTAGCAAAGTATTGACCAGAACATTTCCTGCTTGTATATTAATCCAACGAGTCAGGTTTTTCTAAATTTGTTTTTAAAGATTTGCTTCGCTTGGTATGTAGTGTATCTCAAGGAAATCAAAGCAATTTTGTTCATTTGTACTGGAATAAAAACCCTTTTATGCTGAACGACGTTAACTCGCTGTTAATGGAACTGTACTGTTAGCAGATAGCTAAGTTACACAGCATTAAATAGTAAATCTACTAGTCTTTGTGGCCTTCACAAATACTTGATGAAGTTGTCGATGCTTTGTCTGTCATCTTTGGACTGAAGAATCTACATGTCATCAGCAGACAGCTTTATAAATCACAGAGACAACACATTACTGTGGTGACCCGCTTCAGGTAAGCGGTGTAACGGAATTAAACGTGAATGACAGACGGAGAAGTTCGCACGGTATACACACACGACTGCAGCCCTGAGAAGCGGCAGCTTTGGAGACTTTATTTTCATTCATCTTAGGGCCAAGTCACTTTATTCCATTTTTTAAGTAAGTGAGAAGTCAACAAATTTACAACTGGACTCCCCCCAAATTAATATACAGTACTCGATGTCAGTGGGTGAATACAATACACAGCGCCTCCATTTTGGAGGTAACTCAAACTCCTTTTACAAGTATCCCAGTAGTGCACCGTGATGATAAAGACTTAATATTCATACATGCACCGTACACGTCGCTATATATGTCTGAGAACAGAGTTCAAAGTAAGCTAAATATCAAGCATACAGTTTCAAATAAAACGATAAAGGATTCTGGTACTTAATTTTCAAATAACGGTTAGAAATTCCAGATACCACACAATATAAGCATATATAAACCTGACATATTATAGATAATTTACACAGTAGCAGTTTCTACTTGAAACGTGTTACAAAGGGACCCTGTTGTTGTTCTTCATTCGCCACTATTCCGATATGCCTCTGCCTATAATTCCTGGTATTTGCACTGACTGGGTCTATGAAAGCAGGGAGCAGGCGTATGTGTCTGTCAAGGCTGTTGTGCGTTTGGAAGCGGTCTCAATGTCCAGTCTCTGCTCATCCCAGGAACTGCTACCATTACCAGCACATCAAAAATCCTTCCACTGTCTACATGTTGTAAACACCTTAAAGAGAATTTACATACTGAAACTTGTTCTATGAAATTTACGTGTTTATGGGTTTTATGGTGCCTTATTCTCTCTCTACATGTGTCTATATATCCTGTCAGATAGTGAGTGAAGTGACTGGTCTACATTTTACATCAGTACATCTTTATTTATTTCCACATTTTTTAAACATGGAACTAATTCTTCATAAAGGAGAGCATAAACACATCATCACTTGTGAAGTGTTTACTTTTTATTTTTTTAAACATGGAGCTTATCCTCTGTGAGAAAGAGCTCTGACACATCTTCTCCAGAGAGTTCGGCTTCTGGTGTAGATCTAAAACAAGGAGAAAGAAATACCATCAGAAACAAAATGGTGTTTAACATTCGCACTTTCTAAAAAGCAAACTGTTTTTCTCTGCTTCTGAAGAGCTACTTTTATGCACACCAGAACTCAAAGCTTGGTCTTCTTCCTCCATGGACTGTCATGCTACTAAATTCATTAAGAACATAAATATATAAAATAGACCACTACTTTACCTTCCTGACAGTTCTTGAGATCCTCCCCATTAGGCGATGTATCCAGTGTGTCTGCCCGGTCTTAGCTTCAGCCACACCAGATACAGTGGTCCTTACTGTTGTTGGCTTTGCAGATCCGGGGCCGTCTATGGAGGGACAGTAGAGGAACTGGGCCAGATCTTTCCTCTGAATAACCTTAACAAATGATAAAGCTCCTCCAAGCACCAGACCACCACTGATGAATGCTTGGTTCACATTCACATTTTTCCTGGCCTTAATTCTTCTGAGGAGCTCATCATACACAGCTTCAATGACTGAACTGTGGAACTTCTCAGGGAGGTCCATCCTATCCTCCACATGCACTCCAGTTGCACTGAACAAAAGTCCATGCACACATTCAGCTGCAGAGGTAAAATGGCCACTCCATGGTTCTGTCACCTGTGACCCAGCAATACCTGTACAGAATTCCTTTTGCACCTTCAGGAAAACTGTACGAAGACAGTGGCGTACTGCACAAAGTGAGACAGTAGGAACCCCAAAGTGTGTTGTGCTCGTTTGGGGTTCTGAGCCATATGAGGTTCTTTCATTGGTGGAAGCCGTTGATAATTTTACCTCGATCTTCTGTAACTCAGCATTACAAACACCAGTGTAAACAGAATAGTTCCAAGTCAAAAAAGCCGAAAAATCGAACGCCGTAAATCGGCGGGGCTACATAATGAAAATACACAGTGTCAATACCGGAGGCTAAAAGGCAACAAACATAGCTCAGCTCACGATAACCACATGTTTGGGCTAATGTTAGCTAGCTAGTTAGCTAGCTAGCTAATATTAGATATGAAATGCCTAAACCCTACCGTTAGTTAACAAGCTAGCTAGCATTAGCATAGTGAACTAAATACCCAAACTGACGACCTCTGTGGTTGCTGCTAAACACAAAGTCCGGGAATTGTTTTCTCCTACCACTGATAGCTAGCTAGGCAGGACAGTTAGCTCATTCAAATAAAGGCTACTCGGCTCTGGACCTCGATATTCTCTCCGTAGTTACAACTGCTACACTTTCCCCAAAACCGACGGCGCACAATTTCAATCATTTCTAATCTCCCGGTTTCATGAGGATGGTAGGGAAAACTTACCCGATATTCTGCCATGACGCGATCAAAGTCGTTATAACAGAAAACTGCGCTGTGCACTAAAATATATATACTCGCCATGTGGCGTCATAATAGACTTGGTTACCCCAACAACAGCCATTATGAAGTAGGCAGCAGGGAGTGCTGTGAAACTGTATTAATATTCATAAAACCGCCAATCATGATATTAACACATTATTCACAATAATTAACAAGACAGAAGGAACATTCTTGATTAATGTCGTCTTGAAAGCCTTGTACAGACTATGTCATATGGTTAAAAAGCTATAATAACAAACCAGACTGCGGTACATGTCAGATATAATAACAATAATTTAAACAGGAGTACATAAAATTCTTAAGAAGTAATATGGGCTAACCCATATAATTAGTATCATAATGGGTAATGTTTGTCCATGACACATGAATTGGAATAATACCATTAATTGATAATAAATTACTTCTAATTAATTATTGACAGAAAAGTAATCCACATAGCTGTTCTATAGCTGATCTTATATTCTGGTCAGTTCTCATTTGGTTGCCATCATTGCATTTCTAGTCCAATCTCATTTGTTCTCTGTGTTTGGTTACTCTTGCTGCATGTTGCTTTCCTTGTTTAGTTCTGTATCTTCGTGCTCAATATTGTTTGTTTTTATGCTCACCGTTATGTTTTATTATTGTTGTTCTGTTAGTCTTTCTCTAATGTTTTATTCCCTCGTTGCCTATTTCTCGCCATCACCCTGTTATCATCTTATTTTTCTGTTAGTCTGTTTGTTCTTCATTCTATTCTTTATTGTTAGTCTGTGTTGATTATTATTAAATGTATTATTTGTTTATTCTAGTCAATCAGTTTGGTTTGTTATGGCGTCATCACTTCGCACGTGTGTATGCTCTCCACCCCCTCCCGCGTTACACCTTGATGACTCGCCGAAAAAGCCCCCTCACAGGAGACATGTTCATCGACCTCTTCAACAGATTCCCTGTGAGAGAAAACACACACACCACTTTCACAAACAGCCTCACATACAAAGGGGTACCACACACAGACATATAAATTCAGCACATACTCAAAACATGCAAAAACACACATTTGTTCATATTTGGTACCTACAGAATTGAATCTATTCTGGTCTTATTGTTGAGTTACTGTAATATAATAACATTCATGTTCTCCACCTGCATCTGCTGGTGATGGCGCTTTTAGAATAATGTTACACAACAGGGTTAATGCTCTACATAACAGTAGTGTAGTGGGTTAGCCACCTTAGCCAGTGCTGAACAGTGCTGTTGAAATGTGAGTTCTCACTAATGCCTTTATACTAAAGAATATGTGTGGTTTATGCAGTAAAAAGGTTCATTGGTGAAAAAAGTACTAATCCCTTTCCCTTTTGATTTCATTGCGTGGGACAGCTAGTCTATTTAATGTTTTCAGGGGAGAGTTTTACTAAAGCTTGGAGTGTGAGGGAAAACGAGAAAATAATTAGATAGTATGCCTAATCACTAGTGGACTATAGTAGAAACACATTATCCTGAGTACACAGGAGAACCTAGCCTTCATAATCATTATAAATAGTTGTGCAGATGAAAACGAACTCACCTTACCTACAAGGCAGTAGTTAAGAGGTAGGGGGCTCTACAAGAAGAAAATCTGACATTCTTCCATCAGTGCTTATAAATGGAATGTAATACATTTTCAGTGCAAAAATACACCTGCCTGTAAATATTTTACAAAACCTCTCTAGCTTTGTCTGATCATAATTAAAATATACTGTATTTGGAAACAAAGGTAAGACAACAGTGGTAAAACATTCAGTGATTAGAAGTTCATCATAATGAATTGCTGGCTGATAACATTACCCAAAAAGTTGGGTGTTTTGTTTTTTAAATAAACATCCTGCTGTGACACAGCTCACAGGTGATGGTACTAATCCTCCCCAGAAAGTAAGACTTAGAGAATGTATGTGTCCAAGTTGAAACCTAAGAGATGATTGCCCCTTTTCTATATTTATTTCTACTCCATAAAAAAAAAAATCTGTTTTACACAGACCAAGGTGTCATGTTCCCTTCAATAGTTGTTACAAAGGCACTTTTGATCATTTTAAGAAAGAAATGTTGATATGGAAATATGTAAATACTGTTTGCATTAGTGATAAAAGTGGGATTGATTATTTTATCACCTAATCAGTGTGTGTGTGTGTTTGTAAAAGCTGATATCTATCTGTAAAGCATCCTTGAGTCTGAGAAATATATATAAATGTAAATATTATTATGTAACTAATAAGAAGAAGAGGAAGAGGGAGGAGGAGGAGGAGGAGGAGGAGGAGGAAGAGTCTACTCTGATGTGCAGGATCCCCTCCAGTAGAACTTCATGTAGGAGACGTTCTACTGTACAATGTACAATCAGTGTAGATGGACCACACACAGGTGATGTATTTTCTGTTTATTAAGTTACTTAAAACAATAGGAACGGTTCATATTACTGGTCAGTAAATGCATTTATTATTCAAAACAGTGAGTTTCACTATATTTTGATTGTCTTAATACTGAAGTATACAGTTCAAACTAATGAAAATACAAAACAGCAGATTATAATAAATACTCACCTTTTACTGGAGCCAAAGTCATGTCGGTGTCTGTGTTCTTTCCTAAAACGACAGCAGACTTATAAGCAACCAAAAATCACACAGATAGAAACATAAAGAAAATAAAATCTTGCTATTTGATTTACACATGAGGTTACCTGAGAGTATCCTGAACATGACTGTGCTCAGGCAGGTTAAAGTCTTACCTTCTACGGTGACCCTAAAGGTGAATACAATCTCCTTATTCCTGATGTCCCATATGATGTAAACGCCACTGTCAGACTCTTTCAGCTGCAGACTGGAACTGAATGACAATTTCTGTTCATACTCAGAGACACACTGACCTGACTGCGTTTGGACTGATCATGTCTGTTATTAAGCGCAGTGAGTAAACATCCACAGTGTTGGCCAGAAAAGGTCAGTGCACATTTAGATTTAAAAATGTACACCCAGGGGCCTGTTTCAGAAAGTGGGTTTAGTGAAAACTGTGAAAATCACACAGAATATGGAGCAGTCCCCATTTATTGGATGTAAAAGTAAAAGATGTCAAAAACAGATGTCTGTCTTAGAACAGCAATGTTAATCACCTCAAAAATGATGGACGTGCTAATAGCAGTTTTCCTGCATGCACTGCCTTTAGCAGAATGCGTGCCAACAGTTTGCAGTTACTCATCCATGCAGTCTGTACTTCACATGTGGACTTGCTATCCAAACGCATCATTTTTTTCTTTCTTTTTTCCATTTTCATTCGATAAAGCTGTGATTGCATATGAGGTAATGTAAGCCAACAAAATTAGTCATTTCCAGCACAATCTTGGCCGATGGAATGTTTGCTGAGCGAATATCTGACAACAGTTAACCAGGCTTGAATATCTTTACAGTTAACCAGGTCTTCCTTGCACTTGGTCAGCTTCTCTAACTGCACAGTATTGGCTTTCAAAGTGTTCTTCCAGTATATCATATAACAAATTGCACATTAATGTTTATTTTGTGTGTGGTTCCTTCTTCAGTGTCCAGGCTGTCCTGTTTTAAGAAGTTTGCTTATTTCAGCAACATCGTTAAGGTTTTACACACTGGAAAATTTTTACAGCATATTTTTATTCATATACAGTATAAGTAACATCTATTTAACTCATATGTGCACCAACTACACCCCCCACCACCACCAACACCACCACTGTTAGAAAAAAAAGAAAAACCTGCACTTCCTCTTACCCTTCTCTCTCTCTAGCATGCCCTGCTTACTGGACAAATGGGTCTTTCTAGTAAAATTGATCAGTCAGGGACAGGTGTCCCAACCGCAGCTTCAGTTTGAGCAGTGGCTCAGTGTTTACTGCTGGTTCACGGACGCGATAACATAAATATGCGCCACAACCTGGACTCCCACAGAGCCACATTCAATAACACGGACAGACACATGTGTGCACACTCACTGAGTCAAAACGTACTTTCACCTTTGGCCTGAAGATGAATCCCTGCGGTCAAGAACAAAATCTAAAACTCAAACAAAACGCTATGACTAACAATGATGGCATAATTTCATTTTAATAGCAAAATACTATTATTGTATAAATGCATAAATGTTGCAATTTTCTATCTACGGATGAGCGACAGGTAAAATGACATCTGTGAGATTAATTTCAAATGAATTTAAGTTAACCTAAGGTAATGGAGTACTTAATAAAAATCTTTGCCATCTAAGATTGCTGAAAGTGCAAAGAATAGTCTCTTCCACATAGCTCTAACTGGTGTTTCTGATCTTTCTTCCGAGTCGGGTAGGCCAACAACAGGCTGTGTAAACATTGTTTTTTCTTTTGTTTTGTTTATAATTCCACTCATAATGTTACATCCTATTTTAACAGAAATTATTCAAGAGAAATAAAACCTAGTATATTTCATTTATTCAATTCTTGTATGCACTCTCAAAGGTTCTAAAGTTGCCTGAGATACCGAGTTTTTGTGTAATTGATCATTATTACGTAGTAAACTAAGTCACGCAACAATATATGTGCGTTTAAACCAAAACACTAAACAATCTTCATTCTTGTCGGTGATTTTATCGATAACAAACCCAGTTGAAAGCTACAGTGAAAGGTACGTGCACTAAAAAGTACTGCACTAAATGTGTTCAGATTGTATACATTTTAAATCCTTCATCACAAATATTTAATCCAATACATTTTGACGTGTAATTTGGATACCACCGATAGCGAATGTTCTATAAAGTAAACAGTCGTAATGCAGTTACTTTGAAATTCAAAATATTCCTGCCCATACAAGAAAGAAAAATGAGTTTAGATTCTGTAAACCTTTCCATGTGCAGTTCCTTTATACTCCACCGTTAGGGAGCGAGCATTATTAGATTAAGCGCGTTAATGTCGTGCCAGTCTGATCATTTAGAAACAACCAAATGCGACGCAAAAGGAGGAGTTTTTGGCAACTGTCAAACCCCATCCTGGACAGCTATCGCCTTTTCATCTGCCTCTGCACGCACATTACTTTTGTTCAAAGGCTGCGTCTTTTAATTAATCTATTTCGCTGTGCAAAATAAGTCGGTTTGGCCAGTAAGATAATTATTTGTTGTTGATGCGGAGAAGCTTTGGAACAATGCTGTGCTGGCTATCTGCACTTTGCTAGCTAGCTAGCTATAGCGGGCGGTAGATTCACCATTATTTGTTATTATTATTTATTGTCACTTTGTTAGCTAGCTAGCTATAGCGGGCGGTAGATTCTCTGTTATTTGTTCTCATTATTTATTTTTATTTTGTTAGCTAGATAGCGATAGCAGGTGGTAGATTCTCTATTATTTGTTATTATTATTTATTGTAATTGTGTTAGCTAGTTGGCTATAGTGGGCGGTAGATTCTCTATTATTTGACTGAATGCGTTCCTGTGAAACCAAAATTGAATGACGTGAGTAGCAAACTAAGTGCATGTAAAGCTTTCATCTACCCCCAGAACTGCCCCCACCAGCACCCGCTCCTCCCCTTCACCACAAGCACTACCACCTCCCACCCTCCACCACCATTAGCCACTCCCCCATCACTACCACCCGCTACCTCAACACTTCAGAGATGGCACTACTGTTTAGTTCTGGATTAGGCCAGGACTAGATTCTTATCTAGGAAAACCACGCTTATTCAGCCTGCAGAGAAGCCATTCATGAATCGCAGCGAAGGACTGTAGAAAGAGTCTGACTCCCATGCTATTTAAATAAAATTGAATTATTTAGTAAGTACATTTTAGTGTATGTCCTATTCATTAATGTAACGTTCAGATGGAACTTCATGCCTATATTCCTGGAAAGCCTATATGAATAAATGAAAACATTAGATCCTTTTAACTGACTGATTGATTGACTGATTAATTAATTGTCTCTTCATGCAGAGATGTCAAGGCGCAGTGCACGTTTACTAACAGGTGGGTACTACCCCCACGATGATGACGCTGCAGGAGCCTGTTCTAATGGATCTACTCGATCCATCTCTTACAAAGAGACCCCCTTCAGGTGTGTGTGCATACACACGTGTGTGTGTAGGAGTGCACGTGTATTTGGTGTACATCAGCCTCTTTCTCACCCTCCCTAATTCTCTGCCTCTGCCTATTCCTCTTTCTCTATTTCTGTCTCTGTTTCTCTGCAGGGTCTTTAAGAGGAAGGCAGGCAACCGCAGGCTGGTCAAGTCCTCCCACACCTCAAGCCATGATGGCAGCCTCAGCCAATCACATGGCCCATACACCAGTGAGCTCATCACGGAGGCCGAATTTACAGGTCAGTGCTGATGTCATATTCAACTGTTTATAACCAGTTTATGAGAAGCTATAATCAGTGTTTCTTCTTACACACACACACACACACACACACACACACACACACACACACACACACACACACACACACACACACACACACACACACATTCATGGAAGTCTGTATGTATTATAGCCATGTATGTACTAAATTAGTATTACTGTAATAAGCTTTTTAAACAGATTGTCAATACATCAATTAATTTACTTAATACTCACCATATACCTAATACTCATCATATACCTCTTGTGCACCAGATACTTAAATTCCATCTCCAACTCCCCTAGTCAGATTGAATTTGCTTCATTGTACTTCATTGAACTGTTACTAAAGCAGTGTTAAAGCGGCACTAACACTATACTAAAGCTATTCTAAAACTATGCTATAGTTATACTAAAACAATGCTAAAGCAGTAGTAAATTAGTACTGCAGTAGCATCAGCTTGTCCCATGTTTTCATGAAACGTTTACCTTCTGCTGTATTTTGTGGTTATTGTGGAAAAAGCATCATTATCACTTGTTTTAATGATGTATTGTTTGTTTGTTTGTTTAGCTCGTGCCTTTGCATTGCTCTACTGGTGGCTGGGAACAGCATGGTACAGTCTGACCTCTGGAATCTCTCTGCTTAATGTTTTTCTGCTCAGCAGGTAAGTTTGTGTGTGCATGTGAATGTGTATATGTGTGTACACGAGTGTGTATTTGCATGTTTGTGTTTGTATAGACAACTCTGTACTCTGCATTGCTATGTTCTCCCTCTGTCTCTCCACAGACACACTGCAGGTGTGAGGAAGGCTATCCTCCTCCTCCTCCTCCTCCTCCTCTTGCTGCTTTTTGGTGAGTCTGCATTTCTGAGTCACTACATCTCAAATCATCTCATGTCCGAGCTCCTGTGTGGGGAAAAAAATATACATGCAACACACAAAAAGCACAATGACAGAAACACACATGTACCGATGCAGTGTAAGCTGACAGGTGTGCTGGAACAGTTATTAAACGACGGCAGGTGTATTCGTAACAGATGATTTGATGACTACAGCGTTAGTGACGTGTGTAGCTGACAGGGGCTTTAGTGACAGGTGTGTTATTTTTTACAGGAGCATGGTACTGGTACCCTTTTGTCAGTACTCAAATGTTAGACACTGAAGAAAAGACCACAGTTGATCCCACGCAGCTCAACACACCTGTCCAAGCCCCTCTGGATGTGAGTACTCTCATTGGTTGAAGAGTCACTGCAGGACTGACACCACACACGTTTATTGGATGCCTCCTATGTCCTAGAACAAATACTGTTTTATACTACTCACAGGTAATAAATCCACTATTTCAACATTCTTCTCTCTCTTGCTTTCTCTCTCTCTCTCTCTCTCTCTCTCTCTCTCTCTCTCTCTCTCTCTGGTGCTGCCTGCAGAATCATGTGCTCAGTGTGAAGTTGTCAGCTATCAGGGACGAGATGATGAAGTGGTCTGAGGACAGAGCGAGAAACATGGAGGCCATGCTGGTGAGAAAATGAGAGAGAGAGAGACAGAGAGAGAGGAAAAGAGTGAGAGAAAGAATATGAGAGTCAGAGAGGGAGAGAGTCATAATAATTCAGTGGAGCACAAAGGATTATTTTTCAAATGAATGGTGTGGACTGTCAGGTGTACAATATAATAAAATCACTCTACAGTATCATCCAGCAGAATACAGAATACAAAACAAATGAGTAAAGCAAGATATCCTGAAATAAAAAATAATGTATCACTTAGATGACAATACCAGCCAGAGAATTACTTTCAGTACTTGTAAATTACTGTAATGAATTGGCACTTGAACTAAAAATGTAAAAAAATGCAAATAAGGGTGTGACAGCACCAATATCAGCTATAATTCTCTGAAATGACTGTGTGTATTTGTGTTTTTGTGTGTGCAGACACTTCAAAGAAATATGCAGGCACTGCGAGTTAAAGTGAAGAAGTAAGAGGGCCTTTTCTCTTCCTTTATCTCAGCTCACTCATTAAACCACTTATTGCGCGAATGTTTAGGACTTTTTGCATTTTGTCCCCCCAGTATCAACTCTCAGCACCAGCATCAGATTTTCCATCTGAGATCCAGCCTCCAGGCAGCTTTGGAACAGCTAAAGGCATCATCTCCTCCCCACCTTGTCACAGAGCCAGCAAACTTCTCCTCAGGAAAATCCTCATCAGAGGATGGCGACTACCCACAGAGCACACAGTCCAGTGAGTGTGTGTGTGTGTGTGTGTGTGTGTGTGTGAGAGAGAGAGAGAGAGAGAGAGAGAGAGAGAGAGAGAGAGAGAGAGAGAGAGAGAGAGAGACAGACAGTTAGACAGAGAATCTAACTTCTCTCAGGTTCTGTTCAGGCTTCAGCTGAGGCAGAGTTTGGGTTCTGAAAAGCGCTCACTCCTCACCATATTAAACAGACCTTATCATCATCATTATCACCTGTTTGAATGATGTATTGTTTGTTTGTTTAGCTCGTGCCTTTGCAGTGCTCTACTTGTTGATGGGAACAGCATGGTACAGTCTGACCTCTGGAATCTCTCTGCTTGATGTTTTTCTGTTCAGCAGGTACATTTGTGTGTGGACATGCGTGTGTGTGCATGTGAACGTGTATATGTGCATGTCTGTACGTGAGTGTATATGAGCATGTTTGTGTATGCAACTCTGCACTCTGCATAGCCATGTTCTCTCTCTGTCTCTCCACAGACGCAGTGCAGGGGTGAGGAAGGCTCTCCTTCTCCTCCTTTTCCTCCTCTTGCTGGGTTTTAGTGAGTCTGCATTCCTGAGTCACTACATCTCAAATCATCTCATGTCCGAGCTCCTGTGTGGAGAAAGAAATTTGCACTCAACACACAAAAGACACAATGACAGAAACGCACATGTACTGATGCAGTGTAAGCTGACAGGTCTGCTGGTAGCAGTTAGGAAATGACAGCAGGTGTATTGGTAACAGATTTTTTGATGACTGGCATGTTAGTGACGTGTGTAGCTGACAGGGGCTTTAGTGATAGGTGTGTTATTTTTTACAGGAGCATGGGACTGGTATCTCTTACTCACTGCACAACTGTTGCACACTGATTGATCCCACGCACCTTCACACATCTGTCTGAGCCCCTCTGTATGTGAGTACTCTCATTGGCTGAAGAGTTACTGCAGGATCGAAACCACACACGTTTATTGGATGCCTCCTATATCCTAGAACACATACTGTTAATACTGGTAATAAACCTACTGTTTCAAAATTCTTCTCTCTCTCTCTCTCTCTCTCTCTCTCCAGCCTGAGGTCTACCCTGTTAAGTGCCGGGCATTCCGTGGTTCCCAAAGTTTCCTGGTTAACGCTCTGTCCTACCCCGTCCAGATTACCCAAGTTACATTGGAACACATCCCTCGTAACGTGTCACCCACTGGACACATAAACAGCACTCCAAAGGACTTCACCCTTCATGTGAGTCATGAAAAACACACACATACCCGCACACACACAACACCAATGTTGCCTGAGGCTGCTGTAATGATTTTGTTATGCATGTGCATCTACTTTTATGCATTATGCTGTGTGGGTTTTTAAATAAGTGTATTTTAACCAATGTTAAATACATGTAGCCAATGAAAGCACAATAATAGTTTTAATTAATACTTTTAATTAATAATGTCATCTCGTGATAGAGCTGCTCCTGTTTAAGGGGTTCCAGGGTGTAATGTGTTCACATTCTTATACACTCCTGCACTTCCCTTGGACTGACACATGAAAACGAGGAAGGAAAACCTCTTGGAACATTTACCTATGACCAAGATGGAGAACCCATCCAGATCTACCAACTTCCTGTAAGAAAGTTGTACAGTCACTCACCAAAACACCGAAAGTTGGAAATATTTACACATCACTTTTTATTCCAATAATGTTAGCACTGTTGTAATGCTAGTAGTGTTAATATTATTAATAATGTATTATTGGTGTTGGTGTAGTTAATGTATTTATATATACTTTACATATTCACACACACACACACGACTATAAGTAATATCTCCTGTACATATAACTGAGTAGGTATGTGTGCAGTATTTGTATAAGTACAATACTTATGTGTTTTATATTATGCTGTAAAATATGGATATTTTGATGATAAAATATTGACAAAGCATTTACTGCTGCTCTTTCTGTCCTCCAGAAAATATGTAAAGAACAATGCATTACAGTGTGTGTTTGTGTGGAAGCACATGTGTGTGTGCATGTGTGTGTTTGGACAAGGATTGTCTTTGGTGTGCATGTGTGTTTGTGAAGGGATTATGTGTGATGTATTATAGTGTGTAGTCCATGTTATAATGTTATATAA
Source organism: Electrophorus electricus (assembly GCF_041902795.1). Taxonomy (NCBI): domain Eukaryota; kingdom Metazoa; phylum Chordata; class Actinopteri; order Gymnotiformes; family Gymnotidae; genus Electrophorus; species Electrophorus electricus. The sequence goes on along the minus strand of NC_137497.1, from coordinate 12,737,262 downwards.
TATTGTAGTATGTAGTGATATATTAGAATACGATGTGTTGTTTGCAGGAGTCTCCCAGTGAGGTGTACTGCCTGGTGGAACTACCGGTCCACAGTAACTGGGTTCACCCAGAGTACACCTGTCTCTATCGCTTCTGGGTCCACGGCCTACCCTGCAGCATCTGACAGGCAGAACACAGAACAAGAGAATGAATAAATAAATTAATAAATAAGCCCCCTTTTATTGGGTTTACCATCACATGACAAGTTCAGGTCATGACTGGGTGTCACTCTTTTGTACTCAAGTTGATAACATTGACACAATGGCCCTTTAAAACATCTACAGTAATACATCCCCCCTCTAGTGGACAAATTAATGTACCACATCCCAAATGCATGTCAAAAGAACAAGTTCATCCTTGTTTCACTGATCTTAGGCCAGTTTTGCTGTTGCTCCACTTAAGAATAAAAGAATTATGGACAAAAATTTGTACAACACTCAAAAAATAGAACATAAATGGTGCCACACTAAGCTTGTAGTCTTCCAGCTTGCATGGAAGGAGAGCCTCTCAAGTACAGAAAAGCACTTATGAACACTCCAACAGCTTATCTCTCGACCCTAATAGAAAATAACCAAAATAATCCTATATTTCTTTTTAGTACAATTGCACATCTACTTAGAAATAAAAGTCACACCAATACTCAGATTACAACATCACATAGTAGTAATGAGTTCATGAATGTCTTTAATGAGAAAAGTAAGCACATTAGAGATAACATTAATAGTATTAACATGACATCGTGCAGCTACTTAGAGATCAGAACAACCAAGCCAAAACGACTCTAGAATCCTTTACACCGATCCAAGACCCAGAACCTACATCTCTGATCTCGTGCTCAAAATCCTCCACTTGCTTACTAGAGTCACTGCCCTCACACTTCCTTAAGGAAATCCTACCTGAAGTAACTGAACCTTTACTAAATTTAATAAACTCCTCCTTGAACATTGGCTATGTTCCTAAACCATTCAAATTATCAGTAATTAGACCACTTATCAAAAGAATGTGAGCTGTCAAACTACTGGCAAATCTTAAACCTTTCATTTATTTCCAAGATTCTAGAAAAAGCTGTAGCTCAGCAGCTAAGGTCATATCTGAATCTGAATCAGATAAATTAAGCCTTTCAGTCAGGGTTTAGGCCTAATCATAGTACTAATATAGCACTAATTAAAGTAGTTAATAACCTGTTGTTGGCTTCTGACCAGGGTTATGTCTCTTTGCTTATATTATTTGACACTATAGATCACATCATTTTACTACGTAGACTCAAAAATGTTGTTGGGATTAGGGGAATAGCCCTTTCCTTATTTAAATATTATCTAGCCAGTCGCTACCATTTTGTTAACATAAATGGAGACTTCTCAGCATATAACAATGTTAGTTATGGTTTCCCACAATGATGTAGAACCTTTGTTTTTTTCTTTATATATGCTACCTCTTGGTGACATTATACGTAAACACTGTTCTAGTTTTCACTGCTGCGCAGATGATACTCAGCTATATGTCTCAGCCAAACCACAGGACCTATTTCATCTTAGCATTATTGACATATGCATAAAAGATATCAGACGCTGGATGTTGAGGTACTTTCTCTTACTTTATCCTGACAAAACAGAGGTGCATTTATTAGGCCCAGAGACAGCTAGGTCCTTGCTCTCTAATTACTCAGTGAACCTCAATGATCTCCCAATCACATCTTCTCTGTTAAAGATCTTAAAGTTATTATGGATCCCAGTCTCTCTTTCGAAGCTCATGTAAATAATATTTCTAGGACCGCCTTTCTCCACCTCAGGAACATGTCAAAGATTAGGAACATGCTCTCCTCACATGATGCACAAAACTAGTCCATGCATGTACCACTTCCGAATTGGACTACTGTAATGGTTTACTATCTGGCTGTACCATTAAGTGCCTAAACAAGCTTCAGCTAGTTCAAAATGCAGCGGCCAGAGTTCTTATTAGAACTAGAAAATTTGATCACATCACTCCTATCTTAGCTACTTTATATTGGCTCCCAATAAAATTTCATGTTGATTATAAAATACTTCTAATGAACTACAAAGCACTAAATGGTTATGCCACACAGTACCTAGAGAACTCCTAGTGCATTACGATCCACCACATCTGCTTAGATCAAAAGGTGCAGGCTCTTTACTAATACCAAGAATAAGAAAATCTACCACAGGCGGCAGAGCCTTTTCCAATAAAGCTCCCACACTTGAATAACCCTTCTGTAAAGTTTCAAGACTCAGTCAGGCATTTTATTAACTACTTCCCATCTTAGGTAATGGTGTAGATCTGGTGGTCCATAGGCACTGAGAGGGCAAATATACTTACAAATTATTTAATATTTCTGTTTTATTTATGTGTTTAGCCTAGATAAGGAGAATGCTGTATGGTTTAATTTCAGAGAATGTGTATTAATATACATTTAGTGGGATATCAATTGATAAACTTCAAATAATATCAAAATGATCACTATTATTACTATGCACTTTTTGTACTATGTAAAATCTTTTTTATGTATGTGTTATTTGCATTAAGAGAATGTTGCATAGAATAATACAAGTTTATAGAGGTATAATTTAATGTTTATTTGAAAAGTATTTAAAGATTTAATATATTTTCTAACTTTCCCCAGTGAGATCACCATGAGGGGGGCTGGAAGTACAAAGAAGAATGTTTTCCCTGATGTGAAGAACATCCCAGCTCCACCCAACAGACCTACGGAGGCAATGGCAAACCCGAATATTCTCCTTTTCGTTTTATTGACTCACAGAGGGGAGAAAGCAGCCACCATTTCCCAGAGATTTTCCCCCAGAGGAAGGAATATAAACCACAAGTCTCTCAAAACCTGAGAAAGTCTGACACGGGCACAAGATTAGCGGCACTGCCGAAAGCCACCGATGGAAAAAATGGTGAAAAGTCAACAGGCAGACTCCTTGATGAAGGTCAGTGATGCAGCCAGGCTCAATTCCCTTCTCTGGTTGTAGAGCCAGACACCAAGAGTGGTGGTGTGAGTATGAAGGCTGATCACACTCCACCAGCTCTATCCATCTCAGGGCTACCCACCCTCCACCCAAAGCTGCCTGCTTTCAAACAAAAAAGCCCCAAGCCTGGTGTGACCCTGCATGTCCCCCACAAACATGTCAGGGAAGTCCCAGGAAAGGTGCAGGACAAGGACAGTGAGGTGAACTCCACATTTTACACCAGGCCAGAAGTGGGTGAGGTCCTCTACCAGGACCTGGAGAGCCTAACGTCAGACCGCCAGCATGACTCCAAGGTCGACGTTTCCCGGCACCAGCAAGACCTGAGCTGCCACAATCCGCTGCTCATCAGGAGGGCGACCTTACATAAGGTAGAGAGCAGAGCTGCGTGCCCAGCTCCGCCTGTCCCCTCCCTGGTGCCGCAGTGCAACCGTGTGCCCCAGGTGTGCAAGACTGAGGAAAAAACAAAGAGTCAGGACAAGTGCCAGGCTGGCCAGGCTGCCTCTAATCCCCTTGGAGCCAAAGACACATCTGTTGTGAAGGTTTATTTCTCTCTGTTGTTAATAGGGAGAAGGAACTGTGGGCTTGACCAGGTGGGACAACAGACAGGTGAGCATAGGATCAATGGGTTAAAAAAATGACTTCTTTTGACATTTACTTCACCCTAGAATACTAGAGTATTGAGTTAATTGAGTTATTTGGTTCTGTGTATCATATAGCATTTCATCAGATAAACTAGAAAATGTATTAAACGATGGCACCTCTAAGGATATTTGAGAATGGAGTCTGTAGCGAAAACTGCAGCAAGAGAAACAAGAATGTACGAAAGAGATTACATATAAAATTCCTAAATTAACCTTATATTTCATAAGTAGTGAAAAAACAGTCAGTCATTTTAGGCAATAGTCCTGTTCAGATTTGTTTTATTTGTCTTGTATCTCAGCTCCTGCACCTGTGCATGTGAAATAAACCAGGGTCAGTGCCTTGCATCCTCTGGAAGCAACAGAAACCTTCAGTGCGATGATTGCACACTTGATCTCCAAAGCTGATTTTAAAGACTGCATAGACCTACAGATCGTTATGTAAATGACCACAATACAATAAGAAAATAAACAAGTAATAGATAACTGTCTCTAAGCCCCATTATCCACATTAGTACTTTAATACTGATTTCAGAACAAACAAACAAACAAATAAATAAATAAATAAATAAATAGTACAGTAGAAATTGCCCGATCTTGCAGTTGTGAAAGTCAAAGGCTGTCACTCTTTGGTGGTAGTGGAACTGATTTGGCATTATTGGCATTATGGGAAAATTCATAGATACGTTCTCTGTATGAGTAAGCATTTAGACCCCATTAAAAGTAGGACTTCAATATAAATATATTTTTAAAAACTGCCACAGCAGAGTTTTTTCAAATTTGATCTGATAGCCAAGTGCCACCACTGTTTTTTTGAGTGTGATTTTTCAGCACTGGAGATCTCCTTGGCCTGCATATGTGCAATATTGCACTAGTGGTAAGTCCTGTTTTAGCTGGCAGTCAAGCTGTATGATAAACCTGAGAAACACTATATAGGAATATCATTTTGAGCAGTGCTTATTAAGCTACTTTAATATATTATTAATAGTGTTGATGCTGAGGTTTTCTGTTTCACAAAAAGGGTTTGGCTGACTGGGCTCACTGCACAACACCGGGTATTTGCTATTTATTTGATGGGCTATTTATTTTTATCTGATGGATGAGCAGCCAAGACAAAATGATGCTGTACCTGTAATCCTTAATCAAAACCTGCACAAAGGAAAATGTTTTTAAGATCCAGATTTAAATAATCGCACATAATATGGAGCAGTCGCCATTTATAGGATGTAAAAGTAAAAGATGTCAAAAACAGATGTCTGTCTTAGAAAAGCAATGGTAATCACCTCAAAAACGATGGACGTGCTAATAGCAGTTTTCCTGCACGCACTGCCTTTAGCAGAATGCATGCCAGCAGTTTAAACTTACTCATCCATGCAGTCTGTACTTCACATGTGGACTTGCTATCCAAATGCATCATTTTTTCTTTCTTTTTCAATTTTCATTTGATAAAGCTGTGATTGCATATGAGGTCATGTAAACCTAAATGTTTGTAATTTGCAGGACAACCTTGGCCAATGGAATGTTTGCTGTCTAACACTGAAGCTTGAATATCTGACAACAGTTTACCAGGCTTGAATATCTCTACAGTTAACCGGACATTGAGAGTGCGTCCAAACGCACATGGCCTTGACAGACACACATGCCTGCTCCCTGCTTTCATAGACCCAGTCAGTGCAAACACAAGGAAATAAAGGTAGAGGCATATCGGAATAGCAGCAAATGAATAAGAACAACAGGTGTCTTTGTAACACATTTCAAGTAGAAACTAGTACTATGTAAATTATCATGTCAGGTTTGTGTTGGTCAAGAGCATGTGCCATAATCGGTTTGTCCGTCTGCTTATGCTGTGGTATCTAGAATGTCTCACAGTCATTAGAAAAAGTGCCAGAATCCTTTATCGTTTTATTTGAACGTATGTGATCTGAAATAAATCATCTAATTGTAGGTATTTAGCTCGAAACTAGAGTTGTATTATATAGAATGTCATTAGGTTGAATGGGAATGTAAAATAGTAGCTAGTGGGACCTCTGTGTTCCGTCCCACTCAATGAAGCACACCAGGTTGTGGATAAAAGGGGTTTCCTTTTATTTTCCACACTATAACAAGTTCAGCAACCACATTTAATTTCACTGAGGGCTCAGCTAGCAAGCCCACAGGAGGTATGTCTCGCTCTGCCATGCACCTCCCAGTAAATGTTACAACTTCTTTCATAATAACAATATAATAAAATATATAAATTAAAGGAAGCTGTTGTCATATAGTGTAGTCATTTGATTATAAATAATAATCTCATAATAATCTTATCTGCATATTCTTATACATTTACAGAGTAACATTCACTCATATACTCAAATTCCATATCATACATAGAAAACGTCCATCTCATCCATTGTAGTTTTTTTTCCTGATCAATAATAAAAAAAAAAAAAAAGAAATGAACAGCACCCAGCGATGAAGCTCAATTATTTCAAGCTAACTATAAAACAGCTTAAGTCAGCATTTGCTTGCAGCTAGAACACAAAATGTTCAGATTAATGCATCTGAGTTAAAAATTAAACACAATGAAATCAAATTAAATTGACTCACCTGCAACAAGCTCAGCAATCACATTTAATTTTACTGAGTGGTCAGCTAGCTGGCCTATACAAAACAGGCTATTGTTAGAAATTCTGCACATGTAATTCACTTAGCTTCACATCTCACACTGCTTATAATTATAAGATAACGTATCCACATTTGTAATAATGTGATGAAATCTGCCAACAATAGTGAGACTGAGCATATTAAATAATAAGACAAACTAATCACTTAGTCCACATATTTCTAAATGAGAAGAAAAGTTCTTACAAACAATATAAAGCACACAATTATATATGGGAAAACAGTTACATTTGTCATTAAGAGAAGCATTACTTTATAGATAGAAAGCACTACGTATTACACAAATGTCATAACTGTCCTAATATTAATAGTTCAACAGTCTTCCTCTGTCTATTATGCACACTGTACACATGTTAAATATCTGCCTTGCTGTTACAATGAAATGACTTCCGGCACCCTGAAAATTGTTTTACACACGCAGCTGTAACGAGGTGGCCTGAGTACCGAGGAGGGGGGGGGGGCAGGATGCACAGACTCAATCGACATGGACGAACATTTATTACATACAACATAACGGCACTCACATATAACATGAACATGAATACGTTTAACAATAACGAGACTAATCTTGACATCCACAGGCTACACCAACAATGATCAACAATACTGTACACACTAACAAGGGTTTAAATACACAAACAAGATGAGGTACAGGTGTGTGCAGGAATGGCCATAAACATATACTCCCAAGTCACGTGGCGGGCCAAACCCTGTGACTCGCGGGAGGCGAACGTTCTGTGACAGCAGCCACACTCATACACACACAAGCATAGTGCAACTCTGTGTTTACGCATCAATGATTGAATGTGTAAGTGCATGTATATGCAAGTTTAAATTATTATGCACAAATATAAGTAGTAGGCTATTTATGTGAAAATGTTTCATATGTATGTGCAAGTACAGTTTCCCTGATTTCTCTTTAAACAGGCCCTCATAGTTCAGCAGTAATGAGGCTAGTTAGATTTTGCTCAGAATTAAGTACACTTTGGAATGTTATATGTATCACAGTCTCCGGTGGTGAGCCATACATGGTTAATCAATCCAGGTTGAGGAACCTGTTAGAGTCACTGCATTAATGACATATCTGTTTGCATTGTCAGTTGTTGCTATGGCAGCAATTAAATTAGGAAATTCAAAGAAAAACAACTCATGTACACCCTTGGAACTTTAGAACCCCATATGTCCCGTGTCATAATGTCACACATGAGGGGAGTCCCATGAACACCTTTACAGATCAGTCTGTGGAAAGACACTGAAGAGGACAGATGGAACAATGAGGCGTTTCTGGAGCTGGTTTGCTGGAGGTATCGAGAATGAATATATTGATACAAAGGAGGTGGAATCCAGGAGAGACCTAATAAAGAAAACCAAAAGAGGAAAGCAGAAGTGGAATCTGAAAAAATTGAAGATAGAGTGGAAAAAACGTCCTACAGTTGGTATGGATATTTGATTATTTTTTCTGCTTTTTGGCCTTGCCTTTCTAAAAGGATTAATCTAAATCTCATGTATAAAAAAACACAGTAAACTAAATAATCTTTACAATAAGGGACAAAAACTGACTTATTGAAAATGCTTTTATCCTCTGATCAGCAGTGACTAAAACTCTCATTTAAAATATGCAACACCACTTGAAGTATTAGTGCATTATTAATCTATTACAAGGTTTTAGGCTCTTGTCTGGCTGTATGTAGTACATACAATATGTGTTCTATATATATCCAGAAGTATGGATACTTGCTCCGGCAGATTTGAAGATGGCCCATGAACGAACTGAAAGGACTGTGGCAGCATGTCTGAGTGAAGTGACTGATGGATATGACTTGTACAGATCAGCCAGGACCAAGCAGAGGCACTCTGTGGCACCTGCTTCCCCAGCCCTGAAAAGGGTCAACAAAGACACCAAACCAGGTGTGGATGCAAAGCAGTCAGCCATCTTCCCTCTAGGGCCAAGAGAACATGAGTGGCTTGTGAAGTGTGATGCAGGACAGCAGGATCAAATCTGCCAGCTTCTGCTCCAGGACATCAAGCTGGCAGAGAAGAGAAATTTCATTTCTGGCTTCACAGTACTTCACTGGGCTGCTAAACAAGGAAACAGTGAAATGGTGCGCAAGATCCTTCTTCTTTCACAACAAGGTGGGCCAGGGGTTGACGTTAACACCAAGAGCTACGACGGCTACACCCCACTACACATGGCTGCTATTCACAGCCACGAATCAGTCCTGAGTGTTCTGGTGCGTGATTATGGTGCCAACTGCAACATACGTGACAACAGTTGCAAAAAGCCCTATCACTACTTACACAAGGACGCCTCACCCAAGGTGAGAGAGATGCTCGGCGACCCTCACGCTGCGGATTACAAGCCCTCAGGCCATGAGCAGCACTTTTCAGATCCGCCCAAAGGGCTCAGCACTTTGAGTAAACTATTTCAGTCCAAGCACAGAAAAATATTTAGATGCGGATCAAGATTCCACTCAGCCTTGAAGCAGCTTCACCAGCCTTGACCAAGATGTGGACAGGATAGACTACATTAATTTCCCGAATGTTTCCCTACAGTGAACTTCCCAAATTAAATAGCATATCCTCAAATAAACATTTTCTCTAACTTGTCTTTCACTCCTGATTTCTGTGATCAAAACCTTAAGCTTTGAAATAAATCATTTGCACATAGATGTTTGAAATATTGCATAGTCATATCTGCCTTGAACCATTGTCTGTTTTCCTTGAATATTCTCTGATGTTTTGTCTTTGAGTAATGAAATGTTTTTGAGGTCTTTCATCAGCTGTGTAAGCAACGTGCTTCTGAATTAGTAGTAGGAGAAGCCAGTTTATATATGAAAAATTAGTAGTGTGCTTTATATTGTTTGTAAGAACTCTTTCTTTGTATTTATAAATGTGTAGACTAAGTGCTCAGGTGAAATTAGTATGACAAAAATGTTCCAACCTATTATGGCTTAAAAGACAATTATCACCTATCCCCAAATATCAGTATTTAACTTTGCTCTTGTGTTCCAGTTGTTTTGTTTCCCTCTTTCTGTTCTTTTAATGTACTATATTGAATTAATTTATGTTTTGTAAGGTAACTCGAGGTAAATGCCTGACACAATCAAAGCCTAAGACTGAGACAAAGAAGCTATAAATTTGCATGAACACATCTGTTGAGCCTTTCCTGCTTATTCCACCCCTGAGATCAGTAGTTAAAAACTGATTTCAGCAGAGTCGTTTCAAACAGAAGTAACTACAAGTCTAGAACCCCTCACGAGAAGAATATTGTACTTAGAATAACATCTTATTTTATATGTTTGTCAGATACCCAGTTTGTTAGTCTGTCTAAACTTGATTCATTTGCTCTTCACTATTCAGTCAACTTAAGGTCATCTTCTTTTGGCATTGGTAGAATTTAGATTAGTGCTGTTTGGCCGACAGTAATCACCTGATTTGGTTTTCCAACAAACTGGTATGTATGGCAGGAATGGCAGTATCCAACATCACTCCTAATCGATGGCCAAAAGAAATGTTGTAGAATGTGGTGAGTGTTTTTTTTATGTGCGCTTAATTGAAAACGTGGCAAAAGAAGAGCCTTTCTAAAGAATATACATAAAGCCCAAGAGAGAAAAAAAAATTATTTACATCAAAGTTGGAGGTGGATTCACGCTCCACACCCACTACGGTTGCCAGGAAGACCCATCGCGCTGTAAATACATAAAGCACATTCATCAAAATGACAACACTTGTGATACATTTCACAAACGTGCCGCAAATACACAAAGCAAATTCATCAAAATGACAACACAACCCAGTGCAAATTCAGGAAAACTTACGCAACTTCAGAAGTGCTGCAAATCCAGTCACAACACAATGGAAGTTTGCCACAACAACAGAATGGCTGTTTGCAGAGGACACGGGGAGGAGATGGACTTCTGAGATCAGCGCCAAGTCTTTTGGAAGTGAAAAGTAAGTTTTTCGGTTACCATGGTTTTATTATGATATACGTGATACAGAATGAAAGACCGACCTATTCGTGCATATTTATTTATGCTAGGCTGTAGGCAGCCTTAAAAATGATGATTAAAATCCAAAATACCTACAATTAGATTGTTATTTATTTCAAATCACATTTTGTATCCATGTAGCTATAAACATCACACTTCAGATAAGATAAGAACAAGATAGTTGACCAGCATGAGCAATAACCACACTGGTCAACCAGTATAATCAGATTTGACCAGTATGACCAGTATGATTCATGAAGGTTCAACACCTTTAACATTATTTGAATCTTTTGTTACAGGCATTGTCAATTGTTTACTTACTTCAGATCATTTGAAATTAAATGTATAGATTTTTTGTCTAATGATCATTCTTAAATTGGAAAAAACTGACAATGTTTAATGACCCGTTATGTCATGGGACTGATTGCTGAGTGACTTTAAATGAACTGCAGTGAACTGAAAATGAAATGAAATGCATATTTACCATATATTAGTACTAAAAAGATGTTTCCAAAACATCATATAGTCTAGAGAGCATGTATCTGACCACAATGGTCAAGCCTTTAATGGTAGCCCATGGACTAATGGGAGTGATGTATAGCTCCATTATTTTGTTCCTTTAATTAGTAAAAATATATCTTCATATATTTTTGCTGTTCATGTGCAAGTGCAGTAGATCAAATCCTGCTTGTGCAAGAGAAACATGGTGAGGTCCAAATGCACCAGCTAACTGACAAATTTATTATATGGAGGTTTGTTATTTTGTAGAGGTCCATTTAGTTTAAAGTATATTGATTGAAAAAAAAAAGTTTAATCTTTGGTGGCTATAACTTTCACCTGGTGCTGAATTTCACTCTTTGGACATTTATTCGTCCGGTTTGAAAGACTTATTTTTTTCTTTGTGTTTTTCCCTTTATCTCAACACAGATTTATATAGACATGTTTTACACTGTCGTGATCCTATACTTTAATGGCAATGCATTTTATACTTTAGCTAATTCTGTACAATGAAATTTAGGAGTATAGGTCTTACTTTGAGGACACTAGGCTAATTTGAAATTTGTCTGTATGTCATTTTCAGTAGGAATAACCTGCTTCTCAGGGAACATCAGCAGAGATGAGATGGCCAGTAGCAGAGGGGAGATTGATGAGACCTTCCCAGCACTACCTTGGGAGGGACCAGAGAGATCAGGCAAGAAAAAAAAAAAGATTATTTGGTCCAAAACAAACCATTCACCAACATGTTTACTGTTGCAGGTTTTTAATGAAAAAACATCAGATCAGTATTGATATTGGTTGACATTAAAACAAAGGATGTTGACATTGGATTGGTACAGAAAAACTGGTATCATGCCATCGCTATCATTTACAGCTGTGTGATAACAGGCTGAAATCGTGAAGAGCTGATAATGTCCTCGGGCATCAGATTCAATGATGATGACACCTACTATTACAACGTCCTTCTAATGACCTACAAAGCACAACGGTCTTGCTCTACAGTACCTTAGCAAATTCATGAGAACAGGAGAGAATATACAGCAGTGCCATGAGTTCTATATGGCATCAAGTAAAATTGACTTTTTTGGGTATTAAAAGCAAAAAACAAAAAACAAACTCTATTCCTGATGCTACTCCATTATGTATGTATGTGTGTGTGTGTGTGTGTGTGTGTGTGTGTGCGGGTGCGCGTGCGTGTGTGCGTTTGTGCGTGTTTGTGTATAATACAACATTTAAGCTACCTTGGTCTTTCCTTGTGTTTCCCTTCCTTCTACTTTCACTTCTGTTTGCTGGTTTTCTCATCACTCTTTTACAGCTTTGTTGCCTAGCCAAAGCTGTTATAGTGGTCTGATGAGCTAAGTCACAATTATAGACAAACACAGTCTAACAATAATTAAAAACACACAAATTCACAGTTGTACTCATCATGTCTGTTAGTAAGCATATTGAGTAAACATCCACATTGTTGGCCAAAAAAGGTCAGTGAACACTTAGAACACTTAAAAATGTACAACCAGGGGCCTGTATCAGAAAGCAGGTTTAGTGAAAACTCAGTTAGTTGGCTTAGAGTTGAAACAAACTTGAGATTTTCTGTTTCACAAAGAGGGTTTGGCTGACTGGGCTCACTGCACAACACCGGGTATTTGCTATTTATTTGATGGGCTATTCATTTTTATCTGATGGATGAGCAGCCAAGACAAAATGATGCTGTACCTGTAATCCTTAATCAAAACCTGCACAAAGGAAAATGTTTTTAAGATCCAGATTTAAATAATTGCACATAATATGGAGCGGTCACCATTTATAGGATTTAAAAGTAAAAGATGTCCAAAACAGATGTCTGTCTTAGAAAAGCAATGTTAATCACCTCAAAAACGATGGACGTGCTAATAGCAGTTTTCCTGCACGCACTGCCTTTAGCAAAATGCATGCCAGCAGTTTGGACTTACTCATCCATGCAGTCTGTACTTCACATGTGGACCTGCTATCCAAATGCATCATTTTTTCTTTCTTTTTCAATTTTCATTTGATAAAGCTGTGATTGCATATGAGGTCATTTAAAACTAAACGTTTGTAATTTGCAGGACAACCTCGGCCAATGGAATGTTTGCTGTCTAACACTGAAGCTTGAATATCTGACAACAGTTTACCAGGCTTGAATATCTCTACAGTTAACCGGACATTGAGAGTGCGTCCAAACGCACATGGCCTTGACAGACACACATGCCTGCTCCCTGCTTTCATAGACCCAGTCAGTGCAAACACAAGGAAATAAAGGTAGAGGCATATCGGAATAGCAGCAAATGAATAAGAACAACAGGTGTCTTTGTAACACATTTCAAGTAGAAACTAGTACTATGTAAATTATCATGTCAGGTTTGTGTTGGTCAAGAGCATGTGCCATAATCGGTTTGTCCGTCTGCTTATGCTGTGGTATCTAGAATGTCTCACAGTCATTAGAAAAATAAGTACCAGAATCCTTTATTGTTTTATTTGAAAGTATGTGATCTGAAATAAATCATCTAATTGTAGGTATTTAGCTCGAAACTAGAGTTGTATTATATAGAATGTCATTAGGTTGAATGGGAATGTAAAATAGTAGCTAGTGGGACCTCTGTGTTCCGTCCCACTCAATGATGTACACCAGGTTGTGAATAAAAGGGGTTTCCTTTTATTTTCCACACTATAACAAGTTCAGCAACCACATTTAATTTCACTGAGGGGTCAGCTAGCAAGCCCACAGGAGGTATGTCTCGCTCTGCCATGCACCTCCCAGTAAATGTTACAACTTCTTCCATAATAACAATATAATAAAATATATAAATTAAAGGAAGCTGTTGTCATATAGTGTAGTCGTTTGAGTATAAATAATGATCTCATAATAATCTTATCTACATATTCTTATACATTTACAGAGTAACATTCACTCATATACTCAAATTTCATATCATACATAGAAAACGTCCATCTCATCCATTGTAGTTTTTTTTTCCTGATCAATAATACAAAAAAAAATTAAAAAATGAACAGCACCCAGCGATGAACCTCAATTATTTCAAGCTAACTATAAAACAGCTTAAGTCAGCATTTGCTTGCAGGTAGAACACAAAATATTCAGATTAATGCATCTGAGTTAAAAATTAAACACAATGAAATCAAATTAAATTGACTCACCTACAACAAGCTCAGCAATCACATTTAATTTTACTAAGTGGTCAGCTAGCCAGCCTATACAAAACAGGGTATTGTTAGAAATTCTGCACATGTAATTCACTTAGCTTCACATCTCACACTGCTTATAATGATAAGATAACGTATCCACATTCGTAATAATGTGATGAAATCTGCCAACAATAGTGAGACTGAGCATATTAAATAATAAGACAAACTGATCACTTAGTCCACATATTTCTAAATGAGAAGAAAAGTTCTTACAAACAATATAAAGCACACAATTATATATGGGAAAACAGTTACATTTGTCATTAAGAGAAGCACTACTTTATAGATAGAAAGCATTACGTATTACACAAACGTCATAACTGTCCTAATATTAATAGTTCAACAGTCTTCCTCTGTCTATTATGCACACTGTAAACATGTTAAATATCTGCCTTGCTGTTACAATGAAATGACTTCCGGCACCCTGAAAATTGTTTTACACACACGCAGCTGTAACGAGGTGGCCTGAGTACCGAGGGCAGGGAGCAGGATGCACAGACTCAATCGACATGGACGAACATTTATTACATACAACATAACGGCACTCACATATAACATGAACATGAATACGTTTAACAATAACGAGACTAATCTTGACATCCACAGGCTACACCAACAATGATCAACAATACTGTACGCACTAACAAGGGTTTAAATACACAAACAAGATGAGGTACAGGTGTGTGCAGGCATGGCCATAAACATATACTCCCAAGTCACGTGGCAGGCCAAACCGTGTGACTCGCAGGAGGCAAACGTTCTGTGACAGCAGCCACACTCATACACACACAAGCATAGTGCAACTCTGTGTTTACGCATCAATGATTGAATGTGCAAGTGCATGTATATGCAAGTTTAAATTATTATGCACAAATGTAAATAGTAGGCTATTTATGTGAAAATGTTTCATATGTATGTGCAAGTACAGTTTCCCTGATTTCTCTTTAAACGGGCCCTCATAGTTCAGCAGTAATGAGGCTAGTTAGATTTTGCTCAGAATTAAGTACACTTTGGAATGTTATATGTATCACAGTCTCCGGTGGTGAGCCATACATGGTTAATCAATCCAGGTTGAGGAATCTGTTAGAGTCGCTGCATTAATGACATATCTGTTTGCATTGTCAGTTGTTGCTATGGCAGCAATTAAATTAGGAAATTCAAAGAAAAACAACTCATCTCCACTCTTGGAACTTTAGAACCCCCTCTGTCCCGTGTCATAATGTCACACATGAGTGGAATCCCATGAACACCTTTACAGATCAGTCTGTGGAAAGACACTGAAGAGGACAGATCGAACAATGAGGCGTTTCTGGAGCTGGTGTGCTGGAGGTATCGAGAATGAATATATTGATACAAAGGAGGTGGAATCCAGGAGAGACTTAATAAAGAAAAGCAAAAGAGGAAAGCAGAAGTGGAATCTAAAAAAATTGAAGATAGAGTGGAAAAAACGTCCTACAGTTGGTATGGATATTTGATTATTTTTTCTGCTTTTTGGCCTTGCCTTTCTAAAAGGATTAATTTAAATCTCATGTATAAAAAAACAGTAAACTAAATAATCTTTACAATAAGGGACAAAAACTGACTTATTGAAAATGCTTTTATCCTTTGATCAGCAGTGACTAAAACTCTCATTTAAAATATGCAACACCACTTGAAGTATTAGTGCATTATTAGTCTATTACAAGGTTTTAGGCTCTTGTCAGGCTGTATGTAGTACATACAATATGTGTTCTATATATATCCAGAAGTAATGATACTTGCTCCGGCAGATTTGAAGATGGCCCATGAACGAACTGAAAGGACTGTGGCAGCATGTCTAAGTGAAGTGACTGATGGATATGACTTGTACAGATCAGCCAGGACCAAGCAGAGGCACTCTGTGGCACCTGCTTCACCAGCCCTGAAAAGGGTCAACAAAGACACCAAACCAGGTGTGGATACAAAGCAGTCAGTCATCTTCCCTCTAGGGCCAAGAGAACATGAGTGGCTTGTGAAGTGTGCTGCAGGACAGCAGGATCAAATCTGCCAGCTTCTGCTCCAGGACATCAAGCTGGCAGAGAAGAGAAACTTCATTTCTGGCTTCACAGTACTTCACTGGGCTGCTAAACAAGGAAACAGTGAAATAGTGCGCAAGATCCTTCTTCTTTCACAGCAAGGTGGGCCAGGGGTTGACGTTAACATCAAGAGCTACGACGGCTACACCCCACTACACATGGCTGCTATTCACAGCCACGAATCAGTCCTGAGTGTTCTGGTGCGTGATTATGGTGCCAACTGCAACATACGTGACAACAGTGGCAAAAAGCCCTATCAGTACTTACACAAGGACGCCTCACCCAAGGTGAGAGAGATGCTTGGCGACCCTCACGCTGCGGATTACAAGCCCCCAGGCTATGAGCAGCACTTTTCAGATCCGCCCAAAGGGCTCAGCACTTGGAGTAAACTATTTCAGTCCAAGCACAGAAAAATACTTAGATGCGGATCAAGATTCCACTCAGCCTTGAAGCAGCTTCACCAGCCTTGACCAAGATGTGGACAGGATAGACTACATTAATTTCCCGAATGTTTCCCTACAATGAACTTCCCAAATTAAATAGCATATCCTCAAATAAACATTTTCTCTAACTTGTCTTTCACTCCTGATTTCTGTGATCAAAACCTTAAGCTTTGAAATAAATCATTTGCACATAGATGTTTGAAATATTGCATAGTCATATCTGCCTTGAACCATTGTCTGTTTTCCTTGAATATTCTCTAATGTTTTGTCTTTGAGTAATGAAATGTTTTTGAGGTCTTTCATCAGCTGTGTAAGCAAAGTGCTTCTGAGTTAGTAGTAGGAGAAGCCAGTTTATATATGAAAAATTAGTAGTGTGCTTTATATTGTTTGTAAGAACTCTTTCTTTGTATTTATAAATGTGTAGTCTAAGTGCTCAGGTGAAATTAGTATGACAAAAATGTTCCAACCTATTATGGCTTAAAAGACAATTATCACCTATCCCCAAATATCAGTATTTAACTTTGCTCTTGTGTTCCAGTTGTTTTGTTTCCCTCTTTCTGTTCTTTTAATGTACTATACTGAATTAATTTATGTTTTGTAAGGTAACTCGAGGTAAATGCCTGACACAATCAAAGCCTAAGACTGAGACAAAGAAGCTATAAATTTGCATGAACACATCTGTTGAGCCTTTCCTGCTTATTCCACCCCTGAGATCAGTAGTTAAAAACTGATTTCAGCAGAGTCATTTCAAACAGAAGTAACTACAAGTCTAGAACCCCTCACGAGAAGAATATTGTACTTAGAATAACATCTTATTTTATATGTTTGTCAGATACCCAGTTTGTTAGTCTGTCTAAACTTGATTCATTTGCTCGTCACTATTCAGTCAACTTAAGGTCATCTTCTTTTGGCATTGGTAGAATTTAGATTAGTGCTGTTTGGCCGACAGTAATCACCTGATTTGGTTTTCCAACAAACTGGTATGTATGGCAGGAATGGCAGTATCCAACATCACTCCTAATCGATGGCCAAAAGAAATGTTGTAGAATGTGGTGAGTGTTTTTTTTATGTGCGCTTAATTGAAAACGTGGCAAAAGAAGAGCCTTTCTAAAGAATATACATAAAGCCCAAGAGAGAAAAAAAAATTATTTACATCAAAGTTGGAGGTGGATTCACGCTCCACACCCACTACGGTTGCCAGGAAGACCCATCGCGCTGTAAATACATAAAGCACATTCATCAAAATGACAACACTTGTGATACATTTCACAAACGTGCCGCAAATACACAAAGCAAATTCATCAAAATGACAACACAACCCAGTGCAAATTCAGGAAAACTTACGCAACTTCAGAAGTGCTGCAAATCCAGTCACAACACAATGGAAGTTTGCCACAACAACAGAATGGCTGTTTGCAGAGGACACGGGGAGGAGATGGACTTCTGAGATCAGCGCCAAGTCTTTTGGAAGTGAAAAGTAAGTTTTTCGGTTACCATGGTTTTATTATGATATACGTGATACAGAATGAAAGACCGACCTATTCGTGCATATTTATTTATGCTAGGCTGTAGGCAGCCTTAAAAATGATGATTAAAATCCAAAATACCTACAATTAGATTGTT
Source organism: Electrophorus electricus (assembly GCF_041902795.1). Taxonomy (NCBI): domain Eukaryota; kingdom Metazoa; phylum Chordata; class Actinopteri; order Gymnotiformes; family Gymnotidae; genus Electrophorus; species Electrophorus electricus. The sequence continues at coordinate 12,719,107 of NC_137497.1, read as the reverse complement.
ATTTATTTCAAATCACATTTTGTATCCATGTAGCTATAAACATCACACTTCAGATAAGATAAGAACAAGATAGTTGACCAGCATGAGCAATAACCACACTGGTCAACCAGTATAATCAGATTTGACCAGTATGACCAGTATGATTCATGAAGGTTCAACACCTTTAACATTATTTGAATCTTTTGTTACAGGCATTGTCAATTGTTTACTTACTTCAGATCATTTGAAATTAAATGTATAGATTTTTTGTCTAATGATCATTCTTAAATTGGAAAAAACTGACAATGTTTAATGACCCGTTATGTCATGGGACTGATTGCTGAGTGACTTTAAATGAACTGCAGTGAACTGAAAATGAAATGAAATGCATATTTACCATATATTAGTACTAAAAAGATGTTTCCAAAACATCATATAGTCTAGAGAGCATGTATCTGACCACAATGGTCAAGCCTTTAATGGTAGCCCATGGACTAATGGGAGTGATGTATAGCTCCATTATTTTGTTCCTCTAATTAGTAAAAATATATCTTCATATATTTTTGCTGTTCATGTGCAAGTGCAGTAGATCAAATCCTGCTTGTGCAAGAGAAACATGGTGAGGTCCAAATGCACCAGCTAACTGACAAATTTATTATATGGAGGTTTGTTATTTTGTAGAGGTCCATTTAGTTTAAAGTATATTGATTGAAAAAAAAAAGTTTAATCTTTGGTGGCTATAACTTTCACCTGGTGCTGAATTTCACTCTTTGGACATTTATTCGTCCGGTTTGAAAGACTTATTTTTTTCTTTGTGTTTTTCCCTTTATCTCAACACAGATTTATATAGACATGTTTTACACTGTTGTGATCCTATACTTTAATGGCAATGCATTTTATACTTTAGCTAATTCTGTACAATGAAATTTAGGAGTATAGGTCTTACTTTGAGGACACTAGGCTAATTTGAAATTTGTCTGTATGTCATTTTCAGTAGGAATAACCTGCTTCTCAGGGAACATCAGCAGAGATGAGATGGCCAGTAGCAGAGGGGAGATTGATGAGACCTTCCCAGCACTACCTTGGGAGGGACCAGAGAGATCAGGCAAGAAAAAAAAAAAGATTATTTGGTCCAAAACAAACCATTCACCAACATGTTTACTGTTGCAGGTTTTTAATGAAAAAATATCAGATCAGTATTGATATTGGTTGACATTAAAACACAGGATGTTGACATTGGATTGGTACAGAAAAACTGGTATCATGCCATCGCTATCATTTACAGCTGTGTGATAACAGGCTGAAATCGTGAAGAGCTGATAATGTCCTCGGGCATCAGATTCAATGATGATGACACCTACTATTACAACGTCCTTCTAATGACCTACAAAGCACAACGGTCTTGCTCTACAGTACCTTAGCAAATTCATGAGAACAGGAGAGAATATACAGCAGTGCCATGAGTTCTATATGGCATCAAGTAAAATTGACTTTTTTGGGTATTAAAAGCAAAAAACAAAAAACAAACTCTATTCCTGATGCTGCTCCATTATGTATGTATGTGTGTGTGTGTGTGTGTGTGTGTGTGTGTGTGTGCGGGTGCGCGTGCGTGTGCGCGTTTGTGCGTGTTTGTGTATAATACAACATTTAAGCTACCTTGGTCTTTCCTTGTGTTTCCCTTCCTTCTACTTTCACTTCTGTTTGCTGGTTTTCTCATCACTCTTTTACAGCTTTGTTGCCTAGCCAAAGCTGTTATAGTGGTCTGATGAGCTAAGTCACAATTATAGACAAACACAGTCTAACAATAATTAAAAACACACAAATTCACAGTTGTACTCATCATGTCTGTTAGTAAGCATATTGAGTAAACATCCACATTGTTGGCCAAAAAAGGTCAGTGAACACTTAGAACACTTAAAAATGTACAACCAGGGGCCTGTATCAGAAAGCAGGTTTAGTGAAAACTCAGTTAGTTGGCTTAGAGTTGAAACAAACTTGAGATTTTCTGTTTCACAAAGAGGGTTTGGCTGACTGGGCTCACTGCACAACACCGGGTATTTGCTATTTATTTGATGGGCTATTCATTTTTATCTGATGGATGAGCAGCCAAGACAAAATGATGCTGTACCTGTAATCCTTAATCAAAACCTGCACAAAGGAAAATGTTTTTAAGATCCAGATTTAAATAATTGCACATAATATGGAGCGGTCACCATTTATAGGATTTAAAAGTAAAAGATGTCCAAAACAGATGTCTGTCTTAGAAAAGCAATGTTAATCACCTCAAAAACGATGGACGTGCTAATAGCAGTTTTCCTGCACGCACTGCCTTTAGCAAAATGCATGCCAGCAGTTTGGACTTACTCATCCATGCAGTCTGTACTTCACATGTGGACCTGCTATCCAAATGCATCATTTTTTCTTTCTTTTTCAATTTTCATTTGATAAAGCTGTGATTGCATATGAGGTCATTTAAAACTAAACGTTTGTAATTTGCAGGACAACCTCGGCCAATGGAATGTTTGCTGTCTAACACTGAAGCTTGAATATCTGACAACAGTTTACCAGGCTTGAATATCTCTACAGTTAACCGGACATTGAGAGTGCGTCCAAACGCACATGGCCTTGACAGACACACATGCCTGCTCCCTGCTTTCATAGACCCAGTCAGTGCAAACACAAGGAAATAAAGGTAGAGGCATATCGGAATAGCAGCAAATGAATAAGAACAACAGGTGTCTTTGTAACACATTTCAAGTAGAAACTAGTACTATGTAAATTATCATGTCAGGTTTGTGTTGGTCAAGAGCATGTGCCATAATCGGTTTGTCCGTCTGCTTATGCTGTGGTATCTAGAATGTCTCACAGTCATTAGAAAAATAAGTACCAGAATCCTTTATTGTTTTATTTGAAAGTATGTGATCTGAAATAAATCATCTAATTGTAGGTATTTAGCTCGAAACTAGAGTTGTATTATATAGAATGTCATTAGGTTGAATGGGAATGTAAAATAGTAGCTAGTGGGACCTCTGTGTTCCGTCCCACTCAATGATGTACACCAGGTTGTGAATAAAAGGGGTTTCCTTTTATTTTCCACACTATAACAAGTTCAGCAACCACATTTAATTTCACTGAGGGGTCAGCTAGCAAGCCCACAGGAGGTATGTCTCGCTCTGCCATGCACCTCCCAGTAAATGTTACAACTTCTTCCATAATAACAATATAATAAAATATATAAATTAAAGGAAGCTGTTGTCATATAGTGTAGTCGTTTGAGTATAAATAATGATCTCATAATAATCTTATCTACATATTCTTATACATTTACAGAGTAACATTCACTCATATACTCAAATTTCATATCATACATAGAAAACGTCCATCTCATCCATTGTAGTTTTTTTTCCTGATCAATAATACAAAAAAAAATTAAAAAATGAACAGCACCCAGCGATGAACCTCAATTATTTCAAGCTAACTATAAAACAGCTTAAGTCAGCATTTGCTTGCAGGTAGAACACAAAATATTCAGATTAATGCATCTGAGTTAAAAATTAAACACAATGAAATCAAATTAAATTGACTCACCTACAACAAGCTCAGCAATCACATTTAATTTTACTAAGTGGTCAGCTAGCCAGCCTATACAAAACAGGGTATTGTTAGAAATTCTGCACATGTAATTCACTTAGCTTCACATCTCACACTGCTTATAATTATAAGATAACGTATCCACATTCGTAATAATGTGATGAAATCTGCCAACAATAGTGAGACTGAGCATATTAAATAATAAGACAAACTGATCACTTAGTCCACATATTTCTAAATGAGAAGAAAAGTTCTTACAAACAATATAAAGCACACAATTATATATGGGAAAACAGTTACATTTGTCATTAAGAGAAGCACTACTTTATAGATAGAAAGCATTACGTATTACACAAACGTCATAACTGTCCTAATATTAATAGTTCAACAGTCTTCCTCTGTCTATTATGCACACTGTAAACATGTTAAATATCTGCCTTGCTGTTACAATGAAATGACTTCCGGCACCCTGAAAATTGTTTTACACACACGCAGCTGTAACGAGGTGGCCTGAGTACCGAGGGCAGGGAGCAGGATGCACAGACTCAATCGACATGGACGAACATTTATTACATACAACATAACGGCACTCACATATAACATGAACATGAATACGTTTAACAATAACGAGACTAATCTTGACATCCACAGGCTACACCAACAATGATCAACAATACTGTACGCACTAACAAGGGTTTAAATACACAAACAAGATGAGGTACAGGTGTGTGCAGGCATGGCCATAAACATATACTCCCAAGTCACGTGGCAGGCCAAACCGTGTGACTCGCAGGAGGCAAACGTTCTGTGACAGCAGCCACACTCATACACACACAAGCATAGTGCAACTCTGTGTTTACGCATCAATGATTGAATGTGCAAGTGCATGTATATGCAAGTTTAAATTATTATGCACAAATGTAAATAGTAGGCTATTTATGTGAAAATGTTTCATATGTATGTGCAAGTACAGTTTCCCTGATTTCTCTTTAAACGGGCCCTCATAGTTCAGCAGTAATGAGGCTAGTTAGATTTTGCTCAGAATTAAGTACACTTTGGAATGTTATATGTATCACAGTCTCCGGTGGTGAGCCATACATGGTTAATCAATCCAGGTTGAGGAATCTGTTAGAGTCGCTGCATTAATGACATATCTGTTTGCATTGTCAGTTGTTGCTATGGCAGCAATTAAATTAGGAAATTCAAAGAAAAACAACTCATCTCCACTCTTGGAACTTTAGAACCCCCTCTGTCCCGTGTCATAATGTCACACATGAGTGGAATCCCATGAACACCTTTACAGATCAGTCTGTGGAAAGACACTGAAGAGGACAGATCGAACAATGAGGCGTTTCTGGAGCTGGTGTGCTGGAGGTATCGAGAATGAATATATTGATACAAAGGAGGTGGAATCCAGGAGAGACTTAATAAAGAAAAGCAAAAGAGGAAAGCAGAAGTGGAATCTAAAAAAATTGAAGATAGAGTGGAAAAAACGTCCTACAGTTGGTATGGATATACTGGGCTGCTAAACAAGGAAACAGTGAAATAGTGCGCAAGATCCTTCTTCTTTCACAGCAAGGTGGGCCAGGGGTTGACGTTAACATCAAGAGCTACGACGGCTACACCCCACTACACATGGCTGCTATTCACAGCCACGAATCAGTCCTGAGTGTTCTGGTGCGTGATTATGGTGCCAACTGCAACATACGTGACAACAGTGGCAAAAAGCCCTATCAGTACTTACACAAGGACGCCTCACCCAAGGTGAGAGAGATGCTTGGCGACCCTCACGCTGCGGATTACAAGCCCCCAGGCTATGAGCAGCACTTTTCAGATCCGCCCAAAGGGCTCAGCACTTGGAGTAAACTATTTCAGTCCAAGCACAGAAAAATACTTAGATGCGGATCAAGATTCCACTCAGCCTTGAAGCAGCTTCACCAGCCTTGACCAAGATGTGGACAGGATAGACTACATTAATTTCCCGAATGTTTCCCTACAATGAACTTCCCAAATTAAATAGCATATCCTCAAATAAACATTTTCTCTAACTTGTCTTTCACTCCTGATTTCTGTGATCAAAACCTTAAGCTTTGAAATAAATCATTTGCACATAGATGTTTGAAATATTGCATAGTCATATCTGCCTTGAACCATTGTCTGTTTTCCTTGAATATTCTCTAATGTTTTGTCTTTGAGTAATGAAATGTTTTTGAGGTCTTTCATCAGCTGTGTAAGCAAAGTGCTTCTGAGTTAGTAGTAGGAGAAGCCAGTTTATATATGAAAAATTAGTAGTGTGCTTTATATTGTTTGTAAGAACTCTTTCTTTGTATTTATAAATGTGTAGACTAAGTGCTCAGGTGAAATTAGTATGACAAAAATGTTCCAACCTATTATGGCTTAAAAGACAATTATCACCTATCCCCAAATATCAGTATTTAACTTTGCTCTTGTGTTCCAGTTGTTTTGTTTCCCTCTTTCTGTTCTTTTAATGTACTATACTGAATTAATTTATGTTTTGTAAGGTAACTCGAGGTAAATGCCTGACACAATCAAAGCCTAAGACTGAGACAAAGAAGCTATAAATTTGCATGAACACATCTGTTGAGCCTTTCCTGCTTATTCCACCCCTGAGATCAGTAGTTAAAAACTGATTTCAGCAGAGTCATTTCAAACAGAAGTAACTACAAGTCTAGAACCCCTCACGAGAAGAATATTGTACTTAGAATAACATCTTATTTTATATGTTTGTCAGATACCCAGTTTGTTAGTCTGTCTAAACTTGATTCATTTGCTCGTCACTATTCAGTCAACTTAAGGTCATCTTCTTTTGGCATTGGTAGAATTTAGATTAGTGCTGTTTGGCCGACAGTAATCACCTGATTTGGTTTTCCAACAAACTGGTATGTATGGCAGGAATGGCAGTATCCAACATCACTCCTAATCGATGGCCAAAAGAAATGTTGTAGAATGTGGTGAGTGTTTTTTTTATGTGCGCTTAATTGAAAACGTGGCAAAAGAAGAGCCTTTCTAAAGAATATACATAAAGCCCAAGAGAGAAAAAAAAATTATTTACATCAAAGTTGGAGGTGGATTCACGCTCCACACCCACTACGGTTGCCAGGAAGACCCATCGCGCTGTAAATACATAAAGCACATTCATCAAAATGACAACACTTGTGATACATTTCACAAACGTGCCGCAAATACACAAAGCAAATTCATCAAAATGACAACACAACCCAGTGCAAATTCAGGAAAACTTACGCAACTTCAGAAGTGCTGCAAATCCAGTCACAACACAATGGAAGTTTGCCACAACAACAGAATGGCTGTTTGCAGAGGACACGGGGAGGAGATGGACTTCTGAGATCAGCGCCAAGTCTTTTGGAAGTGAAAAGTAAGTTTTTCGGTTACCATGGTTTTATTATGATATACGTGATACAGAATGAAAGACCGACCTATTCGTGCATATTTATTTATGCTAGGCTGTAGGCAGCCTTAAAAATGATGATTAAAATCCAAAATACCTACAATTAGATTGTTATTTATTTCAAATCACATTTTGTATCCATGTAGCTATAAACATCACACTTCAGATAAGATAAGAACAAGATAGTTGACCAGCATGAGCAATAACCACACTGGTCAACCAGTATAATCAGATTTGACCAGTATGACCAGTATGATTCATGAAGGTTCAACACCTTTAACATTATTTGAATCTTTTGTTACAGGCATTGTCAATTGTTTACTTACTTCAGATCATTTGAAATTAAATGTATAGATTTTTTGTCTAATGATCATTCTTAAATTGGAAAAAACTGACAATGTTTAATGACCCGTTATGTCATGGGACTGATTGCTGAGTGACTTTAAATGAACTGCAGTGAACTGAAAATGAAATGAAATGCATATTTACCATATATTAGTACTAAAAAGATGTTTCCAAAACATCATATAGTCTAGAGAGCATGTATCTGACCACAATGGTCAAGCCTTTAATGGTAGCCCATGGACTAATGGGAGTGATGTATAGCTCCATTATTTTGTTCCTCTAATTAGTAAAAATATATCTTCATATATTTTTGCTGTTCATGTGCAAGTGCAGTAGATCAAATCCTGCTTGTGCAAGAGAAACATGGTGAGGTCCAAATGCACCAGCTAACTGACAAATTTATTATATGGAGGTTTGTTATTTTGTAGAGGTCCATTTAGTTTAAAGTATATTGATTGAAAAAAAAAAGTTTAATCTTTGGTGGCTATAACTTTCACCTGGTGCTGAATTTCACTCTTTGGACATTTATTCGTCCGGTTTGAAAGACTTATTTTTTTCTTTGTGTTTTTCCCTTTATCTCAACACAGATTTATATAGACATGTTTTACACTGTCGTGATCCTATACTTTAATGGCAATGCATTTTATACTTTAGCTAATTCTGTACAATGAAATTTAGGAGTATAGGTCTTACTTTGAGGACACTAGGCTAATTTGAAATTTGTCTGTATGTCATTTTCAGTAGGAATAACCTGCTTCTCAGGGAACATCAGCAGAGATGAGATGGCCAGTAGCAGAGGGGAGATTGATGAGACCTTCCCAGCACTACCTTGGGAGGGACCAGAGAGATCAGGCAAGAAAAAAAAAAAGATTATTTGGTCCAAAACAAACCATTCACCAACATGTTTACTGTTGCAGGTTTTTAATGAAAAAACATCAGATCAGTATTGATATTGGTTGACATTAAAACAAAGGATGTTGACATTGGATTGGTACAGAAAAACTGGTATCATGCCATCGCTATCATTTACAGCTGTGTGATAACAGGCTGAAATCGTGAAGAGCTGATAATGTCCTCGGGCATCAGATTCAATGATGATGACACCTACTATTACAACGTCCTTCTAATGACCTACAAAGCACAACGGTCTTGCTCTACAGTACCTTAGCAAATTCATGAGAACAGGAGAGAATATACAGCAGTGCCATGAGTTCTATATGGCATCAAGTAAAATTGACTTTTTTGGGTATTAAAAGCAAAAAACAAAAAACAAACTCTATTCCTGATGCTACTCCATTATGTATGTATGTGTGTGTGTGTGTGTGTGTGTGTGTGTGTGTGTGTGTGCGGGTGCGCGTGCGTGTGCGCGTTTGTGCGTGTTTGTGTATAATACAACATTTAAGCTACCTTGGTCTTTCCTTGTGTTTCCCTTCCTTCTACTTTCACTTCTGTTTGCTGGTTTTCTCATCACTCTTTTACAGCTTTGTTGCCTAGCCAAAGCTGTTATAGTGGTCTGATGAGCTAAGTCACAATTATAGACAAACACAGTCTAACAATAATTAAAAACACACAAATTCACAGTTGTACTCATCATGTCTGTTAGTAAGCATATTGAGTAAACATCCACATTGTTGGCCAAAAAAGGTCAGTGAACACTTAGAACACTTAAAAATGTACAACCAGGGGCCTGTATCAGAAAGCAGGTTTAGTGAAAACTCAGTTAGTTGGCTTAGAGTTGAAACAAACTTGAGATTTTCTGTTTCACAAAGAGGGTTTGGCTGACTGGGCTCACTGCACAACACCGGGTATTTGCTATTTATTTGATGGGCTATTCATTTTTATCTGATGGATGAGCAGCCAAGACAAAATGATGCTGTACCTGTAATCCTTAATCAAAACCTGCACAAAGGAAAATGTTTTTAAGATCCAGATTTAAATAATTGCACATAATATGGAGCGGTCACCATTTATAGGATTTAAAAGTAAAAGATGTCCAAAACAGATGTCTGTCTTAGAAAAGCAATGTTAATCACCTCAAAAACGATGGACGTGCTAATAGCAGTTTTCCTGCACGCACTGCCTTTAGCAAAATGCATGCCAGCAGTTTGGACTTACTCATCCATGCAGTCTGTACTTCACATGTGGACCTGCTATCCAAATGCATCATTTTTTCTTTCTTTTTCAATTTTCATTTGATAAAGCTGTGATTGCATATGAGGTCATTTAAAACTAAACGTTTGTAATTTGCAGGACAACCTCGGCCAATGGAATGTTTGCTGTCTAACACTGAAGCTTGAATATCTGACAACAGTTTACCAGGCTTGAATATCTCTACAGTTAACCGGACATTGAGAGTGCGTCCAAACGCACATGGCCTTGACAGACACACATGCCTGCTCCCTGCTTTCATAGACCCAGTCAGTGCAAACACAAGGAAATAAAGGTAGAGGCATATCGGAATAGCAGCAAATGAATAAGAACAACAGGTGTCTTTGTAACACATTTCAAGTAGAAACTAGTACTATGTAAATTATCATGTCAGGTTTGTGTTGGTCAAGAGCATGTGCCATAATCGGTTTGTCCGTCTGCTTATGCTGTGGTATCTAGAATGTCTCACAGTCATTAGAAAAATAAGTACCAGAATCCTTTATTGTTTTATTTGAAAGTATGTGATCTGAAATAAATCATCTAATTGTAGGTATTTAGCTCGAAACTAGAGTTGTATTATATAGAATGTCATTAGGTTGAATGGGAATGTAAAATAGTAGCTAGTGGGACCTCTGTGTTCCGTCCCACTCAATGATGTACACCAGGTTGTGAATAAAAGGGGTTTCCTTTTATTTTCCACACTATAACAAGTTCAGCAACCACATTTAATTTCACTGAGGGGTCAGCTAGCAAGCCCACAGGAGGTATGTCTCGCTCTGCCATGCACCTCCCAGTAAATGTTACAACTTCTTCCATAATAACAATATAATAAAATATATAAATTAAAGGAAGCTGTTGTCATATAGTGTAGTCGTTTGAGTATAAATAATGATCTCATAATAATCTTATCTACATATTCTTATACATTTACAGAGTAACATTCACTCATATACTCAAATTTCATATCATACATAGAAAACGTCCATCTCATCCATTGTAGTTTTTTTTCCTGATCAATAATACAAAAAAAAATTAAAAAATGAACAGCACCCAGCGATGAACCTCAATTATTTCAAGCTAACTATAAAACAGCTTAAGTCAGCATTTGCTTGCAGGTAGAACACAAAATATTCAGATTAATGCATCTGAGTTAAAAATTAAACACAATGAAATCAAATTAAATTGACTCACCTACAACAAGCTCAGCAATCACATTTAATTTTACTAAGTGGTCAGCTAGCCAGCCTATACAAAACAGGGTATTGTTAGAAATTCTGCACATGTAATTCACTTAGCTTCACATCTCACACTGCTTATAATTATAAGATAACGTATCCACATTCGTAATAATGTGATGAAATCTGCCAACAATAGTGAGACTGAGCATATTAAATAATAAGACAAACTGATCACTTAGTCCACATATTTCTAAATGAGAAGAAAAGTTCTTACAAACAATATAAAGCACACAATTATATATGGGAAAACAGTTACATTTGTCATTAAGAGAAGCACTACTTTATAGATAGAAAGCATTACGTATTACACAAACGTCATAACTGTCCTAATATTAATAGTTCAACAGTCTTCCTCTGTCTATTATGCACACTGTAAACATGTTAAATATCTGCCTTGCTGTTACAATGAAATGACTTCCGGCACCCTGAAAATTGTTTTACACACACGCAGCTGTAACGAGGTGGCCTGAGTACCGAGGGCAGGGAGCAGGATGCACAGACTCAATCGACATGGACGAACATTTATTACATACAACATAACGGCACTCACATATAACATGAACATGAATACGTTTAACAATAACGAGACTAATCTTGACATCCACAGGCTACACCAACAATGATCAACAATACTGTACGCACTAACAAGGGTTTAAATACACAAACAAGATGAGGTACAGGTGTGTGCAGGCATGGCCATAAACATATACTCCCAAGTCACGTGGCAGGCCAAACCGTGTGACTCGCAGGAGGCAAACGTTCTGTGACAGCAGCCACACTCATACACACACAAGCATAGTGCAACTCTGTGTTTACGCATCAATGATTGAATGTGCAAGTGCATGTATATGCAAGTTTAAATTATTATGCACAAATGTAAATAGTAGGCTATTTATGTGAAAATGTTTCATATGTATGTGCAAGTACAGTTTCCCTGATTTCTCTTTAAACGGGCCCTCATAGTTCAGCAGTAATGAGGCTAGTTAGATTTTGCTCAGAATTAAGTACACTTTGGAATGTTATATGTATCACAGTCTCCGGTGGTGAGCCATACATGGTTAATCAATCCAGGTTGAGGAATCTGTTAGAGTCGCTGCATTAATGACATATCTGTTTGCATTGTCAGTTGTTGCTATGGCAGCAATTAAATTAGGAAATTCAAAGAAAAACAACTCATCTCCACTCTTGGAACTTTAGAACCCCCTCTGTCCCGTGTCATAATGTCACACATGAGTGGAATCCCATGAACACCTTTACAGATCAGTCTGTGGAAAGACACTGAAGAGGACAGATCGAACAATGAGGCGTTTCTGGAGCTGGTGTGCTGGAGGTATCGAGAATGAATATATTGATACAAAGGAGGTGGAATCCAGGAGAGACTTAATAAAGAAAAGCAAAAGAGGAAAGCAGAAGTGGAATCTAAAAAAATTGAAGATAGAGTGGAAAAAACGTCCTACAGTTGGTATGGATATTTGATTATTTTTTCTGCTTTTTGGCCTTGCCTTTCTAAAAGGATTAATTTAAATCTCATGTATAAAAAAACAGTAAACTAAATAATCTTTACAATAAGGGACAAAAACTGACTTATTGAAAATGCTTTTATCCTTTGATCAGCAGTGACTAAAACTCTCATTTAAAATATGCAACACCACTTGAAGTATTAGTGCATTATTAGTCTATTACAAGGTTTTAGGCTCTTGTCAGGCTGTATGTAGTACATACAATATGTGTTCTATATATATCCAGAAGTAATGATACTTGCTCCGGCAGATTTGAAGATGGCCCATGAACGAACTGAAAGGACTGTGGCAGCATGTCTAAGTGAAGTGACTGATGGATATGACTTGTACAGATCAGCCAGGACCAAGCAGAGGCACTCTGTGGCACCTGCTTCACCAGCCCTGAAAAGGGTCAACAAAGACACCAAACCAGGTGTGGATACAAAGCAGTCAGTCATCTTCCCTCTAGGGCCAAGAGAACATGAGTGGCTTGTGAAGTGTGCTGCAGGACAGCAGGATCAAATCTGCCAGCTTCTGCTCCAGGACATCAAGCTGGCAGAGAAGAGAAACTTCATTTCTGGCTTCACAGTACTTCACTGGGCTGCTAAACAAGGAAACAGTGAAATAGTGTCAGGCAAGAAAAAAAAAAAGATTATTTGGTCCAAAACAAACCATTCACCAACATGTTTACTGTTGCAGGTTTTTAATGAAAAAATATCAGATCAGTATTGATATTGGTTGACATTAAAACACAGGATGTTGACATTGGATTGGTACAGAAAAACTGGTATCATGCCATCGCTATCATTTACAGCTGTGTGATAACAGGCTGAAATCGTGAAGAGCTGATAATGTCCTCGGGCATCAGATTCAATGATGATGACACCTACTATTACAACGTCCTTCTAATGACCTACAAAGCACAACGGTCTTGCTCTACAGTACCTTAGCAAATTCATGAGAACAGGAGAGAATATACAGCAGTGCCATGAGTTCTTTATGGCATCAAGTAAAATTGACTTTTTTGGGTATTAAAAGCAAAAAACAAAAAACAAGCTCTATTCCTGATGCTACTCCATTATGTATGTATGTGTGTGTGTGTGTGTGTGTGTGTGTGTGTGCGGGTGCGCGTGCGTGTGTGCGTTTGTGCGTGTTTGTGTATAATACAACATTTAAGCTACCTTGGTCTTTCCTTGTGTTTCCCTTCCTTCTACTTTCACTTCTGTTTGCTGGTTTTCTCATCACTCTTTTACAGCTTTGTTGCCTAGCCAAAGCTGTTATAGTGGTCTGATGAGCTAAGTCACAATTATAGACAAACACAGTCTAACAATAATTAAAAACACACAAATTCACAGTTGTACTCATCATGTCTGTTAGTAAGCATATTGAGTAAACATCCACATTGTTGGCCAAAAAAGGTCAGTGAACACTTAGAACACTTAAAAATGTACAACCAGGGGCCTGTATCAGAAAGCAGGTTTAGTGAAAACTCAGTTAGTTGGCTTAGAGTTGAAACAAACTTGAGATTTTCTGTTTCACAAAAAGGGTTTGGCTGACTGGGCTCACTGCACAACACCGGGTATTTGCTATTTATTTGATGGGCTATTTATTTTTATCTGATGGATGAGCAGCCAAGACAAAATGATGCTGTACCTGTAATCCTTAATCAAAACCTGCACAAAGGAAAATGTTTTTAAGATCCAGATTTAAATAATCGCACATAATATGGAGCAGTCGCCATTTATAGGATGTAAAAGTAAAAGATGTCAAAAACAGATGTCTGTCTTAGAAAAGCAATGGTAATCACCTCAAAAACGATGGACGTGCTAATAGCAGTTTTCCTGCACGCACTGCCTTTAGCAGAATGCATGCCAGCAGTTTAAACTTACTCATCCATGCAGTCTGTACTTCACATGTGGACTTGCTATCCAAATGCATCATTTTTTCTTTCTTTTTCAATTTTCATTTGATAAAGCTGTGATTGCATATGAGGTCATGTAAACCTAAATGTTTGTAATTTGCAGGACAACCTTGGCCAATGGAATGTTTGCTGTCTAACACTGAAGCTTGAATATCTGACAACAGTTTACCAGGCTTGAATATCTCTACAGTTAACCGGACATTGAGAGTGCGTCCAAACGCACATGGCCTTGACAGACACACATGCCTGCTCCCTGCTTTCATAGACCCAGTCAGTGCAAACACAAGGAAATAAAGGTAGAGGCATATCGGAATAGCAGCAAATGAATAAGAACAACAGGTGTCTTTGTAACACATTTCAAGTAGAAACTAGTACTATGTAAATTATCATGTCAGGTTTGTGTTGGTCAAGAGCATGTGCCATAATCGGTTTGTCCGTCTGCTTATGCTGTGGTATCTAGAATGTCTCACAGTCATTAGAAAAATAAGTACCAGAATCCTTTATTGTTTTATTTGAAAGTATGTGATCTGAAATAAATCATCTAATTGTAGGTATTTAGCTCGAAACTAGAGTTGTATTATATAGAATGTCATTAGGTTGAATGGGAATGTAAAATAGTAGCTAGTGGGACCTCTGTGTTCCGTCCCACTCAATGATGTACACCAGGTTGTGAATAAAAGGGGTTTCCTTTTATTTTCCACACTATAACAAGTTCAGCAACCACATTTAATTTCACTGAGGGGTCAGCTAGCAAGCCCACAGGAGGTATGTCTCGCTCTGCCATGCACCTCCCAGTAAATGTTACAACTTCTTCCATAATAACAATATAATAAAATATATAAATTAAAGGAAGCTGTTGTCATATAGTGTAGTCGTTTGAGTATAAATAATGATCTCATAATAATCTTATCTACATATTCTTATACATTTACAGAGTAACATTCACTCATATACTCAAATTTCATATCATACATAGAAAACGTCCATCTCATCCATTGTAGTTTTTTTTCCTGATCAATAATACAAAAAAAAATTAAAAAATGAACAGCACCCAGCGATGAACCTCAATTATTTCAAGCTAACTATAAAACAGCTTAAGTCAGCATTTGCTTGCAGGTAGAACACAAAATATTCAGATTAATGCATCTGAGTTAAAAATTAAACACAATGAAATCAAATTAAATTGACTCACCTACAACAAGCTCAGCAATCACATTTAATTTTACTAAGTGGTCAGCTAGCCGGCCTATACAAAACAGGGTATTGTTAGAAATTCTGCACATGTAATTCACTTAGCTTCACATCTCACACTGCTTATAATTATAAGATAACGTATCCACATTCGTAATAATGTGATGAAATCTGCCAACAATAGTGAGACTGAGCATATTAAATAATAAGACAAACTGATCACTTAGTCCACATATTTCTAAATGAGAAGAAAAGTTCTTACAAACAATATAAAGCACACAATTATATATGGGAAAACAGTTACATTTGTCATTAAGAGAAGCACTACTTTATAGATAGAAAGCATTACGTATTACACAAACGTCATAACTGTCCTAATATTAATAGTTCAACAGTCTTCCTCTGTCTATTATGCACACTGTAAACATGTTAAATATCTGCCTTGCTGTTACAATGAAATGACTTCCGGCACCCTGAAAATTGTTTTACACACACGCAGCTGTAACGAGGTGGCCTGAGTACCGAGGGCAGGGAGCAGGATGCACAGACTCAATCGACATGGACGAACATTTATTACATACAACATAACGGCACTCACATATAACATGAACATGAATACGTTTAACAATAACGAGACTAATCTTGACATCCACAGGCTACACCAACAATGATCAACAATACTGTACGCACTAACAAGGGTTTAAATACACAAACAAGATGAGGTACAGGTGTGTGCAGGCATGGCCATAAACATATACTCCCAAGTCACGTGGCAGGCCAAACCGTGTGACTCGCAGGAGGCAAACGTTCTGTGACAGCAGCCACACTCATACACACACAAGCATAGTGCAACTCTGTGTTTACGCATCAATGATTGAATGTGCAAGTGCATGTATATGCAAGTTTAAATTATTATGCACAAATGTAAATAGTAGGCTATTTATGTGAAAATGTTTCATATGTATGTGCAAGTACAGTTTCCCTGATTTCTCTTTAAACGGGCCCTCATAGTTCAGCAGTAATGAGGCTAGTTAGATTTTGCTCAGAATTAAGTACACTTTGGAATGTTATATGTATCACAGTCTCCGGTGGTGAGCCATACATGGTTAATCAATCCAGGTTGAGGAATCTGTTAGAGTCGCTGCATTAATGACATATCTGTTTGCATTGTCAGTTGTTGCTATGGCAGCAATTAAATTAGGAAATTCAAAGAAAAACAACTCATCTCCACTCTTGGAACTTTAGAACCCCCTCTGTCCCGTGTCATAATGTCACACATGAGTGGAATCCCATGAACACCTTTACAGATCAGTCTGTGGAAAGACACTGAAGAGGACAGATCGAACAATGAGGCGTTTCTGGAGCTGGTGTGCTGGAGGTATCGAGAATGAATATATTGATACAAAGGAGGTGGAATCCAGGAGAGACTTAATAAAGAAAAGCAAAAGAGGAAAGCAGAAGTGGAATCTAAAAAAATTGAAGATAGAGTGGAAAAAACGTCCTACAGTTGGTATGGATATTTGATTATTTTTTCTGCTTTTTGGCCTTGCCTTTCTAAAAGGATTAATTTAAATCTCATGTATAAAAAAACAGTAAACTAAATAATCTTTACAATAAGGGACAAAAACTGACTTATTGAAAATGCTTTTATCCTTTGATCAGCAGTGACTAAAACTCTCATTTAAAATATGCAACACCACTTGAAGTATTAGTGCATTATTAGTCTATTACAAGGTTTTAGGCTCTTGTCAGGCTGTATGTAGTACATACAATATGTGTTCTATATATATCCAGAAGTAATGATACTTGCTCCGGCAGATTTGAAGATGGCCCATGAACGAACTGAAAGGACTGTGGCAGCATGTCTAAGTGAAGTGACTGATGGATATGACTTGTACAGATCAGCCAGGACCAAGCAGAGGCACTCTGTGGCACCTGCTTCACCAGCCCTGAAAAGGGTCAACAAAGACACCAAACCAGGTGTGGATACAAAGCAGTCAGTCATCTTCCCTCTAGGGCCAAGAGAACATGAGTGGCTTGTGAAGTGTGCTGCAGGACAGCAGGATCAAATCTGCCAGCTTCTGCTCCAGGACATCAAGCTGGCAGAGAAGAGAAACTTCATTTCTGGCTTCACAGTACTTCACTGGGCTGCTAAACAAGGAAACAGTGAAATAGTGCGCAAGATCCTTCTTCTTTCACAGCAAGGTGGGCCAGGGGTTGACGTTAACATCAAGAGCTACGACGGCTACACCCCACTACACATGGCTGCTATTCACAGCCACGAATCAGTCCTGAGTGTTCTGGTGCGTGATTATGGTGCCAACTGCAACATACGTGACAACAGTGGCAAAAAGCCCTATCAGTACTTACACAAGGACGCCTCACCCAAGGTGAGAGAGATGCTTGGCGACCCTCACGCTGCGGATTACAAGCCCCCAGGCTATGAGCAGCACTTTTCAGATCCGCCCAAAGGGCTCAGCACTTGGAGTAAACTATTTCAGTCCAAGCACAGAAAAATACTTAGATGCGGATCAAGATTCCACTCAGCCTTGAAGCAGCTTCACCAGCCTTGACCAAGATGTGGACAGGATAGACTACATTAATTTCCCGAATGTTTCCCTACAATGAACTTCCCAAATTAAATAGCATATCCTCAAATAAACATTTTCTCTAACTTGTCTTTCACTCCTGATTTCTGTGATCAAAACCTTAAGCTTTGAAATAAATCATTTGCACATAGATGTTTGAAATATTGCATAGTCATATCTGCCTTGAACCATTGTCTGTTTTCCTTGAATATTCTCTAATGTTTTGTCTTTGAGTAATGAAATGTTTTTGAGGTCTTTCATCAGCTGTGTAAGCAAAGTGCTTCTGAGTTAGTAGTAGGAGAAGCCAGTTTATATATGAAAAATTAGTAGTGTGCTTTATATTGTTTGTAAGAACTCTTTCTTTGTATTTATAAATGTGTAGACTAAGTGCTCAGGTGAAATTAGTATGACAAAAATGTTCCAACCTATTATGGCTTAAAAGACAATTATCACCTATCCCCAAATATCAGTATTTAACTTTGCTCTTGTGTTCCAGTTGTTTTGTTTCCCTCTTTCTGTTCTTTTAATGTACTATACTGAATTAATTTATGTTTTGTAAGGTAACTCGAGGTAAATGCTTGACACAATCAAAGCCTAAGACTGAGACAAAGAAGCTATAAATTTGCATGAACACATCTGTTGAGCCTTTCCTGCTTATTCCACCCCTGAGATCAGTAGTTAAAAACTGATTTCAGCAGAGTCATTTCAAACAGAAGTAATTACAAGTCTAGAACCCCTCACGAGAAGAATATTGTACTTAGAATAACATCTTATTTTATATGTTTGTCAGATACCCAGTTTGTTAGTCTGTCTAAACTTGATTCATTTGCTCGTCACTATTCAGTCAACTTAAGGTCATCTTCTTTTGGCATTGGTAGAATTTAGATTAGTGCTGTTTGGCCGACAGTAATCACCTGATTTGGTTTTCCAACAAACTGGTATGTATGGCAGGAATGGCAGTATCCAACATCACTCCTAATCGATGGCCAAAAGAAATGTTGTAGAATGTGGTGAGTGTTTTTTTTATGTGCGCTTAATTGAAAACGTGGCAAAAGAAGAGCCTTTCTAAAGAATATACATAAAGCCCAAGAGAGAAAAAAAAATTATTTACATCAAAGTTGGAGGTGGATTCACGCTCCACACCCACTACGGTTGCCAGGAAGACCCATCGCGCTGTAAATACATAAAGCACATTCATCAAAATGACAACACTTGTGATACATTTCACAAACGTGCCGCAAATACACAAAGCAAATTCATCAAAATGACAACACAACCCAGTGCAAATTCAGGAAAACTTACGCAACTTCAGAAGTGCTGCAAATCCAGTCACAACACAATGGAAGTTTGCCACAACAACAGAATGGCTGTTTGCAGAGGACACGGGGAGGAGATGGACTTCTGAGATCAGCGCCAAGTCTTTTGGAAGTGAAAAGTAAGTTTTTCGGTTACCATGGTTTTATTATGATATACGTGATACAGAATGAAAGACCGACCTATTCGTGCATATTTATTTATGCTAGGCTGTAGGCAGCCTTAAAAATGATGATTAAAATCCAAAATACCTACAATTAGATTGTTATTTATTTCAAATCACATTTTGTATGCATGTAGCTATAAACATCACACTTCAGATAAGATAAGAACAAGATAGTTGACCAGCATGAGCAATAACCACACTGGTCAACCAGTATAATCAGATTTGACCAGTATGACCAGTATGATTCATGAAGGTTCAACACCTTTAACATTATTTGAATCTTTTGTTACAGGCATTGTCAATTATTTACTTACTTCAGATCATTTGAAATTAAATGTATAGATTTTTTGTCTAATGATCATTCTTAAATTGGAAAAAACTGACAATGTTTAATGACCCGTTATGTCATGGGACTGATTGCTGAGTGACTTTAAATGAACTGCAGTGAACTGAAAATGAAATGAAATGCATATTTACCATATATTAGTACTAAAAAGATGTTTCCAAAACATCATATAGTCTAGAGAGCATGTATCTGACCACAATGGTCAAGCCTTTAATGGTAGCCCATGGACTAATGGGAGTGATGTATAGCTCCATTATTTTGTTCCTTTAATTAGTAAAAATATATCTTCATATATTTTTGCTGTTCATGTGCAAGTGCAGTAGATCAAATCCTGCTTGTGCAAGAGAAACATGGTGAGGTCCAAATGCACCAGCTAACTGACAAATTTATTATATGGAGGTTTGTTATTTTGTAGAGGTCCATTTAGTTTAAAGTATATTGATTGAAAAAAAAAAGTTTAATCTTTGGTGGCTATAACTTTCACCTGGTGCTGAATTTCACTCTTTGGACATTTATTCGTCCGGTTTGAAAGACTTATTTTTTTCTTTGTGTTTTTCCCTTTATCTCAACACAGATTTATATAGAAATGTTTTACACTGTCGTGATCCTATACTTTAATGGCAATGCATTTTATACTTTAGCTAATTCTGTACAATGAAATTTAGGAGTATAGGTCTTACTTTGAGGACACTAGGCTAATTTGAAATTTGTCTGTATGTCATTTTCAGTAGGAATAACCTGCTTCTCAGGGAACATCAGCAGAGATGAGATGGCCAGTAGCAGAGGGGAGATTGATGAGACCTTCCCAGCACTACCTTGGGAGGGACCAGAGAGATCAGGCAAGAAAAAAAAAAAGATTATTTGGTCCAAAACAAACCATTCACCAACATGTTTACTGTTGCAGGTTTTTAATGAAAAAACATCAGATCAGTATTGATATTGGTTGACATTAAAACAAAGGATGTTGACATTGGATTGGTACAGAAAAACTGGTATCATGCCATCGCTATCATTTACAGCTGTGTGATAACAGGCTGAAATCGTGAAGAGCTGATAATGTCCTCGGGCATCAGATTCAATGATGATGACACCTACTATTACAACGTCCTTCTAATGACCTACAAAGCACAACGGTCTTGCTCTACAGTACCTTAGCAAATTCATGAGAACAGGAGAGAATATACAGCAGTGCCATGAGTTCTATATGGCATCAAGTAAAATTGACTTTTTTGGGTATTAAAAGCAAAAAACAAAAAACAAACTCTATTCCTGATGCTACTCCATTATGTATGTATGTGTGTGTGTGTGTGTGTGTGTGTGTGTGTGTGTGTGCGGGTGCGCGTGCGTGTGTGCGTTTGTGCGTGTTTGTGTATAATACAACATTTAAGCTACCTTGGTCTTTCCTTGTGTTTCCCTTCCTTCTACTTTCACTTCTGTTTGCTGGTTTTCTCATCACTCTTTTACAGCTTTGTTGCCTAGCCAAAGCTGTTATAGTGGTCTGATGAGCTAAGTCACAATTATAGACAAACACAGTCTAACAATAATTAAAAACACACAAATTCACAGTTGTACTCATCATGTCTGTTAGTAAGCATATTGAGTAAACATCCACATTGTTGGCCAAAAAAGGTCAGTGAACACTTAGAACACTTAAAAATGTACAACCAGGGGCCTGTATCAGAAAGCAGGTTTAGTGAAAACTCAGTTAGTTGGCTTAGAGTTGAAACAAACTTGAGATTTTCTGTTTCACAAAGAGGGTTTGGCTGACTGGGCTCACTGCACAACACCGGGTATTTGCTATTTATTTGATGGGCTATTCATTTTTATCTGATGGATGAGCAGCCAAGACAAAATGATGCTGTACCTGTAATCCTTAATCAAAACCTGCACAAAGGAAAATGTTTTTAAGATCCAGATTTAAATAATTGCACATAATATGGAGCGGTCACCATTTATAGGATTTAAAAGTAAAAGATGTCCAAAACAGATGTCTGTCTTAGAAAAGCAATGTTAATCACCTCAAAAACGATGGACGTGCTAATAGCAGTTTTCCTGCACGCACTGCCTTTAGCAAAATGCATGCCAGCAGTTTGGACTTACTCATCCATGCAGTCTGTACTTCACATGTGGACCTGCTATCCAAATGCATCATTTTTTCTTTCTTTTTCAATTTTCATTTGATAAAGCTGTGATTGCATATGAGGTCATTTAAAACTAAACGTTTGTAATTTGCAGGACAACCTCGGCCAATGGAATGTTTGCTGTCTAACACTGAAGCTTGAATATCTGACAACAGTTTACCAGGCTTGAATATCTCTACAGTTAACCGGACATTGAGAGTGCGTCCAAACGCACATGGCCTTGACAGACACACATGCCTGCTCCCTGCTTTCATAGACCCAGTCAGTGCAAACACAAGGAAATAAAGGTAGAGGCATATCGGAATAGCAGCAAATGAATAAGAACAACAGGTGTCTTTGTAACACATTTCAAGTAGAAACTAGTACTATGTAAATTATCATGTCAGGTTTGTGTTGGTCAAGAGCATGTGCCATAATCGGTTTGTCCGTCTGCTTATGCTGTGGTATCTAGAATGTCTCACAGTCATTAGAAAAATAAGTACCAGAATCCTTTATTGTTTTATTTGAAAGTATGTGATCTGAAATAAATCATCTAATTGTAGGTATTTAGCTCGAAACTAGAGTTGTATTATATAGAATGTCATTAGGTTGAATGGGAATGTAAAATAGTAGCTAGTGGGACCTCTGTGTTCCGTCCCACTCAATGATGTACACCAGGTTGTGAATAAAAGGGGTTTCCTTTTATTTTCCACACTATAACAAGTTCAGCAACCACATTTAATTTCACTGAGGGGTCAGCTAGCAAGCCCACAGGAGGTATGTCTCGCTCTGCCATGCACCTCCCAGTAAATGTTACAACTTCTTCCATAATAACAATATAATAAAATATATAAATTAAAGGAAGCTGTTGTCATATAGTGTAGTCGTTTGAGTATAAATAATGATCTCATAATAATCTTATCTACATATTCTTATACATTTACAGAGTAACATTCACTCATATACTCAAATTTCATATCATACATAGAAAACGTCCATCTCATCCATTGTAGTTTTTTTTCCTGATCAATAATACAAAAAAAAATTAAAAAATGAACAGCACCCAGCGATGAACCTCAATTATTTCAAGCTAACTATAAAACAGCTTAAGTCAGCATTTGCTTGCAGGTAGAACACAAAATATTCAGATTAATGCATCTGAGTTAAAAATTAAACACAATGAAATCAAATTAAATTGACTCACCTACAACAAGCTCAGCAATCACATTTAATTTTACTAAGTGGTCAGCTAGCCAGCCTATACAAAACAGGGTATTGTTAGAAATTCTGCACATGTAATTCACTTAGCTTCACATCTCACACTGCTTATAATTATAAGATAACGTATCCACATTCGTAATAATGTGATGAAATCTGCCAACAATAGTGAGACTGAGCATATTAAATAATAAGACAAACTGATCACTTAGTCCACATATTTCTAAATGAGAAGAAAAGTTCTTACAAACAATATAAAGCACACAATTATATATGGGAAAACAGTTACATTTGTCATTAAGAGAAGCACTACTTTATAGATAGAAAGCATTACGTATTACACAAACGTCATAACTGTCCTAATATTAATAGTTCAACAGTCTTCCTCTGTCTATTATGCACACTGTAAACATGTTAAATATCTGCCTTGCTGTTACAATGAAATGACTTCTGGCACCCTGAAAATTGTTTTACACACACGCAGCTGTAACGAGGTGGCCTGAGTACCGAGGGCAGGGAGCAGGATGCACAGACTCAATCGACATGGACGAACATTTATTACATACAACATAACGGCACTCACATATAACATGAACATGAATACGTTTAACAATAACGAGACTAATCTTGACATCCACAGGCTACACCAACAATGATCAACAATACTGTACGCACTAACAAGGGTTTAAATACACAAACAAGATGAGGTACAGGTGTGTGCAGGCATGGCCATAAACATATACTCCCAAGTCACGTGGCAGGCCAAACCGTGTGACTCGCAGGAGGCAAACGTTCTGTGACAGCAGCCACACTCATACACACACAAGCATAGTGCAACTCTGTGTTTACGCATCAATGATTGAATGTGCAAGTGCATGTATATGCAAGTTTAAATTATTATGCACAAATGTAAATAGTAGGCTATTTATGTGAAAATGTTTCATATGTATGTGCAAGTACAGTTTCCCTGATTTCTCTTTAAACGGGCCCTCATAGTTCAGCAGTAATGAGGCTAGTTAGATTTTGCTCAGAATTAAGTACACTTTGGAATGTTATATGTATCACAGTCTCTGGTGGTGAGCCATACATGGTTAATCAATCCAGGTTGAGGAATCTGTTAGAGTCGCTGCATTAATGACATATCTGTTTGCATTGTCAGTTGTTGCTATGGCAGCAATTAAATTAGGAAATTCAAAGAAAAACAACTCATCTCCACTCTTGGAACTTTAGAACCCCCTCTGTCCCGTGTCATAATGTCACACATGAGTGGAATCCCATGAACACCTTTACAGATCAGTCTGTGGAAAGACACTGAAGAGGACAGATCGAACAATGAGGCGTTTCTGGAGCTGGTGTGCTGGAGGTATCGAGAATGAATATATTGATACAAAGGAGGTGGAATCCAGGAGAGACTTAATAAAGAAAAGCAAAAGAGGAAAGCAGAAGTGGAATCTAAAAAAATTGAAGATAGAGTGGAAAAAACGTCCTACAGTTGGTATGGATATTTGATTATTTTTTCTGCTTTTTGGCCTTGCCTTTCTAAAAGGATTAATTTAAATCTCATGTATAAAAAAACAGTAAACTAAATAATCTTTACAATAAGGGACAAAAACTGACTTATTGAAAATGCTTTTATCCTTTGATCAGCAGTGACTAAAACTCTCATTTAAAATATGCAACACCACTTGAAGTATTAGTGCATTATTAGTCTATTACAAGGTTTTAGGCTCTTGTCAGGCTGTATGTAGTACATACAATATGTGTTCTATATATATCCAGAAGTAATGATACTTGCTCCGGCAGATTTGAAGATGGCCCATGAACGAACTGAAAGGACTGTGGCAGCATGTCTAAGTGAAGTGACTGATGGATATGACTTGTACAGATCAGCCAGGACCAAGCAGAGGCACTCTGTGGCACCTGCTTCACCAGCCCTGAAAAGGGTCAACAAAGACACCAAACCAGGTGTGGATACAAAGCAGTCAGTCATCTTCCCTCTAGGGCCAAGAGAACATGAGTGGCTTGTGAAGTGTGCTGCAGGACAGCAGGATCAAATCTGCCAGCTTCTGCTCCAGGACATCAAGCTGGCAGAGAAGAGAAACTTCATTTCTGGCTTCACAGTACTTCACTGGGCTGCTAAACAAGGAAACAGTGAAATAGTGCGCAAGATCCTTCTTCTTTCACAGCAAGGTGGGCCAGGGGTTGACGTTAACATCAAGAGCTACGACGGCTACACCCCACTACACATGGCTGCTATTCACAGCCACGAATCAGTCCTGAGTGTTCTGGTGCGTGATTATGGTGCCAACTGCAACATACGTGACAACAGTGGCAAAAAGCCCTATCAGTACTTACACAAGGACGCCTCACCCAAGGTGAGAGAGATGCTTGGCGACCCTCACGCTGCGGATTACAAGCCCCCAGGCTATGAGCAGCACTTTTCAGATCCGCCCAAAGGGCTCAGCACTTGGAGTAAACTATTTCAGTCCAAGCACAGAAAAATACTTAGATGCGGATCAAGATTCCACTCAGCCTTGAAGCAGCTTCACCAGCCTTGACCAAGATGTGGACAGGATAGACTACATTAATTTCCCGAATGTTTCCCTACAATGAACTTCCCAAATTAAATAGCATATCCTCAAATAAACATTTTCTCTAACTTGTCTTTCACTCCTGATTTCTGTGATCAAAACCTTAAGCTTTGAAATAAATCATTTGCACATAGATGTTTGAAATATTGCATAGTCATATCTGCCTTGAACCATTGTCTGTTTTCCTTGAATATTCTCTAATGTTTTGTCTTTGAGTAATGAAATGTTTTTGAGGTCTTTCATCAGCTGTGTAAGCAAAGTGCTTCTGAGTTAGTAGTAGGAGAAGCCAGTTTATATATGAAAAATTAGTAGTGTGCTTTATATTGTTTGTAAGAACTCTTTCTTTGTATTTATAAATGTGTAGACTAAGTGCTCAGGTGAAATTAGTATGACAAAAATGTTCCAACCTATTATGGCTTAAAAGACAATTATCACCTATCCCCAAATATCAGTATTTAACTTTGCTCTTGTGTTCCAGTTGTTTTGTTTCCCTCTTTCTGTTCTTTTAATGTACTATACTGAATTAATTTATGTTTTGTAAGGTAACTCGAGGTAAATGCCTGACACAATCAAAGCCTAAGACTGAGACAAAGAAGCTATAAATTTGCATGAACACATCTGTTGAGCCTTTCCTGCTTATTCCACCCCTGAGATCAGTAGTTAAAAACTGATTTCAGCAGAGTCATTTCAAACAGAAGTAACTACAAGTCTAGAACCCCTCACGAGAAGAATATTGTACTTAGAATAACATCTTATTTTATATGTTTGTCAGATACCCAGTTTGTTAGTCTGTCTAAACTTGATTCATTTGCTCGTCACTATTCAGTCAACTTAAGGTCATCTTCTTTTGGCATTGGTAGAATTTAGATTAGTGCTGTTTGGCCGACAGTAATCACCTGATTTGGTTTTCCAACAAACTGGTATGTATGGCAGGAATGGCAGTATCCAACATCACTCCTAATCGATGGCCAAAAGAAATGTTGTAGAATGTGGTGAGTGTTTTTTTTATGTGCGCTTAATTGAAAACGTGGCAAAAGAAGAGCCTTTCTAAAGAATATACATAAAGCCCAAGAGAGAAAAAAAAATGATTTACATCAAAGTTGGAGGTGGATTCACGCTCCACACCCACTACGGTTGCCAGGAAGACCCATCGCGCTGTAAATGCATAAAGCACATTCATCAAAATGACAACACTTGTGATACATTTCACAAACGTGCCGCAAATACACAAAGCAAATTCATCAAAATGACAACACAACCCAGTGCAAATTCAGGAAAACTTACGCAACTTCAGAAGTGCTGCAAATCCAGTCACAACACAATGGAAGTTTGCCACAACAACAGAATGGCTGTTTGCAGAGGACACGGGGAGGAGATGGACTTCTGAGATCAGCGCCAAGTCTTTTGGAAGTGAAAAGTAAGTTTTTCGGTTACCATGGTTTTATTATGATATACGTGATACAGAATGAAAGACCGACCTATTCGTGCATATTTATTTATGCTAGGCTGTAGGCAGCCTTAAAAATGATGATTAAAATCCAAAATACCTACAATTAGATTGTTATTTATTTCAAATCACATTTTGTATGCATGTAGCTATAAACATCACACTTCAGATAAGATAAGAACAAGATAGTTGACCAGCATGAGCAATAACCACACTGGTCAACCAGTATAATCAGATTTGACCAGTATGACCAGTATGATTCATGAAGGTTCAACACCTTTAACATTATTTGAATCTTTTGTTACAGGCATTGTCAATTGTTTACTTACTTCAGATCATTTGAAATTAAATGTATAGATTTTTTGTCTAATGATCATTCTTAAATTGGAAAAAACTGACAATGTTTAATGACCCGTTATGTCATGGGACTGATTGCTGAGTGACTTTAAATGAACTGCAGTGAACTGAAAATGAAATGAAATGCATATTTACCATATATTAGTACTAAAAAGATGTTTCCAAAACATCATATAGTCTAGAGAGCATGTATCTGACCACAATGGTCAAGCCTTTAATGGTAGCCCATGGACTAATGGGAGTGATGTATAGCTCCATTATTTTGTTCCTCTAATTAGTAAAAATATATCTTCATATATTTTTGCTGTTCATGTGCAAGTGCAGTAGATCAAATCCTGCTTGTGCAAGAGAAACATGGTGAGGTCCAAATGCACCAGCTAACTGACAAATTTATTATATGGAGGTTTGTTATTTTGTAGAGGTCCATTTAGTTTAAAGTATATTGATTGAAAAAAAAAAGTTTAATCTTTGGTGGCTATAACTTTCACCTGGTGCTGAATTTCACTCTTTGGACATTTATTCGTCCGGTTTGAAAGACTTATTTTTTTCTTTGTGTTTTTCCCTTTATCTCAACACAGATTTATATAGACATGTTTTACACTGTCGTGATCCTATACTTTAATGGCAATGCATTTTATACTTTAGCTAATTCTGTACAATGAAATTTAGGAGTATAGGTCTTACTTTGAGGACACTAGGCTAATTTGAAATTTGTCTGTATGTCATTTTCAGTAGGAATAACCTGCTTCTCAGGGAACATCAGCAGAGATGAGATGGCCAGTAGCAGAGGGGAGATTGATGAGACCTTCCCAGCACTACCTTGGGAGGGACCAGAGAGATCAGGCAAGAAAAAAAAAAAGATTATTTGGTCCAAAACAAACCATTCACCAACATGTTTACTGTTGCAGGTTTTTAATGAAAAAATATCAGATCAGTATTGATATTGGTTGACATTAAAACACAGGATGTTGACATTGGATTGGTACAGAAAAACTGGTATCATGCCATCGCTATCATTTACAGCTGTGTGATAACAGGCTGAAATCGTGAAGAGCTGATAATGTCCTCGGGCATCAGATTCAATGATGATGACACCTACTATTACAACGTCCTTCTAATGACCTACAAAGCACAACGGTCTTGCTCTACAGTACCTTAGCAAATTCATGAGAACAGGAGAGAATATACAGCAGTGCCATGAGTTCTATATGGCATCAAGTAAAATTGACTTTTTTGGGTATTAAAAGCAAAAAACAAAAAACAAACTCTATTCCTGATGCTACTCCATTATGTATGTATGTGTGTGTGTGTGTGTGTGTGTGTGTGTGTGTGCAGGTGCGCGTGCGTGTGCGCGTTTGTGCGTGTTTGTGTATAATACAACATTTAAGCTACCTTGGTCTTTCCTTGTGTTTCCCTTCCTTCTACTTTCACTTCTGTTTGCTGGTTTTCTCATCACTCTTTTACAGCTTTGTTGCCTAGCCAAAGCTGTTATAGTGGTCTGATGAGCTAAGTCACAATTATAGACAAACACAGTCTAACAATAATTAAAAACACACAAATTCACAGTTGTACTCATCATGTCTGTTAGTAAGCATATTGAGTAAACATCCACATTGTTGGCCAAAAAAGGTCAGTGAACACTTAGAACACTTAAAAATGTACAACCAGGGGCCTGTATCAGAAAGCAGGTTTAGTGAAAACTCAGTTAGTTGGCTTAGAGTTGAAACAAACTTGAGATTTTCTGTTTCACAAAGAGGGTTTGGCTGACTGGGCTCACTGCACAACACTGGGTATTTGCTATTTATTTGATGGGCTATTCATTTTTATCTGATGGATGAGCAGCCAAGACAAAATGATGCTGTACCTGTAATCCTTAATCAAAACCTGCACAAAGGAAAATGTTTTTAAGATCCAGATTTAAATAATTGCACATAATATGGAGCGGTCACCATTTATAGGATTTAAAAGTAAAAGATGTCCAAAACAGATGTCTGTCTTAGAAAAGCAATGTTAATCACCTCAAAATCGATGGACGTGCTAATAGCAGTTTTCCTGCACGCACTGCCTTTAGCAAAATGCATGCCAGCAGTTTGGACTTACTCATCCATGCAGTCTGTACTTCACATGTGGACCTGCTATCCAAATGCATCATTTTTTCTTTCTTTTTCAATTTTCATTTGATAAAGCTGTGATTGCATATGAGGTCATTTAAAACTAAACGTTTGTAATTTGCAGGACAACCTCGGCCAATGGAATGTTTGCTGTCTAACACTGAAGCTTGAATATCTGACAACAGTTTACCAGGCTTGAATATCTCTACAGTTAACCGGACATTGAGAGTGCTTCCAAACGCACATGGCCTTGACAGACACACATGCCTGCTCCCTGCTTTCATAGACCCAGTCAGTGCAAACACAAGGAAATAAAGGTAGAGGCATATCGGAATAGCAGCAAATGAATAAGAACAACAGGTGTCTTTGTAACACATTTCAAGTAGAAACTAGTACTATGTAAATTATCATGTCAGGTTTGTGTTGGTCAAGAGCATGTGCCATAATCGGTTTGTCCGTCTGCTTATGCTGTGGTATCTAGAATGTCTCACAGTCATTAGAAAAATAAGTACCAGAATCCTTTATTGTTTTATTTGAAAGTATGTGATCTGAAATAAATCATCTAATTGTAGGTATTTAGCTCGAAACTAGAGTTGTATTATATAGAATGTCATCAGGTTGAATGGGAATGTAAAATAGTAGCTAGTGGGACCTCTGTGTTCCGTCCCACTCAATGATGTACACCAGGTTGTGAATAAAAGGGGTTTCCTTTTATTTTCCACACTATAACAAGTTCAGCAACCACATTTAATTTCACTGAGGGGTCAGCTAGCAAGCCCACAGGAGGTATGTCTCGCTCTGCCATGCACCTCCCAGTAAATGTTACAACTTCTTCCATAATAACAATATAATAAAATATATAAATTAAAGGAAGCTGTTGTCATATAGTGTAGTCGTTTGAGTATAAATAATGATCTCATAATAATCTTATCTACATATTCTTATACATTTACAGAGTAACATTCACTCATATACTCAAATTTCATATCATACATAGAAAACGTCCATCTCATCCATTGTAGTTTTTTTTCCTGATCAATAATACAAAAAAAAATTAAAAAATGAACAGCACCCAGCGATGAACCTCAATTATTTCAAGCTAACTATAAAACAGCTTAAGTCAGCATTTGCTTGCAGGTAGAACACAAAATATTCAGATTAATGCATCTGAGTTAAAAATTAAACACAATGAAATCAAATTAAATTGACTCACCTACAACAAGCTCAGCAATCACATTTAATTTTACTAAGTGGTCAGCTAGCCAGCCTATACAAAACAGGGTATTGTTAGAAATTCTGCACATGTAATTCACTTAGCTTCACATCTCACACTGCTTATAATGATAAGATAACGTATCCACATTCGTAATAATGTGATGAAATCTGCCAACAATAGTGAGACTGAGCATATTAAATAATAAGACAAACTGATCACTTAGTCCACATATTTCTAAATGAGAAGAAAAGTTCTTACAAACAATATAAAGCACACAATTATATATGGGAAAACAGTTACATTTGTCATTAAGAGAAGCACTACTTTATAGATAGAAAGCATTACGTATTACACAAACGTCATAACTGTCCTAATATTAATAGTTCAACAGTCTTCCTCTGTCTATTATGCACACTGTAAACATGTTAAATATCTGCCTTGCTGTTACAATGAAATGACTTCCGGCACCCTGAAAATTGTTTTACACACACGCAGCTGTAACGAGGTGGCCTGAGTACCGAGGGCAGGGAGCAGGATGCACAGACTCAATCGACATGGACGAACATTTATTACATACAACATAACGGCACTCACATATAACATGAACATGAATACGTTTAACAATAACGAGACTAATCTTGACATCCACAGGCTACACCAACAATGATCAACAATACTGTACGCACTAACAAGGGTTTAAATACACAAACAAGATGAGGTACAGGTGTGTGCAGGCATGGCCATAAACATATACTCCCAAGTCACGTGGCAGGCCAAACCGTGTGACTCGCAGGAGGCAAACGTTCTGTGACAGCAGCCACACTCATACACACACAAGCATAGTGCAACTCTGTGTTTACGCATCAATGATTGAATGTGCAAGTGCATGTATATGCAAGTTTAAATTATTATGCACAAATGTAAATAGTAGGCTATTTATGTGAAAATGTTTCATATGTATGTGCAAGTACAGTTTCCCTGATTTCTCTTTAAACGGGCCCTCATAGTTCAGCAGTAATGAGGCTAGTTAGATTTTGCTCAGAATTAAGTACACTTTGGAATGTTATATGTATCACAGTCTCCGGTGGTGAGCCATACATGGTTAATCAATCCAGGTTGAGGAATCTGTTAGAGTCGCTGCATTAATGACATATCTGTTTGCATTGTCAGTTGTTGCTATGGCAGCAATTAAATTAGGAAATTCAAAGAAAAACAACTCATCTCCACTCTTGGAACTTTAGAACCCCCTCTGTCCCGTGTCATAATGTCACACATGAGTGGAATCCCATGAACACCTTTACAGATCAGTCTGTGGAAAGACACTGAAGAGGACAGATCGAACAATGAGGCGTTTCTGGAGCTGGTGTGCTGGAGGTATCGAGAATGAATATATTGATACAAAGGAGGTGGAATCCAGGAGAGACTTAATAAAGAAAAGTAAAAGAGGAAAGCAGAAGTGGAATCTAAAAAAATTGAAGATAGAGTGGAAAAAACGTCCTACAGTTGGTATGGATATTTGATTATTTTTTTCTGCTTTTTGGCCTTGCCTTTCTAAAAGGATTAATTTAAATCTCATGTATAAAAAAACAGTAAACTAAATAATCTTTACAATAAGGGACAAAAACTGACTTATTGAAAATGCTTTTATCCTTTGATCAGCAGTGACTAAAACTCTCATTTAAAATATGCAACACCACTTGAAGTATTAGTGCATTATTAGTCTATTACAAGGTTTTAGGCTCTTGTCAGGCTGTATGTAGTACATACAATATGTGTTCTATATATATCCAGAAGTAATGATACTTGCTCCGGCAGATTTGAAGATGGCCCATGAACGAACTGAAAGGACTGTGGCAGCATGTCTAAGTGAAGTGACTGATGGATATGACTTGTACAGATCAGCCAGGACCAAGCAGAGGCACTCTGTGGCACCTGCTTCACCAGCCCTGAAAAGGGTCAACAAAGACACCAAACCAGGTGTGGATACAAAGCAGTCAGTCATCTTCCCTCTAGGGCCAAGAGAACATGAGTGGCTTGTGAAGTGTGCTGCAGGACAGCAGGATCAAATCTGCCAGCTTCTGCTCCAGGACATCAAGCTGGCAGAGAAGAGAAACTTCATTTCTGGCTTCACAGTACTTCACTGGGCTGCTAAACAAGGAAACAGTGAAATAGTGCGCAAGATCCTTCTTCTTTCACAGCAAGGTGGGCCGGGGGTTGACGTTAACATCAAGAGCTACGACGGCTACACCCCACTACACATGGCTGCTATTCACAGCCACGAATCAGTCCTGAGTGTTCTGGTGCGTGATTATGGTGCCAACTGCAACATACGTGACAACAGTGGCAAAAAGCCCTATCAGTACTTACACAAGGACGCCTCACCCAAGGTGAGAGAGATGCTTGGCGACCCTCACGCTGCGGATTACAAGCTCCCAGGCTATGAGCAGCACTTTTCAGATCCGCCCAAAGGGCTCAGCACTTGGAGTAAACTATTTCAGTCCAAGCACAGAAAAATACTTAGATGCGGATCAAGATTCCACTCAGCCTTGAAGCAGCTTCACCAGCCTTGACCAAGATGTGGACAGGATAGACTACATTAATTTCCCGAATGTTTCCCTACAATGAACTTCCCAAATTAAATAGCATATCCTCAAATAAACATTTTCTCTAACTTGTCTTTCACTCCTGATTTCTGTGATCAAAACCTTAAGCTTTGAAATAAATCATTTGCACATAGATGTTTGAAATATTGCATAGTCATATCTGCCTTGAACCATTGTCTGTTTTCCTTGAATATTCTCTAATGTTTTGTCTTTGAGTAATGAAATGTTTTTGAGGTCTTTCATCAGCTGTGTAAGCAAAGTGCTTCTGAGTTAGTAGTAGGAGAAGCCAGTTTATATATGAAAAATTAGCAGTGTGCTTTATATTGTTTGTAGGAACTCTTTCTTTGTATTTATAAATGTGTAGACTAAGTGCTCAGGTGAAATTAGTATGACAAAAATGTTCCAACCTATTATGGCTTAAAAGACAATTATCACCTATCCCCAAATATCAGTATTTAACTTTGCTCTTGTGTTCCAGTTGTTTTGTTTCCCTCTTTCTGTTCTTTTAATGTACTATACTGAATTAATTTATGTTTTGTAAGGTAACTCGAGGTAAATGCCTGACACAATCAAAGCCTAAGACTGAGACAAAGAAGCTATAAATTTGCATGAACACATCTGTTGAGCCTTTCCTGCTTATTCCACCCCTGAGATCAGTAGTTAAAAACTGATTTCAGCAGAGTCATTTCAAACAGAAGTAACTACAAGTCTAGAACCCCTCACGAGAAGAATATTGTACTTAGAATAACATCTTATTTTATATGTTTGTCAGATACCCAGTTTGTTAGTCTGTCTAAACTTGATTCATTTGCTCGTCACTATTCAGTCAACTTAAGGTCATCTTCTTTTGGCATTGGTAGAATTTAGATTAGTGCTGTTTGGCCGACAGTAATCACCTGATTTGGTTTTCCAACAAACTGGTATGTATGGCAGGAATGGCAGTATCCAACATCACTCCTAATCGATGGCCAAAAGAAATGTTGTAGAATGTGGTGAGTGTTTTTTTTATGTGCGCTTAATTGAAAACGTGGCAAAAGAAGAGCCTTTCTAAAGAATATACATAAAGCCCAAGAGAGAAAAAAAAATTATTTACATCAAAGTTGGAGGTGGATTCACGCTCCACACCCACTACGGTTGCCAGGAAGACCCATCGCGCTGTAAATGCATAAAGCACATTCATCAAAATGACAACACTTGTGATACATTTCACAAACGTGCCGCAAATACACAAAGCAAATTCATCAAAATGACAACACAACCCAGTGCAAATTCAGGAAAACTTACGCAACTTCAGAAGTGCTGCAAATCCAGTCACAACACAATGGAAGTTTGCCACAACAACAGAATGGCTGTTTGCAGAGGACACGGGGAGGAGATGGACTTCTGAGATCAGCGCCAAGTCTTTTGGAAGTGAAAAGTAAGTTTTTCGGTTACCATGGTTTTATTATGATATACGTGATACAGAATGAAAGACCGACCTATTCGTGCATATTTATTTATGCTAGGCTGTAGGCAGCCTTAAAAATGATGATTAAAATCCAAAATACCTACAATTAGATTGTTATTTATTTCAAATCACATTTTGTATGCATGTAGCTATAAACATCACACTTCAGATAAGATAAGAACAAGATAGTTGACCAGCATGAGCAATAACCACACTGGTCAACCAGTATAATCAGATTTGACCAGTATGACCAGTATGATTCATGAAGGTTCAACACCTTTAACATTATTTGAATCTTTTGTTACAGGCATTGTCAATTGTTTACTTACTTCAGATCATTTGAAATTAAATGTATAGATTTTTTGTCTAATGATCATTCTTAAATTGGAAAAAACTGACAATGTTTAATGACCCGTTATGTCATGGGACTGATTGCTGAGTGACTTTAAATGAACTGCAGTGAACTGAAAATGAAATGAAATGCATATTTACCATATATTAGTACTAAAAAGATGTTTCCAAAACATCATATAGTCTAGAGAGCATGTATCTGACCACAATGGTCAAGCCTTTAATGGTAGCCCATGGACTAATGGGAGTGATGTATAGCTCCATTATTTTGTTCCTCTAATTAGTAAAAATATATCTTCATATATTTTTGCTGTTCATGTGCAAGTGCAGTAGATCAAATCCTGCTTGTGCAAGAGAAACATGGTGAGGTCCAAATGCACCAGCTAACTGACAAATTTATTATATGGAGGTTTGTTATTTTGTAGAGGTCCATTTAGTTTAAAGTATATTGATTGAAAAAAAAAAGTTTAATCTTTGGTGGCTATAACTTTCACCTGGTGCTGAATTTCACTCTTTGGACATTTATTCGTCCGGTTTGAAAGACTTATTTTTTTCTTTGTGTTTTTCCCTTTATCTCAACACAGATTTATATAGACATGTTTTACACTGTCGTGATCCTATACTTTAATGGCAATGCATTTTATACTTTAGCTAATTCTGTACAATGAAATTTAGGAGTATAGGTCTTACTTTGAGGACACTAGGCTAATTTGAAATTTGTCTGTATGTCATTTTCAGTAGGAATAACCTGCTTCTCAGGGAACATCAGCAGAGATGAGATGGCCAGTAGCAGAGGGGAGATTGATGAGACCTTCCCAGCACTACCTTGGGAGGGACCAGAGAGATCAGGCAAGAAAAAAAAAAAGATTATTTGGTCCAAAACAAACCATTCACCAACATGTTTACTGTTGCAGGTTTTTAATGAAAAAATATCAGATCAGTATTGATATTGGTTGACATTAAAACACAGGATGTTGACATTGGATTGGTACAGAAAAACTGGTATCATGCCATCGCTATCATTTACAGCTGTGTGATAACAGGCTGAAATCGTGAAGAGCTGATAATGTCCTCGGGCATCAGATTCAATGATGATGACACCTACTATTACAACGTCCTTCTAATGACCTACAAAGCACAACGGTCTTGCTCTACAGTACCTTAGCAAATTCATGAGAACAGGAGAGAATATACAGCAGTGCCATGAGTTCTATATGGCATCAAGTAAAATTGACTTTTTTGGGTATTAAAAGCAAAAAACAAAAAACAAACTCTATTCCTGATGCTACTCCATTATGTATGTATGTGTGTGTGTGTGTGTGTGTGTGTGTGTGTGTGTGCGGGTGCGCGTGCGTGTGTGCGTTTGTGCGTGTTTGTGTATAATACAACATTTAAGCTACCTTGGTCTTTCCTTGTGTTTCCCTTCCTTCTACTTTCACTTCTGTTTGCTGGTTTTCTCATCACTCTTTTACAGCTTTGTTGCCTAGCCAAAGCTGTTATAGTGCTCTGATGAGCTAAGTCACAATTATAGACAAACACAGTCTAACAATAATTAAAAACACACAAATTCACAGTTGTACTCATCATGTCTGTTAGTAAGCATATTGAGTAAACATCCACATTGTTGGCCAAAAAAGGTCAGTGAACACTTAGAACACTTAAAAATGTACAACCAGGGGCCTGTATCAGAAAGCAGGTTTAGTGAAAACTCAGTTAGTTGGCTTAGAGTTGAAACAAACTTGAGATTTTCTGTTTCACAAAGAGGGTTTGGCTGACTGGGCTCACTGCACAACACCGGGTATTTGCTATTTATTTGATGGGCTATTCATTTTTATCTGATGGATGAGCAGCCAAGACAAAATGATGCTGTACCTGTAATCCTTAATCAAAACCTGCACAAAGGAAAATGTTTTTAAGATCCAGATTTAAATAATTGCACATAATATGGAGCGGTCACCATTTATAGGATTTAAAAGTAAAAGATGTCCAAAACAGATGTCTGTCTTAGAAAAGCAATGTTAATCACCTCAAAATCGATAGACGTGCTAATAGCAGTTTTCCTGCACGCACTGCCTTTAGCAAAATGCATGCCAGCAGTTTGGACTTACTCATCCATGCAGTCTGTACTTCACATGTGGACCTGCTATCCAAATGCATCATTTTTTCTTTCTTTTTCAATTTTCATTTGATAAAGCTGTGATTGCATATGAGGTCATTTAAAACTAAACGTTTGTAATTTGCAGGACAACCTCGGCCAATGGAATGTTTGCTGTCTAACACTGAAGCTTGAATATCTGACAACAGTTTACCAGGCTTGAATATCTCTACAGTTAACCGGACATTGAGAGTGCTTCCAAACGCACATGGCCTTGACAGACACACATGCCTGCTCCCTGCTTTCATAGACCCAGTCAGTGCAAACACAAGGAAATAAAGGTAGAGGCATATCGGAATAGCAGCAAATGAATAAGAACAACAGGTGTCTTTGTAACACATTTCAAGTAGAAACTAGTACTATGTAAATTATCATGTAAGGTTTGTGTTGGTCAAGAGCATGTGCCATAATCGGTTTGTCCGTCTGCTTATGCTGTGGTATCTAGAATGTCTCACAGTCATTAGAAAAATAAGTACCAGAATCCTTTATTGTTTTATTTGAAAGTATGTGATCTGAAATAAATCATCTAATTGTAGGTATTTAGCTCGAAACTAGAGTTGTATTATATAGAATGTCATCAGGTTGAATGGGAATGTAAAATAGTAGCTAGTGGGACCTCTGTGTTCCGTCCCACTCAATGATGTACACCAGGTTGTGAATAAAAGGGGTTTCCTTTTATTTTCCACACTATAACAAGTTCAGCAACCACATTTAATTTCACTGAGGGGTCAGCTAGCAAGCCCACAGGAGGTATGTCTCGCTCTGCCATGCACCTCCCAGTAAATGTTACAACTTCTTCCATAATAACAATATAATAAAATATATAAATTAAAGGAAGCTGTTGTCATATAGTGTAGTCGTTTGAGTATAAATAATGATCTCATAATAATCTTATCTACATATTCTTATACATTTACAGAGTAACATTCACTCATATACTCAAATTTCATATCATACATAGAAAACGTCCATCTCATCCATTGTAGTTTTTTTTCCTGATCAATAATACAAAAAAAAATTAAAAAATGAACAGCACCCAGCGATGAACCTCAATTATTTCAAGCTAACTATAAAACAGCTTAAGTCAGCATTTGCTTGCAGGTAGAACACAAAATATTCAGATTAATGCATCTGAGTTAAAAATTAAACACAATGAAATCAAATTAAATTGACTCACCTACAACAAGCTCAGCAATCACATTTAATTTTACTAAGTGGTCAGCTAGCCAGCCTATACAAAACAGGGTATTGTTAGAAATTCTGCACATGTAATTCACTTAGCTTCACATCTCACACTGCTTATAATTATAAGATAACGTATCCACATTCGTAATAATGTGATGAAATCTGCCAACAATAGTGAGACTGAGCATATTAAATAATAAGACAAACTGATCACTTAGTCCACATATTTCTAAATGAGAAGAAAAGTTCTTACAAACAATATAAAGCACACAATTATATATGGGAAAACAGTTACATTTGTCATTAAGAGAAGCACTACTTTATAGATAGAAAGCATTACGTATTACACAAATGTCATAACTGTCCTAATATTAATAGTTCAACAGTCTTCCTCTGTCTATTATGCACACTGTAAACATGTTAAATATCTGCCTTGCTGTTACAATGAAATGACTTCCGGCACCCTGAAAATTGTTTTACACACACGCAGCTGTAACGAGGTGGCCTGAGTACCGAGGGCAGGGAGCAGGATGCACAGACTCAATCGACATGGACGAACATTTATTACATACAACATAACGGCACTCACATATAACATGAACATGAATACGTTTAACAATAACGAGACTAATCTTGACATCCACAGGCTACACCAACAATGATCAACAATACTGTACGCACTAACAAGGGTTTAAATACACAAACAAGATGAGGTACAGGTGTGTGCAGGCATGGCCATAAACATATACTCCCAAGTCACGTGGCAGGCCAAACCGTGTGACTCGCAGGAGGCAAACGTTCTGTGACAACAGCCACACTCATACACACACAAGCATAGTGCAACTCTGTGTTTACGCATCAATGATTGAATGTGCAAGTGCATGTATATGCAAGTTTAAATTATTATGCACAAATGTAAATAGTAGGCTATTTATGTGAAAATGTTTCATATGTATGTGCAAGTACAGTTTCCCTGATTTCTCTTTAAACGGGCCCTCATAGTTCAGCAGTAATGAGGCTAGTTAGATTTTGCTCAGAATTAAGTACACTTTGGAATGTTATATGTATCACAGTCTCCGGTGGTGAGCCATACATGGTTAATCAATCCAGGTTGAGGAATCTGTTAGAGTCGCTGCATTAATGACATATCTGTTTGCATTGTCAGTTGTTGCTATGGCAGCAATTAAATTAGGAAATTCAAAGAAAAACAACTCATCTCCACTCTTGGAACTTTAGAACCCCCTCTGTCCCGTGTCATAATGTCACACATGAGTGGAATCCCATGAACACCTTTACAGATCAGTCTGTGGAAAGACACTGAAGAGGACAGATCGAACAATGAGGCGTTTCTGGAGCTGGTGTGCTGGAGGTATCGAGAATGAATATATTGATACAAAGGAGGTGGAATCCAGGAGAGACTTAATAAAGAAAAGCAAAAGAGGAAAGCAGAAGTGGAATCTAAAAAAATTGAAGATA
Source organism: Electrophorus electricus (assembly GCF_041902795.1). Lineage (NCBI taxonomy): Eukaryota > Metazoa > Chordata > Actinopteri > Gymnotiformes > Gymnotidae > Electrophorus > Electrophorus electricus. The sequence goes on along the minus strand of NC_137497.1, from coordinate 12,679,074 downwards.
GAGTGGAAAAAACGTCCTACAGTTGGTATGGATATTTGATTATTTTTTCTGCTTTTTGGCCTTGCCTTTCTAAAAGGATTAATTTAAATCTCATGTATAAAAAAACAGTAAACTAAATAATCTTTACAATAAGGGACAAAAACTGACTTATTGAAAATGCTTTTATCCTTTGATCAGCAGTGACTAAAACTCTCATTTAAAATATGCAACACCACTTGAAGTATTAGTGCATTATTAGTCTATTACAAGGTTTTAGGCTCTTGTCAGGCTGTATGTAGTACATACAATATGTGTTCTATATATATCCAGAAGTAATGATACTTGCTCCGGCAGATTTGAAGATGGCCCATGAACGAACTGAAAGGACTGTGGCAGCATGTCTAAGTGAAGTGACTGATGGATATGACTTGTACAGATCAGCCAGGACCAAGCAGAGGCACTCTGTGGCACCTGCTTCACCAGCCCTGAAAAGGGTCAACAAAGACACCAAACCAGGTGTGGATACAAAGCAGTCAGTCATCTTCCCTCTAGGGCCAAGAGAACATGAGTGGCTTGTGAAGTGTGCTGCAGGACAGCAGGATCAAATCTGCCAGCTTCTGCTCCAGGACATCAAGCTGGCAGAGAAGAGAAACTTCATTTCTGGCTTCACAGTACTTCACTGGGCTGCTAAACAAGGAAACAGTGAAATAGTGCGCAAGATCCTTCTTCTTTCACAGCAAGGTGGGCCAGGGGTTGACGTTAACATCAAGAGCTACGACGGCTACACCCCACTACACATGGCTGCTATTCACAGCCACGAATCAGTCCTGAGTGTTCTGGTGCGTGATTATGGTGCCAACTGCAACATACGTGACAACAGTGGCAAAAAGCCCTATCAGTACTTACACAAGGACGCCTCACCCAAGGTGAGAGAGATGCTTGGCGACCCTCACGCTGCGGATTACAAGCCCCCAGGCTATGAGCAGCACTTTTCAGATCCGCCCAAAGGGCTCAGCACTTGGAGTAAACTATTTCAGTCCAAGCACAGAAAAATACTTAGATGCGGATCAAGATTCCACTCAGCCTTGAAGCAGCTTCACCAGCCTTGACCAAGATGTGGACAGGATAGACTACATTAATTTCCCGAATGTTTCCCTACAATGAACTTCCCAAATTAAATAGCATATCCTCAAATAAACATTTTCTCTAACTTGTCTTTCACTCCTGATTTCTGTGATCAAAACCTTAAGCTTTGAAATAAATCATTTGCACATAGATGTTTGAAATATTGCATAGTCATATCTGCCTTGAACCATTGTCTGTTTTCCTTGAATATTCTCTAATGTTTTGTCTTTGAGTAATGAAATGTTTTTGAGGTCTTTCATCAGCTGTGTAAGCAAAGTGCTTCTGAGTTAGTAGTAGGAGAAGCCAGTTTATATATGAAAAATTAGTAGTGTGCTTTATATTGTTTGTAAGAACTCTTTCTTTGTATTTATAAATGTGTAGACTAAGTGCTCAGGTGAAATTAGTATGACAAAAATGTTCCAACCTATTATGGCTTAAAAGACAATTATCACCTATCCCCAAATATCAGTATTTAACTTTGCTCTTGTGTTCCAGTTGTTTTGTTTCCCTCTTTCTGTTCTTTTAATGTACTATACTGAATTAATTTATGTTTTGTAAGGTAACTCGAGGTAAATGCTTGACACAATCAAAGCCTAAGACTGAGACAAAGAAGCTATAAATTTGCATGAACACATCTGTTGAGCCTTTCCTGCTTATTCCACCCCTGAGATCAGTAGTTAAAAACTGATTTCAGCAGAGTCATTTCAAACAGAAGTAATTACAATTCTAGAACCCCTCACGAGAAGAATATTGTACTTAGAATAACATCTTATTTTATATGTTTGTCAGATACCCAGTTTGTTAGTCTGTCTAAACTTGATTCATTTGCTCGTCACTATTCAGTCAACTTAAGGTCATCTTCTTTTGGCATTGGTAGAATTTAGATTAGTGCTGTTTGGCCGACAGTAATCACCTGATTTGGTTTTCCAACAAACTGGTATGTATGGCAGGAATGGCAGTATCCAACATCACTCCTAATCGATGGCCAAAAGAAATGTTGTAGAATGTGGTGAGTGTTTTTTTTATGTGCGCTTAATTGAAAACGTGGCAAAAGAAGAGCCTTTCTAAAGAATATACATAAAGCCCAAGAGAGAAAAAAAAATTATTTACATCAAAGTTGGAGGTGGATTCACGCTCCACACCCACTACGGTTGCCAGGAAGACCCATCGCGCTGTAAATGCATAAAGCACATTCATCAAAATGACAACACTTGTGATACATTTCACAAACGTGCCGCAAATACACAAAGCAAATTCATCAAAATGACAACACAACCCAGTGCAAATTCAGGAAAACTTACGCAACTTCAGAAGTGCTGCAAATCCAGTCACAACACAATGGAAGTTTGCCACAACAACAGAATGGCTGTTTGCAGAGGACACGGGGAGGAGATGGACTTCTGAGATCAGCGCCAAGTCTTTTGGAAGTGAAAAGTAAGTTTTTCGGTTACCATGGTTTTATTATGATATACGTGATACAGAATGAAAGACCGACCTATTCGTGCATATTTATTTATGCTAGGCTGTAGGCAGCCTTAAAAATGATGATTAAAATCCAAAATACCTACAATTAGATTGTTATTTATTTCAAATCACATTTTGTATGCATGTAGCTATAAACATCACACTTCAGATAAGATAAGAACAAGATAGTTGACCAGCATGAGCAATAACCACACTGGTCAACCAGTATAATCAGATTTGACCAGTATGACCAGTATGATTCATGAAGGTTCAACACCTTTAACATTATTTGAATCTTTTGTTACAGGCATTGTCAATTGTTTACTTACTTCAGATCATTTGAAATTAAATGTATAGATTTTTTGTCTAATGATCATTCTTAAATTGGAAAAAACTGACAATGTTTAATGACCCGTTATGTCATGGGACTGATTGCTGAGTGACTTTAAATGAACTGCAGTGAACTGAAAATGAAATGAAATGCATATTTACCATATATTAGTACTAAAAAGATGTTTCCAAAACATCATATAGTCTAGAGAGCATGTATCTGACCACAATGGTCAAGCCTTTAATGGTAGCCCATGGACTAATGGGAGTGATGTATAGCTCCATTATTTTGTTCCTCTAATTAGTAAAAATATATCTTCATATATTTTTGCTGTTCATGTGCAAGTGCAGTAGATCAAATCCTGCTTGTGCAAGAGAAACATGGTGAGGTCCAAATGCACCAGCTAACTGACAAATTTATTATATGGAGGTTTGTTATTTTGTAGAGGTCCATTTAGTTTAAAGTATATTGATTGAAAAAAAAAAGTTTAATCTTTGGTGGCTATAACTTTCACCTGGTGCTGAATTTCACTCTTTGGACATTTATTCGTCCGGTTTGAAAGACTTATTTTTTTCTTTGTGTTTTTCCCTTTATCTCAACACAGATTTATATAGACATGTTTTACACTGTCGTGATCCTATACTTTAATGGCAATGCATTTTATACTTTAGCTAATTCTGTACAATGAAATTTAGGAGTATAGGTCTTACTTTGAGGACACTAGGCTAATTTGAAATTTGTCTGTATGTCATTTTCAGTAGGAATAACCTGCTTCTCAGGGAACATCAGCAGAGATGAGATGGCCAGTAGCAGAGGGGAGATTGATGAGACCTTCCCAGCACTACCTTGGGAGGGACCAGAGAGATCAGGCAAGAAAAAAAAAAAGATTATTTGGTCCAAAACAAACCATTCACCAACATGTTTACTGTTGCAGGTTTTTAATGAAAAAACATCAGATCAGTATTTTGATATTGGTTGACATTAAAACACAGGATATTGACATTGGATTGGTACAGAAAAACTGGTATCATGCCATCGCTATCATTTACAGCTGTGTGATAACAGGCTGAAATCGTGAAGAGCTGATAATGTCCTCGGGCATCAGATTCAATGATGATGACACCTACTATTACAACGTCCTTCTAATGACCTACAAAGCACAACGGTCTTGCTCTACAGTACCTTAGCAAATTCATGAGAACAGGAGAGAATATACAGCAGTGCCATGAGTTCTATATGGCATCAAGTAAAATTGACTTTTTTGGGTATTAAAAGCAAAAAACAAAAAACAAACTCTATTCCTGATGCTACTCCATTATGTATGTATGTGTGTGTGTGTGTGTGTGTGTGTGTGTGTGTGTGCGGGTGCGCGTGCGTGTGTGCGTTTGTGCGTGTTTGTGTATAATACAACATTTAAGCTACCTTGGTCTTTCCTTGTGTTTCCCTTCCTTCTACTTTCACTTCTGTTTGCTGGTTTTCTCATCACTCTTTTACAGCTTTGTTGCCTAGCCAAAGCTGTTATAGTGGTCTGATGAGCTAAGTCACAATTATAGACAAACACAGTCTAACAATAATTAAAAACACACAAATTCACAGTTGTACTCATCATGTCTGTTAGTAAGCATATTGAGTAAACATCCACATTGTTGGCCAAAAAAGGTCAGTGAACACTTAGAACACTTAAAAATGTACAACCAGGGGCCTGTATCAGAAAGCAGGTTTAGTGAAAACTCAGTTAGTTGGCTTAGAGTTGAAACAAACTTGAGATTTTCTGTTTCACAAAGAGGGTTTGGCTGACTGGGCTCACTGCACAACACCGGGTATTTGCTATTTATTTGATGGGCTATTCATTTTTATCTGATGGATGAGCAGCCAAGACAAAATGATGCTGTACCTGTAATCCTTAATCAAAACCTGCACAAAGGAAAATGTTTTTAAGATCCAGATTTAAATAATTGCACATAATATGGAGCGGTCACCATTTATAGGATTTAAAAGTAAAAGATGTCCAAAACAGATGTCTGTCTTAGAAAAGCAATGTTAATCACCTCAAAAACGATGGACGTGCTAATAGCAGTTTTCCTGCACGCACTGCCTTTAGCAAAATGCATGCCAGCAGTTTGGACTTACTCATCCATGCAGTCTGTACTTCACATGTGGACCTGCTATCCAAATGCATCATTTTTTCTTTCTTTTTCAATTTTCATTTGATAAAGCTGTGATTGCATATGAGGTCATTTAAAACTAAACGTTTGTAATTTGCAGGACAACCTCGGCCAATGGAATGTTTGCTGTCTAACACTGAAGCTTGAATATCTGACAACAGTTTACCAGGCTTGAATATCTCTACAGTTAACCGGACATTGAGAGTGCTTCCAAACGCACATGGCCTTGACAGACACACATGCCTGCTCCCTGCTTTCATAGACCCAGTCAGTGCAAACACAAGGAAATAAAGGTAGAGGCATATCGGAATAGCAGCAAATGAATAAGAACAACAGGTGTCTTTGTAACACATTTCAAGTAGAAACTAGTACTAAGTAAATTATCATGTCAGGTTTGTGTTGGTCAAGAGCATGTGCCATAATCGGTTTGTCCGTCTGCTTATGCTGTGGTATCTAGAATGTCTCACAGTCATTAGAAAAATAAGTACCAGAATCCTTTATTGTTTTATTTGAAAGTATGTGATCTGAAATAAATCATCTAATTGTAGGTATTTAGCTCGAAACTAGAGTTGTATTATATAGAATGTCATTAGGTTGAATGGGAATGTAAAATAGTAGCTAGTGGGACCTCTGTGTTCCGTCCCACTCAATGATGTACACCAGGATGTGAATAAAAGGGGTTTCCTTTTATTTTCCACACTATAACAAGTTCAGCAACCACATTTAATTTCACTGAGGGGTCAGCTAGCAAGCCCACAGGAGGTATGTCTCGCTCTGCCATGCACCTCCCAGTAAATGTTACAACTTCTTCCATAATAACAATATAATAAAATATATAAATTAAAGGAAGCTGTTGTCATATAGTGTAGTCGTTTGAGTATAAATAATGATCTCATAATAATCTTATCTACATATTCTTATACATTTACAGAGTAACATTCACTCATATACTCAAATTTCATATCATACATAGAAAACGTCCATCTCATCCATTATAGTTTTTTTTCCTGATCAATAATACAAAAAAAAATTAAAAAATGAACAGCACCCAGCGATGAACCTCAATTATTTCAAGCTAACTATAAAACAGCTTAAGTCAGCATTTGCTTGCAGGTAGAACACAAAATATTCAGATTAATGCATCTGAGTTAAAAATTAAACACAATGAAATCAAATTAAATTGACTCACCTACAACAAGCTCAGCAATCACATTTAATTTTACTAAGTGGTCAGCTAGCCAGCCTATACAAAACAGGGTATTGTTAGAAATTCTGCACATGTAATTCACTTAGCTTCACATCTCACACTGCTTATAATTATAAGATAACGTATCCACATTCGTAATAATGTGATGAAATCTGCCAACAATAGTGAGACTGAGCATATTAAATAATAAGACAAACTGATCACTTAGTCCACATATTTCTAAATGAGAAGAAAAGTTCTTACAAACAATATAAAGCACACAATTATATATGGGAAAACAGTTACATTTGTCATTAAGAGAAGCACTACTTTATAGATAGAAAGCATTACGTATTACACAAACGTCATAACTGTCCTAATATTAATAGTTCAACAGTCTTCCTCTGTCTATTATGCACACTGTAAACATGTTAAATATCTGCCTTGCTGTTACAATGAAATGACTTCCGGCACCCTGAAAATTGTTTTACACACACGCAGCTGTAACGAGGTGGCCTGAGTACCGAGGGCAGGGAGCAGGATGCACAGACTCAATCGACATGGACGAACATTTATTACATACAACATAACGGCACTCACATATAACATGAACATGAATACGTTTAACAATAACGAGACTAATCTTGACATCCACAGGCTACACCAACAATGATCAACAATACTGTACGCACTAACAAGGGTTTAAATACACAAACAAGATGAGGTACAGGTGTGTGCAGGCATGGCCATAAACATATACTCCCAAGTCACGTGGCAGGCCAAACCGTGTGACTCGCAGGAGGCAAACGTTCTGTGACAGCAGCCACACTCATACACACACAAGCATAGTGCAACTCTGTGTTTACGCATCAATGATTGAATGTGCAAGTGCATGTATATGCAAGTTTAAATTATTATGCACAAATGTAAATAGTAGGCTATTTATGTGAAAATGTTTCATATGTATGTGCAAGTACAGTTTCCCTGATTTCTCTTTAAACGGGCCCTCATAGTTCAGCAGTAATGAGGCTAGTTAGATTTTGCTCAGAATTAAGTACACTTTGGAATGTTATATGTATCACAGTCTCCGGTGGTGAGCCATACATGGTTAATCAATCCAGGTTGAGGAATCTGTTAGAGTCGCTGCATTAATGACATATCTGTTTGCATTGTCAGTTGTTGCTATGGCAGCAATTAAATTAGGAAATTCAAAGAAAAACAACTCATCTCCACTCTTGGAACTTTAGAACCCCCTCTGTCCCGTGTCATAATGTCACTCATGAGTGGAATCCCATGAACACCTTTACAGATCAGTCTGTGGAAAGACACTGAAGAGGACAGATCGAACAATGAGGCGTTTCTGGAGCTGGTGTGCTGGAGGTATCGAGAATGAATATATTGATACAAAGGAGGTGGAATCCAGGAGAGACTTAATAAAGAAAAGCAAAAGAGGAAAGCAGAAGTGGAATCTAAAAAAATTGAAGATAGAGTGGAAAAAACGTCCTACAGTTGGTATGGATATTTGATTATTTTTTCTGCTTTTTGGCCTTGCCTTTCTAAAAGGATTAATTTAAATCTCATGTATAAAAAAACAGTAAACTAAATAATCTTTACAATAAGGGACAAAAACTGACTTATTGAAAATGCTTTTATCCTTTGATCAGCAGTGACTAAAACTCTCATTTAAAATATGCAACACCACTTGAAGTATTAGTGCATTATTAGTCTATTACAAGGTTTTAGGCTCTTGTCAGGCTGTATGTAGTACATACAATATGTGTTCTATATATATCCAGAAGTAATGATACTTGCTCCGGCAGATTTGAAGATGGCCCATGAATGAACTGAAAGGACTGTGGCAGCATGTCTAAGTGAAGTGACTGATGGATATGACTTGTACAGATCAGCCAGGACCAAGCAGAGGCACTCTGTGGCACCTGCTTCACCAGCCCTGAAAAAGGTCAACAAAGACACCAAACCAGGTGTGGATACAAAGCAGTCAGTCATCTTCCCTCTAGGGCCAAGAGAACATGAGTGGCTTGTGAAGTGTGCTGCAGGACAGCAGGATCAAATCTGCCAGCTTCTGCTCCAGGACATCAAGCTGGCAGAGAAGAGAAACTTCATTTCTGGCTTCACAGTACTAACACTGGGCTGCTAAACAAGGAAACAGTGAAATAGTGAAACAGTGAAATAGTGCTAACAGTACTAACACTGGGCTGCTAAACAAGGAAACAGTGAAATAGTGCGCAAGATCCTTCTTCTTTCACAGCAAGGTGGGCCGGGGGTTGACGTTAACATCAAGAGCTACGACGGCTACACCCCACTACACATGGCTGCTATTCACAGCCACGAATCAGTCCTGAGTGTTCTGGTGCGTGATTATGGTGCCAACTGCAACATACGTGACAACAGTGGCAAAAAGCCCTATCAGTACTTACACAAGGACGCCTCACCCAAGGTGAGAGAGATGCTTGGCGACCCTCACGCTGCGGATTACAAGCCCCCAGGCTATGAGCAGCACTTTTCAGATCCGCCCAAAGGGCCTAGCACTTGGAGTAAACTATTTCAGTCCAAGCACAGAAAAATACTTAGATGCGGATCAAGATTCCACTCAGCCTTGAAGCAGCTTCACCAGCCTTGACCAAGATGTGGACAGGATAGACTACATTAATTTCCCGAATGTTTCCCTACAATGAACTTCCCAAATTAAATAGCATATCCTCAAATAAACATTTTCTCTAACTTGTCTTTCACTCCTGATTTCTGTGATCAAAACCTTAAGCTTTGAAATAAATCATTTGCACATAGATGTTTGAAATATTGCATAGTCATATCTGCCTTGAACCATTGTCTGTTTTCCTTGAATATTCTCTAATGTTTTGTCTTTGAGTAATGAAATGTTTTTGAGGTCTTTCATCAGCTGTGTAAGCAAAGTGCTTCTGAGTTAGTAGTAGGAGAAGCCAGTTTATATATGAAAAATTAGTAGTGTGCTTTATATTGTTTGTAAGAACTCTTTCTTTGTATTTATAAATGTGTAGACTAAGTGCTCAGGTGAAATTAGTATGACAAAAATGTTCCAACCTATTATGGCTTAAAAGACAATTATCACCTATCCCCAAATATCAGTATTTAACTTTGCTCTTGTGTTCCAGTTGTTTTGTTTCCCTCTTTCTGTTCTTTTAATGTACTATACTGAATTAATTTATGTTTTGTAAGGTAACTCGAGGTAAATGCCTGACACAATCAAAGCCTAAGACTGAGACAAAGAAGCTATAAATTTGCATGAACACATCTGTTGAGCCTTTCCTGCTTATTCCACCCCTGAGATCAGTAGTTAAAAACTGATTTCAGCAGAGTCATTTCAAACAGAAGTAATTACAAGTCTAGAACCCCTCACGAGAAGAATATTGTACTTAGAATAACATCTTATTTTATATGTTTGTCAGATACCCAGTTTGTTAGTCTGTCTAAACTTGATTCATTTGCTCGTCACTATTCAGTCAACTTAAGGTCATCTTCTTTTGGCATTGGTAGAATTTAGATTAGTGCCGTTTGGCCGACAGTAATCACCTGATTTGGTTTTCCAACAAACTGGTATGTATGGCAGGAATGGCAGTATCCAACATCACTCCTAATCGATGGCCAAAAGAAATGTTGTAGAATGTGGTGAGTGTTTTTTTTTATGTGCGCTTAATTGAAAACGTGGCAAAAGAAGAGCCTTTCTAAAGAATAAAGCCCAAGAGAGAAAAAAAAATTATTTACATCAAAGTTGGAGGTGGATTCACGCTCCACACCCACTACGGTTGCCAGGAAGACCCATCGCGCTGTAAATACATAAAGCACATTCATCAAAATGACAACACTTGTGATACATTTCACAAACGTGCCGCAAATACACAAAGCAAATTCATCAAAATGACAACACAACCCAGTGCAAATTCAGGAAAACTTACGCAACTTCAGAAGTGCTGCAAATCCAGTCACAACACAATGGAAGTTTGCCACAACAACAGAATGGCTGTTTGCAGAGGACACAGGGAGGAGATGGACTTCTGAGATCAGCGCCAAGTCTTTTGGAAGTGAAAAGTAAGTTTTTCGGTTACCATGGTTTTATTATGATATACGTGATACAGAATGAAAGACCGACCTATTCGTGCATATTTATTTATGTTAGGCTGTAGGCAGCCTTAAAAATGATGATTAAAATCCAAAATACCTACAATTAGATTGTTATTTATTTCAAATCACATTTTGTATGCATGTAGCTATAAACATCACACTTCAGATAAGATAAGAACAAGATAGTTGACCAGCATGAGCAATAACCAAACTGGTCAACCAGTATAATCAGATTTGACCAGTATGACCCTGCTGATTATACTGGTTGAATAGCTTGGTCAATTTGTTTATACTGCTGGACCCACTGTCCAGTTGGAAATTGTAGCTAAACCATCAAACTTGAACCAAAACATAGCCTTTGCTGGTCTACCAGATGGTTAATCAGATGGTTTAACTGCATAAGGTACATCTATTGCCTGGATGTCCAGCTTTTCAACTATCTTGACCATCATTGACCAGATTAGTTCATCTGACAGCAGCAAATTAGCTGGATTTTTGTAGCTAGGGCTGTAGCATGCCTGTTACTGAGGTCCAGTTTACCATAGAGATATAGAGATCTATTTTAACAGTGCAAACATATATAATAGGAAAGTAATAACATAATTTCGGTATTTAAAGAAAACATTAGAATTCATGAAAGAGAATGTCCCCGCACAGACTTCCTCGACATGGACGAACATTTATTCCCACAACATAAAGGACAAATGTGGCACTCACGTAATTAATTTCAGGTCTAGATAAAACAGACATTTTAACAAACAATCAATACGCATTATCTACAAGCTATCATAACTATTCTTCTGCGAGCTATCTAGGAAAGGATATTGTCAATGTCTTTATTCTAATGATTATTGGTCAATATGTAATATGACCATTGTGCTATAGAGTACATGAAACATTTTGATCGACGGCTATTCTTATTCTCAGGGGTAGCTAAATAGAAAAACTTTAACTTCGAAGTCGGTTAATCTATTTACTTAAATTAACCAATACATGTATTTTCATAGCTCCACTTCAATACATTTGACCTCTCCTCCACATACAAACACACAAACACACACAATTCAGCACAACAACCATGGCACAAAAGTAACCACTAGTATCCCTTCCAACTGTTATTGGTAATATACATTCATAGAAACAGTCCTCAGTGTTGATCTGTCTGCAAAGTTAATGTTGTCTTTCAACTCGAGTTTAAATGACCGTGATAGTTATAGGGAAAATGTATGAATTAATATGTTGTATAAGACAAACTCTGAAATAAACTACTATATTGAATAAAATATATATTAAAATAATAATATAATATTATTATTATTATTAATAATAATAATAATAATCTCTATTATTAATAATATCAATTATTAAGAATACTATTAAGAATAATATCTTATTATTATATTATCAGTGGTATTATTATTAATAAGAATTATATATATATATATATATATATATATATATATATATATATATATATATATATATATATATATATATATATATATCTGTTGTGTGAATATTTGGTCTGATTATCTGATTATGTATCATTCCACAAAATATCGCTACCCATGAATTCATCATCATTATCTTATAGACTCTAAGTTTTTATTTGTGATAATCACATCTTTTAGCGCATGCACATGGAAAATATGTACAAATCAAATTGCAAATTAAGACATTTCCCAGCTTTAGCTTATTATTTCCCTTATGTATATTTTCACTATGAATTCACCATAATATTCATCCTTATTATTCATTATTAAATTTCTTTAATTTCAAATTTATACTGCATTCCAGTCTTCTATGACTGGATGATTCTTTTCTTGAAGGGCAACAATGATGGCTCATGAGGCATTTCAGGATCTATGGGAGCTTGTAGAGAATTAGCAAATATTTTAGATCCAATTATCCAAAAGGGATCTGTCATATCGCCTGATTCCTCATCTCACTACAACACCCAGCAGGCAGTTCGTCACCCAACCCAGCACTCCACCAATCCTGAACTTCACATCAGATCATCATCACCTGAATATTGACTTCACCTGTGTACTTGGTTATTTAAGCCTGTCTCTCACATTTGGATTTTGTGAAGTATTGCCACTAGTTCTGACTGTGCATACCGAGTGTTATTTCCTTGATTGCTTTCCCGTGTTTTTGCTCTCCGGACTACTGATTTTTGCCTACCCATTTTGTATTGTTTGCCTGATTAGTTTTTTGCTCGCTGGTTATTAGACTGATTACCTACATGATTTGGATTACCCCTATATTGGCTTTCCTGGTTTCGACCCTGGCTTGTTCACCCATTACAAAGTTGGAACATCATAAATCTATCTATCTACATCCGTGAGCATCTGGCCTTCTTTGTCACGTTACAAGGTCTGACAAATCCCATTCTGGTCTGGGATGTGCAGTTGTTTTCCAATTTTTCTCATTCAAATTTTACTTTTTCAAAACATCTTCCAGTCTTTACATTTTTTTTTAAATTTTCCAATTTTTAATTTTTTAATTTTCAGCTGGGAAAGTGGGTAATAAAGGTTGACACCTTTGGTGTCAGGTTGGTGCAGTTTCTCAGCTGAATTTGGAGCACAATAGTGGTACCAGGAGTAGTATATTACAACTTAGTCAGACTTGTTCCACAAAACCAGCTATCTGAGGGATGTTTTATGTGGGGCTGGATGGTATGGGAATCTGATATATTTATTATTTAGTTGGATTATGGCTGCTAACCAAGCCTGTAAAATATTGGCTGTCCCATCAACTAGTGGTTGGAGCCTTTTGCAGAAAACTGAGAAAAAATACAGAATGTCACAGAAATAGAAATTTTATTAAAATGCTGGAAGCACAGGCAAAAACCTTTATTTTTAGAAACTGCAGGATCTACCAGAACTAACTACATCATATGTAAAACAGCTAACTCAACATCCTGCAAAACAACTTTCCTTCAAACTTGAGTAGTGTGCAGTATATGTCTGTGCACATTCTAGAGTATCTTTCTCTGGAACAGTTGGCAGTGGCACTGAGTTGGACATAAATATCAATTCAGCCTTTATTTTTAATGGAAACTTCTCGCAGACCTTACTCATGTGGGTTAGATATTTTTGTTTCAGTGCACAGTAACAACAACAGTAACAACAACCTAACACTTTACTCTGTAACAATGAAATCATAATTATGCAAATATATGCATAAAATGATTGAGTATATGTGTATAGTAGAGAGTGTGTATGCTGTATATGTATATGAGCTTTGCTCATCAAAGCTGGGAAATGCCTTATGTATAGAGCTTGGTTCAAAATTCGTCACCATTGTCCTGAGTATTACAAACACAGACTTGAATAATATTTAAACCCTACAAATCCTTCTGTGGCCTGCTTCATGTTTTATCAAGTAAAAGGATTCAATTTTATTTCATTGCAACCAGAAAAATATACAAATGTAAATATTATTCATGGTAATAATTTAAACACAAAGCTCTTGTGGGCTGTTTTTGCATTTTCACCTTTCAGAATTTACCTGACACTTTTATCCAAAGTGACTTACAACTATGACCGCATACAGCTTGAGCAACTGAGGCTCAGGGACCTAACAGTAGCAACTTAGCAGTGGTGGAGCTTGAACCAGCAATCTTCCAATTACAAAGCAAGTACCTTAACCAGTGAGACACCACTGCCCACATGATTTACTGATATTCTATGCTAGTATTATGAGGGATGGACCTTTGAGAGTACCTGGAAGTAGGGTACATGAGCACTGTACCAGTATGTGAAGGAGTGCAGGGCTGGTGAGGGGTGTTACAGTATGACACATTAGAAGACAACACTGCACTAGTATGACATAGTAGTAGACAGCACTGCTCTAATATGACACAGAAAACAACACTGCACTAGTATTACTAGAAGTCAGCACTGCACTAGTATGATTAGAAGTCAGGACTGCACTAGTATGACACAATAGAAGACTTCCAGTGCTCACTTTCAGCAGCAACCACTGCCTGCAAGATGTCAGGGCTTTTTATTAGTGTTTCCAAACCTGCCTCCTGTAGCTTGTATTCTTTTCAAACAATGATAGGATGCTGCTTACTGGAGTTTACTTTAGATGTTACAGTGACAATAATGGTGATATAGATTAAACATTGACTACAGCAAGAATCAGCTGCCTTAGGATCTCTCAAGACAAAGGTTCCTTTACACTCCACATCAAGCAGCTATGTAACTAACTGAGAGTGATTCAAGAATTATTTGCAATACCAACCTTATGAAGCAATGCTAAACATTACATTCACATACAGATTACATTTATGTTTGGCAGACACTCTTAGCCAGAGTTGCATACATATATTACTTAAATAAGATAAAATAAGATGCAAATAAATACATAAATGAAAAAAATACACAACACCAAGTCTCTCCAGTTCATTTATCCCCTGACAAAACGTCACATGTACCCATAATCATTTACATGACCATCAGTTCCTCACTGCACATCAACATCAGTGTGCACAGCCAAAAACCTTTATTTTTAGAAACATTTTAAAGTGGGCATGTAAGATGGACTATTTTGAAGTTAATTAGTATAATCCATTTGACATCCAGGAGAGAAAGTCTTCTCAGTACTACTCTCAGTGCTCTCATACAACCAGTAAAGCACCGTGATTGTTCCTGCACTGCACTGCATCAGACTATGTAGTTCATAACTGACCCTTCATTTTGTCACTTCAATTAAATGATCAGATATATTAGTCATCTTATATCTAACATGCTCATCCTGAATAATTATATCTGTAATGTATTAGGACTAATAAATAAGAGAGTACATTGCATGACTGGACGGCAGGACAGCAGTTTTTCACCTGCACCAAACCGTAATAAACCATATATTTGCTGTGACCCAAACTAGATGATTCACTAAACTTGTCTGGGCATCATGAGTTATTTAACAATGGCAGAAGCCATTGGAATATTACTTTAGAATCAAGTATAGTCTACAAGATGAATGACATGGGAAAACTTTAAAGTTGCCAGGGTTAAACCAAAGTATCTACTCACTGCATTTGTGTACGCCATATGTAGTAGTGTCTGATCCTGGAACGACGTCACTGCTAACTAAACACATTTGATAACAGCTTTAGGAACGAAGTGGAAAAAATATGGATTATTTTCAGTAATTAGTTACAATTCTTTATCAGACCACTCACATGATGGGGGAGGCGCGCTTAAATCAGAATCCCAGTCGAACAGACTAAAGTCCTGATCCCCGTCGTCCGAGTCATCTTAGAAAAAAATCAACATATTTGATTCACTTATTCTAGTATAAATGTGATTAATAAACATGCTTTTAAAAATACTTTTACGTGGAGAAGGTGGCCTACAGGTTAGTGTGGTTGAACAGTGTGAATAGACCTGGAGTTATTTAGACGTATGTTATAAGCCACAGTGACCTCTGTATACGTTTCTATAGATGTCGCTGGTTGTATGCGGTCCCCTGAAAAACTTGTGAGCTCTGCCTGAGGGCTCGATGAATAGTGGATGACGGTAGAGGGATTCACCCCTTCTGTCTCTGTGTGACAAATTAACGCACTGCATAAACTTTTAGACATAAAGTGGACTTTTAACATATGGTAGATGCACTCTAGAAATGATTACCTTGTAACAAATCATTCAGTATCTGAACTGTTTTATCAGCTTGTGTCCTTATATCTGCAAACAAAAAGTAACAAAAAATTTAAATGATAAATAAAATATATAAAATTAAAAGTTTGTATAAAAGTTCACAAATAAGAAATTACCTTGGTCGGCAATTCTCTCCACAGATTCAAGGAACTCATGAATGTCGGAAACTACGGAAATACATAAAACAGAATTATAGACCATGAGCAGAAAAGATCACCATGATGGTATTATTTTATACAAAAACTGCATTGATGTTACATCATGTATGGGTTAATTTAAGTAAATAGATTCACCTACTTCGAAGTTACAAGTTTTTCTATTTAGCTACCCCTGAGAATAAGAATAGCCGTCGATCAAGAGTTTTAGTCAAGCAAAATGTTTCACGTACTTTATGGCACAGCAGTCATATTGCATATTGACCAATAATCACAGAATAAAGAGACTGACAATACCCTTTCCCAGCTAGCTCGCAAAAGAATAGTTATGATAGCTTGTACATAATACGTATTGATTGTTTGCTAAAATACATTTAAGTTACGCAACCGGTAGAGATATCCTATCGGCTAATTCATAAAATACTTTCGTGAAAGAACGTTACGCCACCCATCCCGACCGCCCATCCTGAGCCTGTTCCTGGCCTAGTGGTGGCCTCCTGGCCTGTCCCCACCACCCAAGAGGTCTCTCAATCCCTGTGGGTACACCCCTGGATCTCCCTGCAGCGCCACTGACTGCCGTAGCCTCGACTCCAGACCCAGCAGCGCCGCTGAGCAGTGCAACCCCATCTTTGGGCCTCGTGGACCCGCCGCTGACCAGTGCAGCCGTGCTTCTGGACCCGCTGACCCCCACAGCCGCGCCTCCTGGACCCGCTGCCACTGACTGCCACAGTTGCGCCTCCAGGCCCTGCAGCACCGCTGAGCAGCACAGCCTCGTCTTCGGGCCTCCCGGACCCGTCGCTGACCAGTACAACCACACCTCCAGACCCGCCACACCTCCAGAACGCCTTAGCTGTGCCTCCGGACCTCCCGGACTTGCCGCTGAACACCACAGCTGTGCTTCTGGACCTCCTGTACTCGCCACTGAACACCGCAGTCGCACCTCTGGACCTCCGGGACTCGCCGCTGAACGTCGCGTCACTGGGCCTGGCTGTTCCTAGAGTGGAGGAGGCCACTCCACTAGTTCCAGCACCATGTGCCAGGCCTGTCCCAGCATCACGTGCCAGACTTGTCCCAGCGCCACGTGCCAGGGCTGTCCCCGTGGTCGCTCCTTGAGATGTGGCCCCTGTGGCTGCTACAGGTGTGCATCCGATGACATTTGGGACTCCCTCAGTCACGCCTTGTGGTGAGCCGGTGACCCTTGAGGCCCCTCCGTCAACCTCCTGGACCCATACGAAATCTTTGGTTATGCCGGGAGTCACTTTTGAAACTCTGCTCCCTGAGGCTGCTGCGCCAGCCCCCGTTACAGCTCCAATGTCTGCTTCAGTGTCCCCAGTTCCTGTGTTGCCTGCTCCTGTTCCCAGTTTCATCTTTCTTCCTGTCTGTACATCCATGTCTGTTTATGTCAACCTGGTGAGACCTGTTACCCTGCCATGTGGCATTTCCTTGCCTGTCCCAGTGCCTGTATCCGTGCCAATTGTGTACTTTGTTCCTGTGCCAGTCATCCTAGATATACTAGTCTTTGCTTATGTCCCTATTTCCACATCTGTGCCTGCTACCAGCATGTCCCCTCTTCTCTCCTCTCCTGACTCTACACCCTCCTCCTGTTCCAGCTGCGTTACTAGTCCGCCTGCTTTCCCCTTCCTTCTTCTGTCCCTTGAGCTACCTGGACTCCTGTACCCATCCGGGGCTTAGCATTGGATCCTGTGTATGCCCTTAGTCCCGCCACTAAGCCTGTCTGTAGTCCTGCCCCTGGACCCTTCTCTTCTTTGTTCACTCCAGGTGTTTTCCCATCTGCTTCCTGTTCTGTCTGTTCTGCCGGTTCTGCTCCTTAGTTTTGTTTTTGCTGCCCCTAGTCTGTTCTTTCATTCCAGTCTGTGTTTTGGTTCTCCCTGTTCCAATGTTCACCTAAGTTTGTTTAGTGCATGATTGTTTTGGTTATTCATACCCTGTGTTTGCTCTTCTACTTTGTCAGTTATTTTGCTAAGTCATGTTCCCTCTGTCATGTCTATGTTACGCTTCCTGTACTGTCGTCACCATTGCTTAGTTTGTGTATTATTTTGTCTCAGTGTTTTCTCCTCACCTTTGATTTGTTCTAACCTCAGTGTTTGTATTTCCCGTGTTTATAAACTGCCCCCTACACATGCATTCGGCCTCGCGCTTGTTCCGATAGGAATCGTTACAATTACTATTTTCCTCCTAGTTTAGCTAATATGTGGCGGTGAAAAAAAAGACGACTGAACAACGTGCTCATTTTCTAATACGATTAATAATTTTCAGATCCTGACAGCGCAGACCTTGTAGGTTTTATCTAGACCTGAAATTAATTACGATGCTAAGCCCCACCGAGCTAAATCATACAACGCACGATAAAGTATTTCAACCACTAGCTAAATAAATAGCTAAATATACATCAACCTTTTTAGTAACTTATACTAATAAAAGGTATAGTATGAAATACTTGAGCATTACTGAATTGCTGATAAAAAAAATTGGATAATGGTTGATCCATGGCCATGTTCGTTCGGAGGTCTTGGCAAAGTTTTCAGACGTATCGCTTACAATTATGGCTGTGAACTAAAGGAGTGAAGTACTGAATATATGGCTTTAAGAAAAAGTTGGTGGGGAAAGAGATGGTTTTTGGATAAAAGTTGTAAATTACGTCCCTCCCCCCAACACCTCTTTCAGTTGTGGAATGCACTGAAAGTGGTAAGAGCACAACGTGTGATAACGGACAAAAACCTTGTGTGATAAAACTTATAGAGTAACCACAGGTTAGAGATCAGAGAAAAAATAAATAAATGGAAACTTTGTGATGTTTTCTGAAAAGTTTGCTTATTGCCCTGTTTGAGTACATATGGCAGATAAGATGAGAGAGAGAGACTGTAGTCTGCTATAGTCGGCTAAACATTTCTGATGGACTGAGAATAAATCACACAAATTGACAATCATCGGCCCATGTGTTGCGTTCTCTGTTATATCTGTGCGTGAATGTGTGATTCTACGCATGCATCTCAGTTCAGTTCAAAGTTTGTCACGTACATAGTCACACATGGTATAACTCGCAGTGAAATGCTTTTGTAACTGTTCTGAGACACAGAGAACTACAGGGAAATGGATGAAATGGAAAATGGACGTGGTTTGATAGTCTCTGCATGAGACTTTATTGTCTGTGTGTGTGTGTGTGTGTGTGTGTGTGTGTGTGTGCGCGTGCACAAATTTAAGAGGCCAATTATTTGCACTTTTTGAACAAAAGGATAAAAATACACCTCCCCCTTCTCTTTACTGCTCTCACTTAATTTAACACAGTAAATCTGTTGATCTGGGACTTAATTTAAGATGGTACATCAGGGGAACAATGCAGTAGACCTTTACACACTCACACCATAACCTGGATCATAAATAACAACTGGAGAAAAGTGATGACAAAACAGCAGGTGTTCATACACAATGATGGTCTGATCAAGCAGATATTAATAGAGGTTTGTCCAAAGCTCTCTAGAAGAGAAAGTGAGATTAATAACAGAAGGCAAAATGGAGGACTGTGATTGGAGGAATGACACTTCACTAAGAGATATGAAAATAAGAGAGGACTGTGATTGGAGGAATGACACTTCACTAAGAGATACGAAAATAAGAGAGAGGACCGTGATTGGAGGAATGACACTCACCAAGAGGAAGAAGGATAAAAGACCTCAGACTTAAGGTTTCAGGTGTTCTCGAGGAACTCCTTTGTAGTAAACCCTGCTTGTGTCAGTTGTACAGAAGTTCATCTGATTTTCTGGACCATTCTGAATGCTGACTCTCATTGCTGTTGAGTGCTTTGATTTTTTGCACATATCAAATAAAGGCATAGTGGTGCAATGTATATGTGTGTGAGAGAGACAGAGAGAGAGAGAGAGAGAGTGTGAGGTGTAGTGTGTGTGTGTGTGTGTGTGTGTGTGTGTGTGTGTGTAATAGAATAGTGGGGTGAAATCAAACAGAGCGCGATTCCGGTAGTAATTAAGCCAATAACGGAGACTTATTTTCCTCAAAGAGACTAGTGACAGGGGCATGCCATAAGCAGACAAAAAAAATGTATTCCAAAAAAAAACAACAAAAAAAGAAATCCAGTAATCCACGCCAACACAGATTAACCCAAAATAAGACAATTTAACATGCTCCCAATTATGGCATTCAATCAACACATCTCTCTTGCATTCCAATGCAACTCTTTAAATTTAATCTTCGCCCCTTAGACCGAACCATTCTAGATACCTAATTTATTAAATTCATAATATTTCTCCCCTATGGTTCAACACAAAGGCTATCATTTAAAACATTTTCCCATTATCCAAAAATTATTAAAATAATAAGAGGGGTGCGGTCATGCGCTTCCTTCAGGCTTTTTTCATGGTAAAAGCTTTCTGCTCTTTCTCTGCCACTTCTTTTCTCAGAGAACTTTCAGAGCTGCCTCTTTGTTTCCTTTGGTGCCATTATCCCTCAAACCTAAATACCCCCAACAGCCAAATATCCCACCATCAGCCTCACAACAGCTACGCCATCAGCCAAATTGCCCTCAACCACTTCTCACGCAGATTAATACCCCTAAACAACAATCACCCCTTTAGACTAACAGCCCTCAACCACAACTAACCAAACAGCTAAATACCCCCTCATCCTTCTCCAACTACCCCACAGCTGTAGCAACACTCTAGCACCCACCTAGCAAGAGGATAACAACCATATGGGACCCCAAAAGCAACCACTTGGTAATTCCCTAGCAACCACTTGGGACCCCTTAGCAACCACTTGGTAACATCCTGGCATGCACATAACAACTACGTGGGAATGGCTTAACAGCTCAGCGGTATTTCAGGATTCCATTTTACATGCAAACTGCATTTAACATCATTTCATAGTATTTATGGTGTTAACATTAAACAACCCCTCATCCTCATATACCCCACAGCCAAAGAACCCTCAACCAAAATTACCCCCACAGCAAAATCTCTCAACATTTACCCTAGCAGCCACATTTATTATACTAATAATCCATCATTTGTCATATAAAAAATAATAAACTGATTTTAAAATCTACTCTACATCACACAATGTCAATGATTAAATGTTAAATGTAATCCTGCAATAATGCTGAAATCCTTAAATACTGTTAAATGCTATTTAAACATGAAATGTAATTTGCTGTGGAGTAGTTGAGGATGGGAGGATTTTAGCTGTAACCCAAGTCCAAACGTCACAGTAGATTAGCATCTTGTCGCTTTTAGGGGACGCTGCCCTGTCAAGCTGTATATGCCAAGCAAGCCATTTAAATATGGCATAAAGATATGGGCAATGTGTGATGCCAGGACAAGTTATGCCTGGAAAATGCAGGTCTATACTAGGAAACCTGCAGATGGTGTTCCTGAAAAGAACCAAGAGAAGCATGTGGTTCTGGAGATGACTGCAGGTCTCAAGAGACACAGCATAACATGATAATTTCTTCACCTCCTACGCTCTTGGTGAGGAGCTGCTCCTAAAAAAAATCACCATGGTGGGGATGATCAGAAGAAACAAGCCAGAGCTGCCTCCCGCCTTACTTGTTACACAGGACAGAGATAAATTTTCCTTCAGATTTGCCTTCACTAATACTCACACCCTTGTGTCCTACTGTCCAAAGAAAAGGAAAAATGTACTCCTGATGACAACTCTGCACAGGCATGCAGCTGTGCGCACCAGGGAGGACAAAAAACCCAATACCATCCTGGATTAGAACAGGAACAAAGGCAGAGTCGACAACCTTGATAAGGTGTGTTGATTTTGATTTTCATGTACTTCTCTATCATCGGTTTGTTTGAACTGCACTACAAAAGTAAGACTTATTTTCATGGAGAACAAAATTACGAACAGCACAGAGTCAGTTGTATCCATTTGAATATGCAAACATGTTTTAGATTGGATCGTTAGATGTGATGCCTTGATGCATCATGCAAAACATGAGATATTAGTTGTATGTACTCATGATTTTATCCACTTTTTGCACCTTTGGAAGTTACTGGCACATACTCTTTTCAGAGGAAGACAGCACATTGGCCGATGATGTTATTTTTCAACATATTAGATGTGTCATCTTACAACGCATTTGTGGTGTGGATGGAGGTGAATCCAGGATGGAAGCAGGGGAAATTTTTCAAGAGGAGGCTATTTCTGGAGGAGTTGGGGAAAACCATGCGGGCATCTCACATTCAACAACGCCAGCACCTTCCCCGAATGCCAGCCTCAGCCGCATTGGTAACATAGTTCCAGGAGTAAGAAACAAGATCACTTGCTACAAGAAAGAGGTGATAAGAGGAAGAGGTGCAGTCTGTGTGCACCAAGAGATGTCAAAACAAGCATAACATGCCATAAATGCAATGCATATTTTTGCAAGAGACACGCAACAACCTGCGCATATTGTCCAACATGTGCATGAGCAAAAAAACACCACTGAAGTTTGAGTCAACACAATCCACCACATTTAAAGACTGATTTTGTTATCGGTTGACAGTTTTTTTCTGTTATCAGTCAAAAACACATCTAATAGACTGGTTAACATGTTATTGTTCTTGTAAGTTATTTGTTAATGTATGAAGACATTGATCTTGGAATATTGTGAAATTGTCAAGTGTAGTTTTGGAATAATTTCCTTTGTATACAATTAAAATATTCATGGTCCCTTTTGACCGGGAACACAACACGTGTTACACTTTTTGTGACTGTATAAAATTTTTTAAAGGTTTCAAAGCAAATGTCCTTGATAACTCTGACCCAAAGTACTCTGTAATAAGTAGTATACCATGTGTCATCTGATTATTTCTTATACTCAAAATAATCCAGAAATTGCTTTTTAGAACTTGCTTTCAATTGTATATGCTCAAATCAATGAGGCACACAAGCCACTAAAAACATATAAAAGTTCAAAACTTGTAATATTCACTAGAACTTAAGTTAATTAAAAAATCTAACACAACAAGTAGTGATAATATGTATTATTACAGTTTTGTATGGTGAGTCTTTGTGGAATGGTTATTTCTGACAGGGAACACAAAATTGTTTAACACGAAATGAACACAACATTTCTCGTTGCAAAATAAAATTAATCGTCAACATTTATAGGACGAAACAACTCACTAAAATGCCTCAGACGTTTGCTACCACTCACAGGCCTAAATTTAGCTGCTAAATGGCCAGTTGTCAGGTGACTATTTAGCTCGTCTACCAAGCTCTTCGCAAACAATATGCAAGCAGACACCTTTACCCACCTTGACATCCACAGTAATTTTTAGATGGCATTAGGCATCATTAGTTAGCCAGCTAGCTAACTTAACCAAATAAGACTGTAGCTGAATAAAGCAAGCCCTGGACCAAACATACACAAATTTATTAGGCTAACTAGCTTACACAGCTAGCTATACAGTTAGCTAGGAGTTTTCTGCCACATACACAACGTTAAATAAAAATGACAGAATTACATAATCATATAATCCAAATTATAATTACCAAGAAGTGAGTAGTTACAATACTATTTCATGACAACTAGCTAGCTACAATATTTGCTATTTGTGCTAAATTTTTTTTCGTTACTCAAGTTAAAATATACAGCTGGCCAGTTAAAGTAATTTAGCTAGCTGGCTAACTATCTTAGCTACCTTTCTTGAGGTACGTTAGCTAACGAGCTGGCTAAGTTAGCTGGCTAGGCTAGCTAAGATACCAGTTATAATAGACAGAGCATTTCGCTCTTTATATCTAAATATAAAGTTCCTCATTTTTAGTTTCTCATTCCTCAAAACATTTTTGTTTTGTTAAGTTACAACGTTTCTCTTTGTGTTGAGCTTTCTCACACTTTATCCATTAAATTTAATGAAATTTCATTTCATTTCAAAAAGCGTTTAACATAATTAAACATGATTTAATTTTCACTTAACCAGCACAGACCCTCTCCCTCACTCCCTCAGCCAGTACTATAGGGACAGCTAATCAACTCCTCAACCTCAGTTACCACACAGCCAGTCACAACCCCTCACCCTCAACTACCACACAACCCTTATTATTTTCACAGCTAAACAGCCCTCGAGCACAACTACCCCTCGGCTAAATAACCCCTCAACATGAACTATGCCACAGGCAATTACCTCTCAAAAATAACTAACCCAGTAGCTAAACAACCCCTTATACTCAGCTACCCCATAGCCAATTACCCCAACCCAAACTACCACCACCTCCATATAACCCTCAAGCACAACTGCCTCCACACCTAAATAAACCATAAAAACAACTACCCAACAGCTAAATAACTCCTCAGCCTCAGCTACCCCACAGCCAATTAGCCTTCACCACAAATTACCCCCATCAGCCAAATTGCTCTCAACAACTTCCCCCACAGGTTAATAACCCCTCAACAGCAATTACACCATTAGACTAATGGACATTACCCCAACACCCAAATTCCCCCTCATGCTAAACTACTCCACAGCCATAGTAACACTCTAGCAACCACCTGACACCTGTCACACCTAACCCATCAGCAAACAAGCAATGATATCTCTTACTTATTACTAACTGCTTTGAGAAAAACTCAAAAAATACCTCTGTATCAGGACAGCAGGACTGTCAGATTGATCGGGGGTGATGTACCCCTTCAGACTGTGTCCGTGGTGTATACTGTAGGAAGGAGGGACATTCTAGATGGACCCAAGTGCAGAGGAGGAAAGGGAAATGGAGAAGAAGAAGAAGCCAACCAAAAGATGTAATCACTACAGGGAAGGGGAGTGAACTGAAAGAGTGGGAGTGCTACAGAGCACTGCACTACAATACTGGGAAGAAACTTGCAAATGTAGAGCATGGTGATAGGCATACTTGACCAGCCCAGTATGGGGACCAAACTACTGCCCTCACTTGTCAAGGACATCCATCTTAACCACCACTCTACAGAGGAGGTGCATAGAATAGCCAGAGGAACAACAGACAAACAACTTTTTTTCCCCTCAAAAAACAACTAGGCACACACCACCACCACCACCATTTAGCTGACGCTTTTATCCAGAGTGACTTGGAATCGTGACTGAGTACAACTTTGAGTAATTGAGTAATTTTGCTCACGGGCCTAACAGTGGTAGCTTGAACTGGTAACCTTCTGATTACAAGTGAAATACGTTAACCACTGAGCTTCCACAGCACTACCACTATCCACAGTGCCCCAACAACACCAACAACATGCTACCAAAACAGTATAAAGAAAATTTCAAAAGTTACCATAGTAACCACTTCAGTAACCACCACCATTCACAACTGCAGCAACACTCTGATGCTCCTTAATAACAAAATCCACCAAATAATAAAACATCATGACACAATAGTTACAGATGACACACAACCTACGGAAACAACACTAAACACACACCTTTCGCCTTTTAACTGTGTATGTATGAATGACCTTTGTATTACTGGTGTCCCAGATCATGTAAATCCCACTGACAGGTGGTGCTGTTCCTCTCGGCTCAACAACAGAGATGAGTGACACCCTCTGAGTGTATTCAGGTTCACACAAAAAAACCTTTTCAAAATGTTTATGAAAATATAGGCTTTCATGACTCTTTAACGACAAAGACATTGAATTTGAAATTTTTGCAGTACTATGCAGTAGGCAATATAAAAAATGGACTCGGGTAAGTTACATACATTTTAATTTCAAACAAATGAATAAATAAATGAACAAATATACTAGGAAATCACATTCTGAGAAATCTAGCTAAGGGTTTAAAAAACTGTTTCTGTTTTCACACAATTGTTGAGGCCTACTGAGTGCACTGTAAAGATTTGGGAATGTAGCAAATGGCAAATCACATTTACAGATGACACATTTATCCAAAGTGAGTTACAATTATGACTGAATACAATCTGAGCAAGTGAGGGTCAAGGGCCTTACACAGGGGCCCAACAGTGGCAAAAAGCAAGACTTAGAGAATGTGTATATACAACCGAGTGTGTGTTTGTGTGTGTGTGTGTGTGTGTGTGTGTGTCCAAGTTGAAACCTGAGAGATGATACTCCAAACCCCTAAGCACAATGATGTGATCCCCTAATACACAATTCTCTTCTCCTCCTCGTGTTAAGACAACCACAGGCACATGGAGATTGACACACCTGCCAAACCCCTTATAATGGAGGAGAACAATAAAAGGCCCATAAAGGGCAGAGCACATCCCTGAGTTCATCACACACTGCAGCCCAAGCCTGATCCCAGTGATGGTCTTATTCAGGAAGACCTGAACAACAGTACTGAATGGAAACAATAGCAGTGCTGAACAAGCCCCGTCCAGTGCCTTACCCTTGGCTTCTTACTTCTTACAACTCCCCTCCGTGTCCTCTGCAAACAGCAATTCTGATGTGTTGTGGCACGTTTCCATTGTGTTGTGACTGGATTTGCAGGGTTTTTGACGTTGCATGCATTTTCTGAATTTGCACCGCGTTGTCATTTTGATAAATGTGCTTTGTATATTTGCAGCGCAGCATTTGTGAAATGTATCGCATTTGATGTCATTTTGATGAATATGCTTTGTGTATTTGCAGCTCGACGTCTCTCCCCAGCAACCGTAGTGGGTGTGGAGTGTGAATCACTCCTCCAACTCCACTAAAATTACAATGTAAATAAAAATGTGTCTCTCTTGGGCTTTATGTAGTATTCCTTAGAAAGGCTCTTCTTTTGCCACTTTGACTTCTTGGAAATGTAATTGAAGTCAAATGAAAAAGCATGCTTTATCCTATTTTATATAAAGAAGTATTGATTTGCGGATCGATGCCTACAGTGTCAGCTCATGTTCTCCAGTGGTCAATGCAGGAACATGGTTGAATATTTTCATGAATGGTTTGCATATACGTGAATGCTTGATTTATGTCTGCCATAAGCAACATGACACAATTTTAAAGCTACATTTATAAAAGTCTGTACTGTTTTCCCCAACTAATGCGTATATGCCATTCTATCTAACAAGTATTTCATAGATATAAAGAATAACAGCAAAACATAGTGGAACCTACACCTAGGAGATTGGTAGAAGAGAAGTGAAAGACCTCACATTATTCTTAAGTCTTATTCTTTCTGTATTTACAGAGGAGTCACAGGTGAACAGCGTCCAACAGAAAACAAGACACCCATCCTGCTGGAAAGAACAAACACAAAGGTGCTTGACATGAGAAGAAGTGATTTGAAATTCTCACAAACTGCTTTTAAACATGTTATATGTGCATCATGTTCAGATGGTAACACTACAAGTTTTCTGTATATGACCTTTGCCTTTTTTTTTTCTTTTCTTTTATTCTCTTCCCTTAGATGTAGAGTTTTGCTGATGCTACATTACGGGCTGATTAAGGAGGTGTTGTCCTTCACAGTCAAACATTTCCTCATACTAAGCTTGGGTGCTGTGTATGCTTTGTGTTGATCAAAACTTAGCTGGCCACTGGAGGTGTGTACAGGTCAGGAGAGTGAGCTGAGTTTGATCCCTGTCGGGCCTGCGGGGCTGCCTGTAACCCTGGCCCTCATCTATCACATTGCATGCTGCAGTCATTTATTACAGAGTGAAATGTGAACTAAGGTCAACAATGGCACTTACACAAAATTGCTGCATCGAATAAACTTTAGACTGTATGTGTGTGTATGTGTGTATGACTTTGTGCATGGCACCTACTCCCCGGGATGGGTTTCATGTGGGCCGGTGCAGCACCTAATGATGGCAGATGTGCAATGAAAGTGAAAGTTTGGATTGATGTGACCGGTCGGAGAGAGTCAGTCAGCCAACCTCACACTCCAACGTGATATGAGAAACAGGAGGCCAAATTAACCCACTAGGCTTAGTGCACCTAATGGTACTGTTCACTTATGCATACTGTCAATGCCACAATACAGAACATGGTAAACCTAGACTTCAGGTGACACTGTTTGGATGTTGTGCTTACTAATCTTAGCTGCAACAGTTATTTAGGTCATTATATCAGGTGATATAATCAGGTGATTACTGTCGGCCAAACAGAACTAATCCAAATTCTACCAATGCCAAAAGAAGATGACCTTAAGTTGACTGAGTAGTGAAGAGCAAATGAATCGAGTTTAGACAGACTAACAAACTGGGTATCTGACAAACATATAAAATAAGATGTTATTCTAAGTACAATAATCTTCTCGTGAGAGGTTCTAGACTTGTAGTTACTTCTGTTTAAAATGACTGAAATCAGTTTTAACTACTGATCTCAGGGGTGGCATAAGAAGGAAAGGCTCAACAGATGTGTTCATGCAAATTTATAGCTTCTTTGTCTCAGTCTTAGGCTTTGATTGTGTCAGGCATTTACCTCGAGTTACCTTACAAAACATAAATTAATTCGATATAGTATTAAAAGAATAGAAAGAGGGAAACAAAACAACTGGAACACAAGAGCAAATTTTTATCATACTAATTTCACCTGAGCACTTACTCTGCACATTTATAAATACAAAGGAGTTCTTACAAACAATATAAAGCACACTACTAATTTTTCATATATTATCTGGCTTCTCCTACTACTAATTCAGAAGCACTTTGCTTGCACAGCTGATGAAGGACCTCAAAAACATTTCATTACTCAAAGACAAAACATTAGAGAATATTCAAAGAAAACAGATAATGGCTCAAGGCAGATGTGACTATGCAATATTTCAAACATGTATGTGCAAATGATTTATTTCAAAGCTTAAGGTTTTGATCACAGATTCAAAACCAGGAGTGAAAGACAAATTAGAGAAAATGTTTATTTGAGGATATGCTATTTAGTTTGGGAAGTTCATTGTATGGAAACATTCTGGAAATTAATGTATAGTCTATCCTGTCCTCATCTTGGGCAAGGCTGGTCAAGCTGCTTCAAGGCTGAGTGGAATCTTGATCCGCATCTCAGTATTTTTCTGTGCTTGGACTGAAATAGTTTACTCAAAGTGCTGAGCCCTTTGGATGGATTGGAAAAGTGCTGCTCATGGCCTGAGGGCTTGTAATCCACAGCGTGAGGGTCTCCGAGCATCTCTCTCACCTTGGGTGAGGCGTCCTTGTGTAAGTACTCATAGGGCTTTTTGCCACTGTTGTCACGTATGTTGCAGTTGGCACCATAATCACGCACCAGAACACTCAGGACTGATTCGTGGCTGTGAATAGCAGCCATGTGCAGTGGGGTGTAGCCGTCGTAGCTCTTGATGTTAACGTCAACCCCTGGCCCACCTTGCTGTGAAAGAAGAAGGATCTTGCGCACCATTTCACTGTTTCCTTGTTTAGCAGCCCAGTGAAGTACTGTGAAGCCAGAAATGAAGTTTCTCTTCTCTGCCAGCTTGATGTCCTGGAGCAGAAGCTGGCAGATTTGATCCTGCTGTCCTGCAGCACACTTCACAAGCCACTCATGTTCTCTTGGCCCTAGAGGGAAGATGGCTGACTGCTTTGTATCCACACCTGGTTTGGTGTCTTTGTTGACCCTTTTCAGGGCTGGTGAAGCAGGTGCCACAGAGTGCCTCTGCTTGGTCCTGGCTGATGTGTACAAGTCATATCCATCAGTCACTTCACTCAGACATGCTGCCACAGTCCTTTCAGTTCGTTCATGGGCCATCTTCAAATCTGCCGGAGCAAGTATCATTACTTCTGGATATATATAGAACACATATTGTATGTACTACATACAGCCTGACAAGAGCCTAAAACCTTGTAATAGATTAATAATGCACTAATACTTCAAGTGGTGTTGCATATTTTAAATGAGAGTTTTAGTCACTGCTGATCAGAGGATAAAAGCATTTTCAATACGTCAGTTTTTGTCCCTTATTGTAAAGATTATTTAGTTTACTGTGTTTTTTTATATATGAGATTTAGATTAATCCTTTTAGAAAGGCAAGGCCAAAAAGCAGAAAAAATAATCAAATATCCATACCAACTGTAGGACATTTTTTCCATTCTATCTTCAATTTTTTCAGATTCCACTTCTGCTTTCCTCTTTTGGTTTTCTTTATTAGGTCTCTCCTGGATTCCACCTCCTTTGTCTCAATATATTCATTATCGATACCTCCAGCACACCAGCTCCAGAAACGCCTCATTGTTCGATCTGTCCTCTTCAGTGTCTTTCCACAGACTGATCTGTAAAGGTGTTCATGGGATTCCCCTCATGTGTGACATTATGACACGGGACATATGGGGTTCTAAAGATCCAAGGGTGGAGATGAGTTGTTTTTCTTTGAATTTCCTAATTTTATTGCTGCCATAGCAACAACTGACAATGCAAACAGATATGTCATTAATGCAGCAACTCTAACAGGTTCCGCAACCTGGATTGATTAACCATGTATGGCTCACCACCGGAGACTGTGATACATATAACATTCCAAAGTGTACTTAATTCTGAGCAAAATCTAACTAGCCTCATTACTGCTGAACTATGAGGGCCTGTTTAAAGAGAAATCAGGGAAACTGTACTTTTACATACATATGAAACATTTCCACATAAATAGCCTACTACTTACATTTGTGCATAATCATTTAAACTTGCATATACATGCACTTGCACATTCAATCATTGATGCGTAAACACAGAGTTGCACTATACTTGTGTGTGTATGAGTGTGGCTGCTGTCACAGAACGTTCGCCTCCCGCGAGTCACAGGGTTTGGCCCGCCACGTGACTTGGGAGTATATGTTTATGGCCATGCCTGCACACACCTGTACCTCATCTTGTTTGTGTATTTAAACCCTTGTTAGTGTGTACAGTATTGTTGATCATTGTTGGTGTAGCCTGTGGAGGTCAAGATTAGTCTCGTTATTGTTAAACGTATTCATGTTCATGTTATATGTGAGTGCCGTTATGTTGTATGTAATAAATGTTCGTCCATGTCGATTGAGTCTGTGCATCCTGCTCCCTGCCCTCGGTACTCAGGCCACCTCGTTACAGTTGCGTGTGTGTAAAACAATTTTCAGGGTGCCGGAAGTCATTTCATTGTAACAGCAAGGCAGATATTTAACATGTGTACAGTGTGCATAATAGACAGAGGAAGACTGTTGAACTATTAATATTAGTTATGACAGTTATGACATTTGTGTAATATGTAGTGCTTTCTATCTATAAAGTAGTGCTTCTCTTAATGACAAATGTAACTGTTTTCCCATATATAATTGTGTGCTTTATATTGTTTGTAAAAACTTTTCTTCTCATTTAGAAATATGTGGACTAAGTGATCAGTTTGTCTTATTATTTAATATGCTCAGTCTCACTATTGTTGGCAGATTTCATCACATTATTACGAAGGTGGATACGTTATCTTATAATTATAAGCAGTGTGAGATGCGAAGCTAAGTGAATTACATGTGCAGAGTTTCTAACAATAGCCTGTTTTGTATAGGCCGGCTAGCTGACCACTTAGTAAAATTAAATGTGATTGCTGAGCTTGTTGCAGGTGAGTCATTTTAATTTGATTTCATTGTGTTTAATTTTTAACTCAGATGCATTAATTTGAACATTTTGTGTTCTAGCTGCAAGCTAACACTGACTGAGGTTCATCGCTGGGTGCTGTTTTTTGTTTTTTGTTTTGTATTATTGATCAGGAAAAAAGACTACAATGGATGATATGGACGTTTTCTATGTATGACATGGAATTTAAGTATATGAGTGAATGTTACTCTGTAAATGTATAAGAATATGTAGATAAGATTATTATGAGATCATTATTTATAATCAATCGACTACACTATATGACAACAGCTTCCTTTTATTTATATATTTTATTATATTGTTATTATGGAAGAAGTTGTAACATTTACTGGGAGGTGCATGGCAGAGCGATACATACCTCCTGTGGGCTTGCTAGCTGACCCCTCAGTGAAATTAAATGTGGTTGCTGAACTTGTTATAGTGTGGAAAATAAAAGGAAACCCCTTTTATGCACAACCTGGTGTGCATCATTGAGTGGGACGGAACACAGAGGTCCCACTAGCTACTATTTTACATTCCCATTCAACCTAATGACATTCTATATAATACAACTCTAGTTTCGAGCTAAATACCTACAATTTGAATATTTATTTCAGATCACATACTTTCAAATAAAACAATAAAGGATTCTGGCACTTATTTTTCTAATGACTGTGAGACACTCTAGATACCACAGCATAAGCAGACGGACAAGCCGATTATGGCACATGCTCTTGACCAACACAAACCTGACATATGATAATTTACATAGTGCTAGTTGCTACTTGAAATGTGTTACAAAGACACCTGTTGTTCTTATTCATTTGGTGCTATTCTGATATGCCTCTACCTTTATTTCCTTGTGTTTGTACTGACTGGGTCTATGAAAGCAGGGAGCAGGCGTGTGTGTCTGTCAAGGCCGTGTGCGTTTGGAAGCGCTCTCAATGTCCGGTTAACTGTAGAGATATTCAAGCCTGGTAAACTGTTGTCAGATATTCAAGCTTCAGTGTTAGACATTCAATTGGCCGAGGTTGTCCTGCAAATTACAAACGTTTAGGTTTACATGACCTCATATGCAATCACAGCTTTATCAAATGAAAATTGAAAAAGAAAGAAAAAATGGTGCATTTGGATAGCAGGTCCACATGTGAAGTACAGACTGCATGGATGAGTAAGTCCAAACTGCTGGCATGCATTCTGCTAAAGGCAGTGCGTGCAAGAAAACTGCTATTAGCACGTCCATCATTTTTGAGGTGATTAACATTGCTTTTCTAAGACAGACATCTGTTTTTGACATCTTTTACTTTTAAATCCTATAAATGGTAACTGCTCCATATTATGTGCAATTATTTAAATCTGGATCTTAAAAACATTTTCCTTTGTGCAGGTTTTGATTAAGGATTACAGGTACAGCATCATTTTGTCTTGGCTGCTCATCCATCAGATAAAAATAAATAGCTCATCAAATAAATAGCAAATACCCGGTGTTGTGCAGTGAGCCCAGTCAGCCAAACCCTCTTTGTGAAACAGAAAATCTCAAGTTTGTTTCAACTCTAAGCCAACTAACTGAGTTTTCACTAAACCTGCTTTCTGATACAGGCCCCTGGTTGTACATTTTTAAGTGTTCTAAGTGTTCACTGACCTTTTTTGGCCAACAATGTGGATGTTTACTCAATATGCTTACTAACAGACATGATGAGTACAACTGTGAATTTGTGTGTTTTTAATTATTGTTAGACTGTGTTTGTCTATAATTGTGACTTAGCTCATCAGACCACTATAACAGCTTTGGCTAGGCAACAAAGCTGTAAAAGAGTGATGAGAAAACCAGCAAACAGAAGTGAAAGTAGAAGAAAGGGAAACACAAGGAAAGACCAAGGTAGCTTAAATGCTGTATTATACAAAAACACGCACAAACGCACGCACGCACGCGCACCCGCACACACACATACACACACACACACACACACACACACACACACACACACACACACACACACACACACACACACACACACATAATGGAGAAGCATCAGGAATAGAGTTTGTTTTTTGTTTTTTGCTTTTAATACCCAAAAAAGTCAATTTTACCTGATGCCATATAGAACTCATGGCACTGCTGTATATTCTCTCCTGTTCTCATGAATTTGCTAAGGTACTGTAGAGCAAGACCGTTGTGCTTTGTAGGTCATTAGAAGGACGTTGTAATAGTAGGTGTCATCATCATTGAATCTGATGCCCGAGGACATTATCAGCTCTTCACGATTTCAGCCTGTTATCACACAGTTGTAAATAATAGAGATGGCATGATACCAGTTTTTCTGTACCAATCCAATGTCAACATCCTGTGTTTTAATGTCACCCAATAGCAATACTGATCTGATATTTTTTCATTAAAAACCTGCAACAGTAAACATGTTGGTGAGTGGTTTGTTTTGGACCAAATAATCTTTTTTTTTTCTTGCCTGAACTCTCTGGTCCCTCCCGAGGTAGTGCTGGGAAGGTCTCATCAATCTCCCTTCTGCCACTGGCCGTCTCATCTCTGCTGATGTTCCCTGAGAAGCAGGTTATTCCTGCTGAAAATGACATACAGACAAATTTCAAATTAGCCTAGTGTCCTCAAAGTAAGACCTATACTCCTAAATTTCATTGTAGAGAATTAGCTACAGTATAAAATGCATTGCCATTAAAGTATAGGATCACCACAGTGCAAAATATGTCTATACAAATCTGTGTTGAGATAAAGGGAAAAACACAAAGAAAAAAATAAGTCTTTCAAACTGGACGAATAAATGTCCGAAGAGTGAAATTCAGCACCAGTTGAAAGTTACAGCCACCAAAGATTAAACTTTTTTTTTTCAATCAATACACTTTAAACTAAATAGACCTCTACAAAATAACACACCTCCATATAATAAATTTGTCAGTTCGCTGGTGCATTTGGACCTCACCATGTGTCTCTTGCACAGGCTGGATTTGATCTACTGCACTTGCACATGAACAGTAAAAATATATGAAGATATATTTTTACTAATGAAAGGAACAAAATAATGGAGCTATACATCACTCCCATTAGTCCATGGGCTACCATTAAAGGCTTGACCATTGTGGTCAGATACATGCTCTCTAGACTATATGATGTTTTGGAAACATCTTTTTAGTACTAATATATGGTAAATATGCATTTCATTTCATTTTCAGTTCACTGCAGTTCATTTAAAGTCACTCAGCAATCAGTCCCATGACATAACGGGTCATTAAACATTGTCAGTTTTTCCCAATTTAAGAATGATCATTATACAAAAACTCTAATCTATACATTTCATTTCAAATGATCTGAAGTAAGTAAACAATTAACAATGCCTGTAACAAAAGATTCAAATAATGTTAAAGGTATTGAACCTTCATGAATCTGTCCATAGCCATGAGGACATAGAGGTTCCCGGCACTGGTGGTAGGAAAAGGGCCAAGGACGGGTGATGGTGACCGTCTCCATGGATGCACTAAAGCAGAGAGACTGAAACACACAACAGCACACATACAGCTCGACATCAGAGCGCCAATCCAGCCATTAAAATGTCTGCAGCAGCCACTTTCCTACATTGACGTGCCCCACGCCACACAACTGCCTGATATCAGTACCCCACGCCACACGACTGCCTGATATCAGTACCCCACGCCACACGACTGCCTGATATCAGTACCCCACGCCACACGACTGCCTGATATCAGTACCCCACGCCACACGACTGCCTGATATCAGTACCCCACGCCACACGACTCCGATATCAGTACCCCACACCACACGACTGCCTGATATCAGTACCCCACGCCACACGACTGCCTGATATCAGTACCCCACGCCACACAAATCCCTGATATCAGTACCCCACGCCACACGACTGCCTGATATCAGTACCCCACGCCACACAAATCCCTGATATCAGTACCCCACGCCACACGACTCCCTGAAATCAGTACCCCACACCACACGACTCCCTGAAATCAGTACCCCACACCACATGTCTCCGACACTAGTACCCCACGCCACACGACTCCCTGAAATCAGTACCCCACACCACACTTCTCCCTGACACGAGTGCCCCAGGCCACACGAATCCCTGATACTAGTGCCCCAAGCCACACGACTCCTAGATACAAGTTGTCCACCTAACACTGTCATTCACTCTGACCCTGATCTAACACACCTAACTGTCCCCCACCAATCCCAGTCCATGTTATTTCTTTGGATTTGTGAATGTGATTTTCTTTACTAATGTCCTACACTTTTTCAATAAATTAAATTACCTCTCAATGAAACCTCTTCATACAGTTCCAAAATGTCAGATGACAAAATGTTTTGATGAGTGCAAACTGTTGATAAACAGTTAAAGCCAGTATTTGTGCTTGTATTAATATGCCAGATAATTTTTTTTTTCAAATCATCTTCTGAGTATGTGTCACTAAGAACAGCTGATATATAAAAAATGTAAAGACTTTTAGTAGCTTTTCAGTTCATTTAAATCATTAGTCAGGCCAATCAAATCCAACCAAGAGTGTAGCCAACACAACCTGCACTCAGATAAGCTACAGGTCTCTCCAGGTTTGTCCTCCATTAAACCTTTATTAAAACTGTTAACTGTAGTGTATTTTAAGTGTGACAGTGTATCCACTGTTTTTAGTGAAATGGGGAAGACTGTTGTCTTCCTTTATTGTGCCTGCATACACCTGTATACAGTCCTCTTTGTGAGACTGTTTTATGTGACAAAAAACCCCAAACAATCACCATCATCACCTCTGTGAGTGAGTGTGTGTGTGTTGGTGAGAGAGTGTGTGCTTCATGGGTTGAGCACCGTGGGGATGTCTCTCCACATGTTGGTCATGGGGACATAGGCCATAGGCCTCTACGCAAGTGATCGACACCATCAAACCCACCCACCTACAAATGCAGAAAACAGGAGAAAGATTCATCTGGATGTTTTACTTTGGGGATGAAGTTACATCCATTACTTCATATCTGGGAACTGCAGATCCTGTTATGTTTGGTCAATTCTGCAGTGTCGACAATAGCAGACATTTTGCACATCCTTCATTGGTAAAAACCATAGCGGGTGTGATTGAGGTATGTTACTATGCATTATATACACATACACTAGGTGTGAGTGTGTGAATAGTCATGGCCAAAAATTTTGAGATTGACAAATGTTGGGTTTCACAAGTTTTTAGATCCTTTTGTCAGATGTTTATATGGTACAGTGAAGTACAATTATAAACATTTCATAATATTAATTTTTTTATTTTTTAACTTTTTATTGGTTTAAGCAAAGACTTAACATTTAGAGTGTTGACCCTTTTTTAGGACTTCTGCAATTCACCTCGGCATACTGGAAATCAGCTTCTGGGCAAAATCTTTACTGGTGGCAACCCATTCTTGCCTAATCAGTGCTTGGAGTTGATCACAGATTTTGTTTGTCCACCCTCTTTTTGAGGATAGACCACAGGTTCTCAGTGGGATTGAGATCTGTGGAGTGTCGTTGCCATGGACCCAAAATTTAAATTTTTTGTTCACCGAGCCACTTATCACTTTTGCCTTGTGACATGATGCTCCGTCATACTGGAAAAAGCGTTTGACAGCGAAGTATGAAATCCTAAGATGGCGGCTTCGTAACTAGCAAGTTAACCAGCTATCTACCTAGCTAGCTAACTAGCTACTGAAATTCTGGCTCAGGATTAATAGTTATGTCGGTGTTAACAAACTAGCAAAGATTAATTAGCTACCATGTTTCATTCTTTGGAAAGGTGCCATTTACAGCGATATAGATGGCTCCTTATGTGGTGTTGTGTATCTTAAACGTATTGGTTTGATGGTATAAAAGATTCACTTTTGCTAGCTAATATAGCGTTAACTAGCTCGCTTATAGAACTAGCTAGCAGCAAACGTTCGCCATTAACCGAGATCACAAAACTATGTAAAATTAGGAAACACACTTCGCTCCATTCGTTGCACGCACGATTACATTTCAAATAGTAATTTATCATCGATGCTTACTTAATACTTTTGTTTCTCTTATTGATAAAACTGGTGTAGAATTTCAGCAGCCGCGACCCTCATGTTTGTCCAGTGAGAAACAAACTGCATGGCGGTGCTCATCTCTGCACAACTGAATTATTGAAGTATCTGTTTCGCGCTGACATTTTTATCGGGGACACTGCGTGTATATAACCAGATATGACTTCTTTGCCGTCTTCTGTGTCCGTTTTCTTGTTGTTCATGATTTTTCTTAAAGAGAGTGGAAATCTTCCAATTAGCTCGTCTATCTAGCCAGATATCATTTTGGACAGGTAAACGTCTGCTGGCCCTAAATGATGGTTTTGGCTGAATGTACACGATAAAGCATAAAACTATTGGGTGTGAAAAAAAACAACCACTGTTTATGACAAGACATGGGGTGTGTAAAGCTACCACAGCACCACGAAAGAGCTTAAAGTTTCCACTTGTATAAACAGACCTCAGGCTGGAAAGAGAGAGAGACAAATTTTGAAACAGTGGATTTATTACCAGTATTAACAGTGTGTGTTCTAGGATATAGGCAGCATCCAATAAACGTGTGTGGTGTCGATCCTGCAGTGACTCTTGGAGTGGAGAGACAGAGGGAGAACATAGCAATGCAGAGTACAGAGTTGTATATACAAACACAAACATGCGCATACACACTCATGCACACACATATACACATTCACATGCACACACAAACTTACCTGCTGAGCGGAAAAACATCAAGCAGAGAGATTTCAGAGGTCAGGCTGTGCCATGCTGTTCCCAGCCACCAGTAGAGCAATGTAAAGGCACAAGCTAGCTGCTGCAGTCTAGCAGGTCTTTGTGTGCCTTGCAGCAAAGTGGCTGGGGTTCAACTTCCCTTTGGTTACTTACTTTTCTTGTTTACCTGTGCACGATCTAACTGTTCTGCACACGGGCCCACTGTTTGAGCATGGTTGCTCACCGAGTAGGCTGGCAGGGTCATCACTTAGCTGACCTGGGTTCATGCCCACCTTACAATATCTAAAGACAATATGGGGTTAAAGGAGTGTAAACACAAGACACATGTTGACAGAACAAAGACATGAAGCCACTGGCACCATGTAGTGTTACCATTTATTTTTATAAAATGTTTTATAACATTTTTATAATACATTAGACTATAGAATATAATAACACTAAAGTTTAAAATAAAGTTAATGTTTTATACTGCTGATTAAAAAATAATTACAATCTGAAGAAATATACATATAATGTAAAACAAGCAATTTCCCTTGTTTGTGACTTGTTTCTTTTGAGTATGGGGTGGTTTTATTAAGACTTTCTTGGTATGAACTCTGATCTCATGTTGTGATTGTTGATTGTTGTGTATTATTTTTTGAAATTGTCTTTTGTTTTGTCTTTGGAATGCGCCTACATGCACAATATTGCGGTATTTGGTTGCTCACCTCAAACTAACGCTTTCTAAGCAGAGAGAAATGGAGACTAACAGTTTTTTTTTTAGATTACTTTTATGACTTTTATAAATACAAAATTAAGTTTACTTGATTAAAATCAAAACATTCACAAAGTTTGAACCATGAGCTCAGAATACTAAAACAAAATTAAAACGGATGTTATATATATAAAATGTGTATATTGTATGAAGATGTGCTGCTGCATGATAGTACACATTGCTGGTATGTATACTTTGAATAGATATTGCATCAACACTATTAATAATATATTAAAGTAGCTTAATAAGCACTGCTCAAAATGATATTCCTATATAGTGTTTCTCAGAGGTTTATCATACAGCTTGACTGCCAGCTAAAACAGGACTTACCACTAGTGCAATATTGCACATACGCAGGCCAAGGGGATCTCCAGTGCTGAAAAATCACACTGAAAAAAACAGCGGTGGCACTTGGCTATCAGATCAAATGTGAAAAAACTCTGC
Source organism: Electrophorus electricus (assembly GCF_041902795.1). Classification (NCBI taxonomy): domain Eukaryota; kingdom Metazoa; phylum Chordata; class Actinopteri; order Gymnotiformes; family Gymnotidae; genus Electrophorus; species Electrophorus electricus. Next base: position 12,639,433 of record NC_137497.1, on the reverse strand, counting down.
TGTGGCAGTTTTTAAAAATATATTTATATTGAAGTCCTACTTTTAATGGGGTTTAAATGCTCACTCATACAGAGAACGTATGATTACTAAATCTATGACTTTTCCCATAATGCCAAATCACTTCCACTACCACCAAAGAGTGACAGCCTTTGACTTTCACAACTGCAAGATCGGGCAATTTCTACTGTACTACTATTTATTTATTTATTTATTTGTTTGTTTGTTCTAAAATCAGTATTAAAGTACTAATGTGGTTAATGGGGCTTAGAGACAGTTATCTATTACTTACTTATTTTCTTATTGTATTGTGGTCATTTACATAACGATCTGTAGGTCTATGCAGTCTTTAAAATCAGCTTTGGAGATCAAGTGTGCAACCATCGCACTGAAGGTTTCTGTTGCTTCCAGAGGATGCAAGGCACTGACCCTGGTTTATTTCACATGCACAGGTGCAGGAGCTGAGATACAAGACAAATAAAACAAATCTGAACAGGACTATTGCCTAAAATGACTGACTGTTTTTTTCACTACTTATGAAATCTAAGGTTAATTTAGGAATTTTATATGTAATCTCTTTCGTACATTCTTGTTTCTCTTGCTGCAGTTTTCGCTACAGACTCCATTCTCAAATATCCTTAGAGGTGCCATCGTTTAATACATTTTCTAGTTTATCTGATGAAATGCTATATGATACACAGAACCAAATAACTCAATTAACTCAATACTCTAGTATTCTAGGGTGAAGTAAATGTCAAAAGAAGTCATTTTTTTAGCCCATTGATCCTATCCTCACCTGTCTGTTGTCCCACCTGGTCAAGCCCACAGTTCCTTCTCCCTGTTAACAACAGAGAGAAATAAACCTTCACAACAGATGTTTCTTTGGCTCCAGGGGGATTAGAGGCAGCCTGGCCAGCCTTGCACTTGTCCTGACTCTTTGTTTTTTCCTCAGTCTTGCACACCTGGGGCACACGGTTGCACTGCGGCACCAGGGAGGGGACAGGCGGAGCTGGGCACGCAGCTCTGCTCTCTACCTTATGTAAGGTCGCCCTCCTGATGAGCAGCGGATTGTGGCAGCTCAGGTCTTGCTGCTGCTGGGAAACGTCGACCTTGGAGTCATGCTGGCGGTCTGACGTTAGGCTCTCCAGGTCCTAGTAGAGGACCTCACCCACTTCTGACCTGGTGTAAAATGTGGAGTTCACCTCACTGTCCTTGTCCTGCACCTTTCCTGGGACTTCCCTGACATGTTTGTGGGGGAAGTAGTTAATAAAATACCTGACTGAGTCTTGAACCTTTACAGAAAGGTTATTCTAGTGTGCGAGCTTTATTGGAAAAGGCTCTGCCGCCTGTGGTAGATTTTCTTATTCTTGGTATTAGTAAAGAGCCTGCACCTTTTGATCTAAGCAGATGTGGTGGATCGTAATGCACTAGGAGTTCTCTAGGTACTGTGTGGCATAACCATTCAGTGCTTTGTAGTTCATTACAAGTGTTTTATAATCAACATGAAATTTTACTGGGAGCCAATATAAAGTAGCAAAGATAGGAGTGATGTGATCAAATTTTCTAGTTCTAGTAAGAACTCTGGCTGCTGCATTTTGAACTAGCTGAAGCTTGTTTAGGCACTTAACGGTACAGACAGATAGTAAACCATTACAGTAGTCCAATCTGGAAGTAGTAAATGCATGGACTAGTTTTTGTGCATCATATGAGGAGAGCATGTTCCTAATCTTTGACATGTTCCTGAGGTGGAGAAAGGCGGTCCTGGAAATATTATTTACATGAGCTTCGAACGAGAGACTGGGATCCATAATAACTTTAAGATCTTTAACAGAGAAGATGTGATTGGGAGATCATTGAGGTTCACTGAGTAATTAGAGAGCAAGGACCTAGCTGTCTCTGGGCCTAATAAATGCACCTCTGTTTTGTCAGGATTAAGTAAGAGAAAGTACCTCAACATCCTGCGTCTGATATCTTTTATGCATATGTCATTCAATTTTGGCTCCACAGGAAGGCATTCAGTCAAATAATAGAGAATCTACCCTCCACTATAGCTAACTAGCTAACACAATTACAATAAATAATAATAACAAATAATCGAGAATCTACCACCTGCTATCGCTATCTAGCTAACAAAATAAAAATAAATAATGATAACAAATAACAGAGAATCTACCGCCCACTATAGCTAGCTAGCTAACAAAATGACAATAAATAATAATAATAAATAATGGTGAATCTACCGCCCGCTATAGCTAGCTAGCTAACAAAGTGCAGATAGCCAGCACAGCATTGTTCCAAAGCTTCTCCGCATCAACAACAAATAATTATCTTACTGGCCAAACCGACCTATTTTGCACAGCGAAATAGATGAATTAAAAGAGGCAGCCTTTGAACAAAAGTAATGTGCGTGCAGAGGCAGATGAAAGGGCGATAGCTGTCCAGGATGGGGTTTGACAGTTGCCAAAAACTCCTCCTTTTGCGTCGCATTTGGTTGCTTTTAAATGATCAGACTGGCACGACATTTACGCGTTTAATCTAATAACGCTCGCTCCCTAACGGTGGAGTATAATGGAACTGCACATGCAAAGGTTTACAGAATCTAAACTCATTTTTCTTTCTTGTTGGGGCAGGAATATTTTGAATTTCAAAGTAACTGCATTATGACTCTGTTTACTTTATAGAACATTCGGTATGGGTGGTAGCCAAATTACACGTCAAAATGTATTGGATTAAATATTTGTGATGAAGGATTTAAAATGTATACAATCTGAACACATTTAGTGCAGTACTTTTTAGTGCACGTACCTTTCACTGTAGCTTTCAGCTTGGTTTGTTATCGATAAAGCCACAGACAAGAATGAAGATTGTTTAGTGTTTTGATTTAAATGCTTAGCACATATCATATTGTTGCGTGACTTAGTTTACTACGTAATAATGATCAATTACACAAAAACCTTTGAGAGTGCATACAAGAATTGAATAAATGAAATATACTAGGTTTTATTTCTCTTGAATAATTTCTGTTAAAATAGGATGTAACATTATGAGTGGAATTATAAACAAAACAAAAGAAAAAAAAACAGTGTTTACACAGGCTGTTGTTGGCCTACCCGACTCGGAAGAAAGATCAGAAACACCAGTTAGAGCTATGTGGAAGAGACTATTCTTTGCACTGTCAGCAGTCTTAGATGGCAAAGATTTGAATTAAGGTACTCCATTACCTTAGGTTAACTTAAATTCATTTGAAATTAATCTCACAGATGTCATTTTACCTGTCGCTCATCCGTAGATAGAAAATTGCCACAATTATGCCTTTATACAATAATAGTATTTTGCTATTAAAATGAAATTATGCCATCATTGTTAGTCATGGCGTTTTGTTTGAGTTTTAGATTTTGTTCTTGACCACAGGGATTAATCTTCAGGCCAAAGGTGAAAGTTGGTTTTGAATCAGTGAGTGTGCACACACGTGTCTGTCGGTGTTGTTGAACGTGGCTCTGTGGGACTCCAGGTTGTGGTGCATATTTATGTTAGTGCATCCGTGAACCAGCAGTGGTGGTGGTGGGGGTGTAGTTGGTGCAGATATGAGTTAAATAGATGTCGCTCATACCGTATATGAATAAAAATATGTTGTAAAAATTCTCCAGTGTGTAAAACCTTAACAATGTCACTGAATTAAGCAGACTTCTTAAAACAGGACAGCCTGGACACTGAAGAAGAAACCACACAAAAAATAAACATTAATGTGCAATTTGTTATATGATATACTGGAAGAACACTTTGAAAGCCAATACTGTGCAGTTAGAGAAGCTGACCAAGTGCAAGGAAGACCTGGTTAACTGTAGAGATATTCAAGCCTGGTTAACTGTTGTCAGATATTCGCTCAGCAAACATTCCATTGGCTGAGGTTGTCCTGGAAATTACAAATTTTGTTGGCTTACATTATCTCATATGCAATCACAGCTTTATCAAATGAAAATGGAAAAAAGAAAGAAAGAAAATGATGCATTTGGATAGCAAGCCCACGTGTGAAGTATAGACTGCATGGATGAGTAACTCCAAACTGCTGGCACGCATTCTGCTAAAGGCAGTGCATGCAGGAAAACTGCTATTAGCACGTCCATCATTTTTGAGGTGATTAACATTGCTTTTCTAAGACAGACATCTGTTTTTGACATCTTTTACTTTTACATCCAATAAATGGGGACTGCTCCATATTATGTGCGATTTTCACTGTTTTCACTAAACCCACTTTCTGAAACAGGCCCCTGGGTGTACATTTTTAAATCTAAATGTGCACTGACCTTTTCTGGCCAACACTGTGGATGTTTACTCACTGCGCTTAATAACAGACATGATCAGTACAACTGTGCATTTGTGTGTGTTTATCTATCAAGGTAGACTGTGTTTGTCTATAATTGCGACTTAGATCATTGTTAGATACTGGAGCCTTTCTGTCTTCAGGCACCCAACACAAGCTCTCTGCCTATCAGCCATGACATGACTGTTTGACCGCGAGCTGGTCACCCGAGGTCATCCACTCCCTCTTCTTGTCTCCTTTACCCCTCCCTTTCTGATCTCTCTTTCACTGTCTCTCTCTAAGCACAGGAGTGGCTCGTGGCTGGCATGCGAGCAGCTTGTGGCTTGTTCATGCAGAGAACATCTAATCTTTACTAACCTTGTCTTTTTCGTTTTTACGTAGACCCTTAGAACATGCCTCACTTTTCCCCGTCATCCTGTAGATTTAGATAGTAGATATAGGACACATATATACTCTGTGCTTTCCTCAATAAAGTGGAACTCTTGATTCACTACCCTGGTGTCAGTGTCTCTTGACTTCCCCAGATCGATCTGACTACAGAGGATGGAGGGCATAGGGTAACTTGGAAGAGATCAGACCTGAAGGACTGGTCACTTTGAACCAGTTTCTAACAGTGTTGGTAAGAAGTGGGATACTGTGCAGGTAAGTGACAACCTAGTATTTAATGTGTCTTCTTCCTGCTCAATATCTCTGTGCTTAAATTTAGTTTAAATTTAGTTTAGGTGCGTTTTTATCTCAAATAAGGTGGAAGAAGTCTTGTCCATTAGTACGAGCTGAATGTTGAATTTTGTATTTGTTATCCTGCCTGTTGAAAAGGTGGAAGAAATCTCGTCTATTGGCAAGAGTTGAATTCTGTGTACACTGTGTAAAGATTTGTTATCCTGCCTGAGACTTATTGAAACACAATTTACTGTTTATTGGTGAACCCTCCCTGCTCTGTACCTATTTGAGAGCTCTTTGTATAGTTGTATACTGGTTGTGATTTTGTTGGGTGACCCATGGGTTCCGTTGTTGGTTATGTAAAACCCAAAAAAGGGGAAACCCCAAAGGATTGGATGTTTCGGTGTGGTTTGTGAGCTGTACATTGATAGTCTGGCTGGTTGGACTGAATGTGCTGGGTTTAGACACTATCCATGTACAGGCTCGTTTGAAAGAGGGTTTATAGTGCTTAGTGCTATGTTTATTTATGAGGGATATGGGGAGCCTAGCTGGGATTTTCAATATATGAAGAATTCTTGGCAGACCTGGAGTAAGGCCAAGCCAGTGTGGGACAAGGCGCATGGTGTAAAACCCAAAAAGACTCCTGGGACTGAAATAGTCATTTTTGCTGCCACACAGCTGAAAGTATCTCCTCCTCCACTTGTGAAGCATGCACTGATAAGAGAGGCTGCCGCTCAGGCAGATGTTTCTGTGTCGAAGGCCACACACACATCTGAGCTGAATCAGGAAGCTGAGAGGGGGACTTCTAGAGGAGGAGCGGATGGCAAGCCGCACCCGCCCTCTACACTAACCTCACCTCTCTACAGCAGGGTGAGACTTTGGCGCACGGCTCCAGCCACCCCGTGAATATTTCTACTCCATTCATGATACTGGGTGAGAAACTGTGTAGAGTTATGCCTCCTAGCATGACGGATATTAAAAATAGGTGGCTATCACATTTTTGTAGATGATTCATGTTAATGCCCCTTCATGCACATACGCTATGTCCTTGACGTGTGAAGCTGTCTCCATGTTTTCTCATTGCTTGGTGCCGAATGATATCGATCTGTGTTTCTTACAAACTCAGGGTACACAACAGGTCTGCTCTCACTGGGTTGATTAGGGCTGTAGTCCTGATAAAAATGGTCTTATCCGTGACCGGGATGGGCGTATCACCCTTCCTAAATCTATTTTGCCAGTACTTGCTAGCGATTGTAGACAGGTTTTCCACGTGGACTGAGGCGTTTACTTGTCCTAAGGAAGACACCTGCACTGTGGTTAAAATCCTGGCCAAGGAGATTATTACCTCGGGTAATAGATTCGGATCAGGGACCCTGTTTTATTTCTAAGGTAATTCAGAAACTATGCACCTACCTAACTATTGACTGGAAGTTTCACATCTCTTATCATCCTCAGTCATCTGGCATTGTTGAGAGAATGAATCATACCTTGAAAGAAAGGTTAACAAAGGTCATGATGGAAACAGGAAAGAAGTGGATAGATCTACTGCCAGCAGTGTTGTGTGAGATCAGAATGACACTCAGTGCCACCACCAAATTGTCTCCATTTGAAGTAATTTTTGGTAGACGCCAACGCAACGTCTCTGCTTATCAGCCATAATGTAACTGCAGCGCTCCCTCTTCTTGCATACTTTACCCCTCCCTTTCTCTTTTGCTCTCCCCATCTCTCTCTACGTACACAAGCAGCTCATGGCTGGGTCATGCTGACTGTATCTAATCTTTACTAACCTGCTTCTTTTCTTTCTACGTAGAGCCTTAGAAAATTCCTCACTTTTCCCTGTCATCCTGTATATTTATATAGTAGATATAGGACACACAAATATATATGCTAACTGGCTTATTAACTAACGGTAGGGTTTAGGCATTTTATATCTAATATTAGCTAGCTAGCTAACATTAGCCCAAACATGTGGCTAGAGTTAGTTTAGCCTCCTGTATTGACACTGTATTTTCATTATGTAGCCCCACCGATTTTCGGCAGTCGATTTTTCAGCCTTTTGACTTGGAACTATTCTGTTTACACTGGTGTTTGTAATGCTGAGTTACAGAAGATTGATGTAAAATAATCAACGGCTTCCACCAATGAAAGAACCTCATATGGCTCAGAACCCCAAATGAGCACAACATGCTTTGGGGTTCCTACTGTCTCACTGTGCAGTACACCACTGTCTTCATACAGTTTTCCTGAAGGTACAAAAGGAATTCTGTACAGGTGTTGCTGGGTCACAGGTGACACAACCATGGAGTGGCCATTTTACCTCTGCAGCTGAATGTGTGCATGGACTTTTGTTCAGTGCAACTGGAGTGCGTATGGAGGATAGGATGGACCTCCCTGAGGAGTTTTACAGGTCAGTCATCGAGGCTGTGTATGATGAGCTCCACAGAATAATTAAGGCCAGGAAAAATGTGAATGTGACCCAAGCATTCATCAGTGGTGGTTTGGTGCTTGGAGGAGCTTTATCATTTGTTAATGTTATTCAGAGGGAACTGGCCCAGTTCCTCTACTGTCCCTCCACAGACGGCCCCGGATCTGCAAAGCCAACAACAGTAAGGACCACTGTGTCTGGTGTGGCTGAAGCTAAGACCAGGCAGACACACTGGATACATTGCCTAATGGGGAGGATCTCAAGAACTATCAGGAAGGTAAAGTAGTGGTCTATTTTATATATTTATGTTCTTAATGAATTTAGTAGCATGACAGTCCATGGAGGAACAAGACCAAGCTTTGAGTTCTGGTGTGCATAAAAGTAAGGCTCTTCAGAAGCAGAGAAAAACAGTTTGCTTTTTAGAAAGTGCAAATGTTAAACACCATTTTGTTTCTGATGGTATTTCTTTCTCCTGGTTTTAGATATACACCACAAGCCGAACTCTCTGGAGAAGATGTTTCAGAGCTCTTTCTCACAGAGGATAAGCTCCATGTTTAAAAAATAAAAAGTAAACACTTCACAAGTGATGATGTGTTTATGCTCTCCTTTATGAAGAATTAGTTCCATGTTTAAAAAATGTGGAAATAAATAAAGATGTACTGATGTAAAACGTAGACCAGTCACTTCACTCACTATCTGACAGGATATATAGACACATGTAGAGAGAGAATAAGGTACCATAAAACCCATAAACATGTAAATTTCATAGAACAAGTTTCAGTATGTAAATTTTCTTTAAGGTGTTTACAACATGTAGACAGTGGAAGGATTTTTGATGTGCTTGTAATGGTAGCAGTTCCTGGTATGAGCAGAGGCTTGAATATCTCTACAGTTAACCGGACATTGAGACCTCTTCCAAACGCACAACAGCCTTGACAGACACATAGGCCTGCTCCCTGCTTTCATAGACCCAGTCAGTGCAAACACCAGGAATTAAAGGCAGAGGCATATCGGAATAGCGGCAAATGAATAAGAACAACAGGGTGCCTTTGTAACATGTTTCAAGTAGAAACTAGTACTGTGTAAATTATCTATCATATGTCAGGTTTATATATGCTTATATTGTGTGGTATCTGGAATTTCTAACCGTCATTTGAAAATTAAGTACCAGAATCCTTTATCGTTTTATTTGAAACTGTATGCTTGATATTTAGCTTACTTTGAACTCTGTTCTTAGGCATATATAGCGACATGTACGGTGTATGTATGAATAATAAGTCTTTATATGCTGATGGTGTAGGGATCTGTGCTGTGTGTCTATGGATAGAGGGTAAGTGTCCTCCTTTATTTTCCTTACTAATTATTTGCAACTGGAGAATAAAAAACAAGGTAAGTCCATTTGGTGGTAATCTGTGCATGTGTGTGTGTGTGTGTGCGTGTGTGTGTGTGTGTGCGTGTGTGTGTGTGTGTGTGTGTGTGTGTGTGTGTGTGTGTCCTTGCTGCTCCTGAGGTTTCCAGGCAGCTTAACCCTGGAGAATCTCTTATCCTGGTTGTTCCCATCTCAGTGCCAGTTGAGATGTTTATTAACAGGACTAGTGACCCCAGTCCAAACGCAGTCAGGTCAGTGTGTCTCTGAGTATGAGCAGAGAGTGTCATTCAGTTCCAGTCTGCAGCTGAAAGAGTCTGACAGTGGCGTTTACATCATATGGGACATCAGGAATAAGGAGATTGTATTCACCTTTAGGGTCACCGTAGAAGGTAAGACTTTAACCTGCCTGAGCACAGTCATCTTCAGGATACTCTCAGGTAACCTCATGTGTAAATCAAATAGCAAGATTTTATTTTCTTTATGTTTCTATCTGTGTGATTTTTGGTTGCTTATAAGTCTGCTGTCGTTTTAGGAAAGAACACAGACACCGACATGACTTTGGCTCCAGTAAAAGGTGAGTATTTATTATAATCTGCTGTTTTGTATTTTCATTAGTTTGAACTATATACTTCAGTATTAAGACAATCAAAATATAGTGAAACTCACTGTTTTGAATAATAAATGCATTTACTGACCAGTAATATGAACTGTTCTTATTGTTTTAAGTAACTTAATAAACAGAAAATACATCACCTGTGTGTGTTCCATCTACACTGATTGTACATTGTACAGTAGAACGTCACCTACATGAAGTTCTAGTAGAGGGGATCCTGCACATCAGAGTAGACTCTTCCTCTTCCTTCTCCTCCTCCTCCTCCTTCCTCTTCTTCTTATTAGTTACATAATAATATATACATTTATATATATTTCTCAGACTCAAGGATGCTTTACGGATAGATATCAGCTTTTACAAACACACACACACACACACTGTTTGGGTGATAAAATAATCAATCCCACTTTTATCACTAATGCAAACAGTATTTAGATATTTCCATATCAACATTTCTTAAAATGATCAAAAGTGCCTTGTAACAACTATTGAAGGGAACATGACACCTTGGTCTGTGTAAAACAAAGACTTTTTTTATGGAGTAGAAATACATTTAGAAAAGGGGCAATCATCTCTTAGGTTTCAACTTGGACACACACATTCTCTAAGTCTTGCTTTCTGGGGAGGATTAGTACCATCACCTGTGAGCTGTGTCACAGCAGGGTGTTTATTTAAAAAACAAAACACCCAACTTTTTGGGTAATGTGACCAGCCAGCAATTCATTATGATAAACTTCCAATCACTGAATGTTTTACCACTGTTGTCTTACCTTTGTTTCCAAATACAGTATATTTTAATTATGATCAGACAAAGCTATAGAGGTTTTGTAAAATATTTACAGGCAGGTGTATTTTTGCACTGAAAATGTATTACATTCCATTTATATGCACTGATGGAAGAATGTCAGATTTTCTTCTTGTAGAACCCCCTACCTCTTAACTACTGCCTTGTAGGTAAGGTGAGTTCATTTTCCTCTGCACAACTATTTATAATGATTATGAAGGCTAGGTTCTCTTGTGTACTCAGGATAATGTGTTTCTACTATTGTCCACTAGTGATTAGGTGAACTATCTAATTATTTTCTCATTTTCCCTCACACTCCAAACTTTAGTAAAACTCTCCCCTGAAAACATTAAATAGACTAGCTGTCCCATGCAATGAAATCAAAAGGGAAAGGGATTAGTAGTTTTTTCACCAATGAACTTATTTACTGCATAAACCACACATATTCTTTAGTATAAAGGCATTCGTGAGAACTCACATTTCAACAGCACTGTTCAGCACTGGCTAAGGTGGCTAACCCACTACACTACTGTTATGTAGAGCATTAACCCTGTTGTGTAACATTATTCTAAAAGAGCCATCACCAGCAGATGCAGGTGGAGAACATGAATGTTATTATATTACAGTAACTCAACAATAAGACCAGAATAGATTCAATTCTGTAGGTACCAAATATGAACAAATGTGTGTTTTTGCATGTTTAGAGTATGTGCTGAATTTATATGTCTGTGTGTGGTACCCCTTTGTAAGTGAGGCTGTTTGTGAAAGTGGTGTGTGTGTTTTCTCTCACAGGGAATCTGTTGAAGAGGTCGATGAACATGTCTCCTGTGAGGGGGCTTTTTCGGTGAGTCCTCACGGTGTAACGCGGGAGGGGGTGGAGAGCGAACACATGTGCGAAGTGACGACGCCATAACAAACCAAACTGATTGACTAGAATAAACAAATAATACATTTAATAATAATTAACACAGACTAACAATATAGAATAGAATGAAGAACAAACAGACTAACAGAAAAATAAGATGATAACAGGGTGATGGCGAGAAATGGGCAATGAGGGAATAAAACATTAGAGAAAGACTAACAGAACAACAATAATATAAGATAAGGGTGAGCATAAAGACAGACAAACGGGAACACAGAACTAGGCTATATAAGATGAACGAACAATATTGAGCACGAAGATACAGAACTAAACAAGGAAAGCAACATGCAGCAAGAGTAACCAAACAATGAGATCGGACTAGAAATGCAATGATAGCGACCAAACGAGAACTGACCAGAAACCATGCGAGCCACACTAAGCCAATGACCAACAAACAGGATACGTAGGGACGGGGTTTTTATAACATTACAATTAGGGACAAACTCAAAACAGCTGGAGACTAAGGGGAGGCGACAGATAACCACAGAAACTGACATAAACCCAGAAATAACTAGGTTGCCCGGGAAACGGGGAACGCTCCGGTCTGTGGACGTGACACAAGGACACGAGGCGTTTCTGAAACAGGAAGTTACTCTGGCTACGTCCACCTTACCCATGATCCTCTCCTGCATACATACACAACAATAAAATCACCTTTATCTCACCAGCCTGACCAGAACACACTCACATACATACACACACATGCACAACAACAAAACTACCAACCTCTCACCAGTCTAAACAGAACACACCACTAGTCAAAGGAGCAGTGTGTTGGTGCTATACTACACACACACACACACACACACACACACACACACACACACAGGAGCAGTGTGTGGATGTGTTATACTACACTTGTGTGGCAGGAGTGTGTGCTGCATCCGTTTCCTTCACCACACCCCTCAACACTTTAACCAGATAGAGTGCAGCACTGAGAGAAAGAGAGCGAGAGCGAGACACAATATGAATCACAACCATCTAAACATCTAACAAATTAACAACGTGCCTCTTGCCCCTCTACCTCTCTGCAGTAGTGTTTCCCACAACACAGCTGGTTCCTGTCACACACACACATATGCACACACACATGCGTGCACGCACGCAGATATGTACACACACACAAGTACACACACATACATTGAACAACAGGGGCCATCACTTTATCACATTTGCTGTGGCTTTTATTTTGTAATTTTACTCTACAGCAAGCGTGTTGGTCTTCCACAGCACTACCACATTTAAAAACTTTGTAACAGGAAGTATTTGTGACTAATAGTAAAGCAATCTGGAGGTGAGATTAGCCAGTCCATTTATTCAACACAGATTAACAGATAATTCCAATTACCATATATTGTCCTAAAATTAGCAGTACAGCATCTGTTTCATCACACCATGTAGTGTGTATAGCTTGTTTACTACCAGAGCACGCATTCATTCATTCATTGATTCATTCATACCAGAGCATTCTGCCCATGTCGAATGGGGAGAGACGCATAGCTACTGTTACTCTGGGATGCTCAGGGAGAGGCGCATAGCTACTGTTACTCTGGGACGCTCGAAGAGAGACGTATAGCTACTGTTACTCTGGGACACTCGGTAAGAGGCGCACAGCTACTGTTACTCTGGGACGCTCGGGAAGAGGCACACAGGTACTGCTACTCTGGGAAGCTCAGGGAGAGGCACACAGGTACTGTGTGAGAGCACTCATTTTCAGTGAGAGCACTCATTTTCGGATCATCCAACAGGTGTGTGAATTTCATTTGTCCGTACTTTCACTTGACTTTAAAGGGTTAAATAGTACATATGTGATCAGTGTTTATTATTGGTGTCATCTGTGTGTGTACCTGTGTGAAAATGAGCTCTACAAGCTCCTGTAGCAGCGTCTCCACTGTGGTCACACAGTAATTCCGCGTGGACGTGATGTCATCAGTGTCTGACTCAAAGGACCCAGGTGATGAGTTCAGGTGGTTGAGCACGTGCTGGATCCAGTCAGCCAAAGAGGATTGTGCATAGTAGTCCTCCAAGCCATCCTCACACACGACATCCTGCCAGGCAGGCCACATGCAGAGCTCAGGAGCTTGTGTCAGTCAGCACACACATGCAAACATAGACACTTAACAGCACAATAATGTTGTGAAGCTCTGATCCATCGCCATCTCACCAATACCATAAGAAAATGCGAAACACTCAAAAGGTCAAAGTCTTAGTGAGCAGCTGTTTCTCACCTGGTATGAGTAAAGGCACATCTGTGAAAACGCCCAGTTAGCATAACAATAAACAGTTAGCCACCCAGCTAAAAAATTATTTTGGTTTGGTGCTTCTATAACAGTAATGTAATAAAAATAGCTAACTAACCATAAACTTGACATCGTGTGTGACCTGTTTAACACAACAATGCCATCTGAACAAGGTTAGTTCAGATATATGCGGCTGCGGTTGTTACCTTAACTATATATAACTGTTCAGCTAATGCTAGCTAGTAATATAGTAAGCTAGTGTTAACTGCATAGATAGCTCTCATAGGATAATATTCATGAATATTAGGACAGCTACACGGTTATCTTAAGTCTAACTAACCTATAAGATACCAATATTCAGCAGAGTTCCGAGTAAACGTTACTTTCAGTTTCCTGGCTACGATATTTCAGCTAGGCTGGCTAGCTTTCTTATACAGGCCAGGCGCTAACCTGGCTAAGATATTTACGATGGGATGATTAGTTAAAATTATGAGTTGTGTCTAGATATCTAACCACAGCCACAGCGGTTCCTGTAGTTTGTGGCTTTAGCAGGTCCGTTAGGAATACCGCCACTTATGCGAAATTACTGTTTCATGCAACTATTTCAGACTATTATAGAGCTTCAAGTAGTGATATATAGTGAATTGAATACACATTTAACAGCTTATTGCCATCCCATTACTCCAAATTTCTACAGTAAAAACAACTTAGTCATACTAAAAGTAACTACATAAGAGAGTGTATTTCACGAATTTAATGGATTAGTTGATCTGTTTATTTTATAAAGATTCAATATGTGCTATGTATTTAGTGATCCAAAGAGACATTTTACACAAGCTTGCCATCCAAATACTCCAAATTCCTACAGTAAAAACATTGCTGTCATATGTTGAATATGTTGCAAAGTGTTTTCCAAGAATATCACAGTGAATTGATAATTAGATTTTTTTTCATGTGATCTCAAAATATACTATAGTGAACTGATTAGCTATTTGCACAGTATTGCTCTATATTTTATCCACCTTCCTTATGAGTAGCTAAGAAAGTGATCTTTATAAATGTAGTGGATTTAACAGAAAAAGGGAAGGTTTGAATTTCCAAAAAATGAAACTTTTCTGTTCTACATATGCCTTAACACACATTTTCTTTAGGTGCATTAGAGCCAAGATATGATTAATTAAGATGGAGAACACATTTATTTTAGATTTTTACCTAAAAGAACAAGAAACCCCTATCACAACACAAGACGTAGGCTCGCGCCGAAGCCTTCAGTGCAGATGTGTGACAGCACGGCGTGACGTGCACCAGATGTTATGACCATAAAATGGGGTTTACCGCACGTGGGTGTTTACCACAAGTTGGGGTTTAGCTAAAGACACACTCCTAGCTGGATAACACCTCAGCTTGTGTGGTTTTATCTGCTTTGATCCACCAGAGTGGTGAGTAGCTGATATGTTTACAAATAAACCCACCAGAGTGGTGAGTAGCTGATATGATCACTGAAATTATGTTATCAGGCCATTTTGTGGCAGGGCTGAAATGCAGTGGCTTGAATGCAGTAATTTTTGTGATTGTTAATTTTCATGGTAAGGAATGACTTTGCAATTAATTGCAATTCATCTAATCACTCTTCACGATGTAGAATGGAAATTGCTGCCATAAAAACTAAAGCAGCAACATTTGTGAAAACCAAAATGTGTGCTAGTCTCAAATGTGTGGCCACGACTGTATGCTTTATGTTGTATGCTTTCATTTGATTCACGTGCTGACAGTCTGACTCGTTACCCTTTAAAGGTATTACAAATAATATAATCTGCTGCAGATCTAATTGTTTTAAAAAATTGTATGATGCCTTAACAAGCACCTCAAGTCTGATGAACATACCACCATAACAGAACTCCAATCTTTAAAAAAAAGTAAAGACATGAAGGCTGAGGACAGTGTGGTAGCAAATCCACATCCACATCCATAACAAACATGTGCCCTGACCACCAGATCAAAGAGCCAGCTCTGTGGCACAGAAGATAGAGTAGCCATTTAACCTTCCTTATTGATGGTCTTCATTACACACCCATTAATGGACCATATACAGACACGCACAACAAAAAAGGTGGTGGCTACAGAAAACAAGTGCAAGCACATCTAGGTCTTTTGGCTTTAAGTATCAAGTACGTATCAAGTATGCCTTTTACCTATCCAATCCCAGATAAATCTCAGATTATCAGGTTTTGTGCTTCAAGTAATGCAATGTGGCAAGATTAATGACAGGATATGCGCCTGAAGTTGTATTCCTCTGGAGAATTCTGCTATTGCTATGGATACCCGTTATGTAAAGTATTGTAGTCCTTTGGAGAATACCGCTGTTGCTATAGTGTAAGGTGTTGTAGTCCTCTGGTGAATACTACTGCTGCTATAGTTACTTCTGTTGCTATAATGTAAGGTGTTGTATTCCTCTGGGGAATACTGCTGTTGCTATAGTTACTTCTGTTGCTATAATGTAAGGTGTTGTATTCCTCTGGTGAATACTACTGCTGCTATAGTTACTTCTGTTGCTATAGTGTAAGGTGTTGTATTCCTCTGGTGAATACTACTGCTGCTATAGTTACTTCTGTTGCTATAGTGTAAGGTGTTGTATTCCTCTGGTGAATACTACTGCTGCTATAGTTACTTCTCTTGCTATAATGTAAGGTGTTGTATTCCTCTGGGGAATACTGCTGTTGCTATAGTTACTTCTGTTGCTGTAAAGTAAGGTGTTGTATTCCTCTGTGTGTGTGTGTGTGTGCGTATACTCGGTCATTAAAATATTTTAAACTAGAAGGTTTAAAAAGTACTGACGCTACAATAGAGTTAACTGGCTAGTATAGGTAGCTAACATTAGCTGCAGTACTGTGCTAGCTAGCTTAGCTACCTTTGCGGATTGTCAACTTTCATTATTAGGTTCTACATGTGTGATGTTTACAGCGTGTACTGTTTCTGATACACGTTGGCTTGATTTTCGTGTGGTTGAATGAGCAGATAAATTGATTAAAATCTAAAGGGAAAAAACCTTGAACCGTGCAGGGTTTAGCAGGTTTAGCAAATTGATATTGATGTAGAGATGGTACTTGTGGCATAATTATGATGTAATAAAGGGGCTGTGAAGTCACACAAGTTATCACATTAATCACGCCTTTCACCATTCCCATAGTACTCATTTGCATCGCTGCTGCTTATTGTATTTGGCTGAGGTCTGTTCCCCAAAAACTAAAAGGCTTATCGATCTTTAGAATTCACATCAAAAGACGAGAGGCGCCAGTAGATATGGAAAAGAGGAAAGGTGGCTGCACAAAGCTGCCACCAATAAGACCAAACCACAGTGCTCAGAAAGCAAACAACGTTCAGGTACGTGTATACACATTTTATTTAAATGCTGAAATGAAGGAGCATGTGTTTTTGAATCTTTAAATTATATGGGATACCTTAAAAATATTTGTACTGCTGCCTCAAGAAAGAAACAAACAGAAAAACATTTTTAGTACATTTTAATAAAAAGTTGTTTGGCTATGATGGAAGGTTGTGTAGGGTTATGTGTGCTTGTGTGTCAGTATGTAGATTCTTGTGTGAAAAATACCTTGTATACTTTGTTTAGGCTCTTGATGTGGGTGTGCACAGTCCAGAAACTAGAGACAGCACACATTTTGCTCCACTTGTTCTACCTCCAATCAATGGTAGCCATCCACTACCATTTCAGAGAAAAAAAGGTAAAGAACTATAAAGTCTATACATTCTAGAGAAAATTACATGGCAATTCATTCCTGTTGGTTTTTAACACATGGTTTCATATGAAGAGTCGTAATATATTTTTAAACTGAGCCTTCTCATCTGAACATAGCTCAATTTCAAGATGGCAAAATCAGCTGTTGCCATCTGTTAATTAATAGAACTGGATGATTCTTTAGTATAACTCTGCCCCGTAAATTTAGGTTCATATGAGCAGCTGCAGAAGACTGGTCTGGATGGATGTCATGACACTGAAGCTTCCAAAGAGCAGCTGGAGATGGAGAGATATAATCTTGAAGCTGAGTATAAGGAACACCAAGCGCTTCTGCAGAGCCTCCTGTCAGAAAGGGATGAACTCTGCCAGTTGAACAGCGAGCAGCAGATGATAATAGCTGACTGGTTGGAAAGGGAAAACGTGCCAATGCCTGTGTGTACAAGGCGGAGTCGCCATGGCTACCAGGACCAGCTAAATATTCTAGAGGACCTAAAGTTGCAGTGGCAGTGCAAATCACAGCTCTACCAGCAGCAAGTTGAAGAACTCCGGCCCCGGTGCCAGGAGAAGAAGAAGCAGTGGGACTGTGAATATCAAGCCTTCATCATGATGATGCAAGAAGTAGTCGTTGCGGCTCTCGCCCGGCGGCTGGGGAAGCGGGCAGCTCTTGTTGAGGTGAAACGGCTCCTTGCAGCTGAGCAGAAGACGGAGAATAAGCTCACTGCTGCAAAAATACGGAACCTTGCGCTGCAGATGAGGGTACAAAGCCGGGAAGAAGCTATTGGAGAACTGGAGGAGAGGACAAAGGCTGAAAAACTGAAATTTGAAAATGAGAATTATAAGACTATGATCTTGGAGTATGAAGAGGAGGTTATTCGAATAAAGAAAGGAATTACCAGCACTAGAGAGGTATGACGTCCTATTAAACTCAGTCGATTAAGACTAATGTGGGTGCAAGTTCTGTTGACTTTTTAGATAGCCATGGAACTGTCAAGTAGACTTGAAAACATAACAAGACCCATCCCATAAATCCCATCACAAAACTTGGAAATTTCGAGCCCACATTTAAAACTGAAAATGCAGTAAATTTATTGCCACAGAGTAGGATGGGAAGATGTATTGTACAGTAGTAGAGTCTTGAAGGCATAGAAAATAATCTCAGTATTGTGTACCTCCACTCTCAGTTCCAGTCACATCTCAAAGAAACGATCAACTTTGTGGAGCTGGAGATCCAAGCCAAACTAGCCAATCTGGCCAAGATAAAGGCAATGATCGGCAACAAGCGGAAAGCTCTGGCAGGGGTAATGATAACTAAAGACAAGCTGCGTGCAGACAATCTGCGCCTGTACCAGCGCTGCAGCCTGCTGAGAAACAAGAAGCTGCTCCAGGATTTTGAGAAGGTGAAGGATGCATGCGAGGACCTGCAGAGCCAACTAGACATTCTCAAGAGGCAGCATGAAAAGCTCTCTGTCAAGTGTAGCACAGTAAAGAGCAAGCTGAAGCAGAGCAGGCCACTGCAGCATTGTGTATAACACAGTTGAACACACACGTGTACACGTATATACACAAACATGCTGTATGCTCTTTGTGCAGAACTAAAATAAAAACAGTACACTGTTATATTTGAAAATAGTGCTGTGCCTTTTATATTTGAAAGTTGACAAAATATCTGATATATGTGTGTTTGTGTGTGTGTGTGTCCGTCTGTGTGTGTGTATGTTACTTTCCAGGGAATAAAATTGTCTGTACATGTTTAAAAAATGTCAGCATAAGAAGTCAGTATAACTTTGGGAAGGAAGATTATGTTCCAAACACAAGTCACTCGTTGTCTTCCAGTGAATCAAATAAACACATCAGTATAATGGATTGTAATTGACATGGTGTGCCAGAATTGTACGTTTAGTATTCATGTTTGAAGAATTACATAACTTTTGCTCTCTTAGCCTTCATCTTTATTCAAGGCTTTATGACTTATCTTGGGATATGCATCAAACCTTACCAATGTACTGCTAGTCAGATTCTCTCCACCTAGTTCCACAGTTAAATTGTGCCAGATTCTGACATCGTTGTGCGATTCAACACAGCTGGCATGTACACTATTATAGCTGTAATTAAGGGAGCCACGCTAAAGACCACAAATTACTGAAGAAAAGATATCTGACATTTAAGGAGAGAGACTCAGAGCTGAGTCCTACTTAGAGAGCAGCTCCGCGACTTCTTCATCCAAAAGTTCAGTAGACAGGCGAATCCCAAAGTTACAATCATCTATGTTATGCTAATTTTTGCTGTTATGACTTCAAAACCATCCCCAGTCTAACCAATTTCTTAGGGTTTGCCAGTAACAGTAGTTGACCATAGCATAAAGATAATGTTTTGTTCTGTCCTATTTGTTGACATGTTGAAGCTCATTATCTTAACGAGCAGGGTCCAGCGTTGATCTGTCGGTTGCAGACCACATCTCTACCAGCTCCATTCCTGAGTCACATGCTATCAAAAGCTAGCTCCTGCTATCACTGCAATGAGCAGGGTGCTCCAAGTTGAAGGTATATAGAGGCAGCATTGAGCTTTTTGTGGAGTACTGGTCATGCAGTAGTGACATGAGAGCATCTCTCTCTTTCTCTTTCTGTCTTTTTTCAGTTTGTTGGAGGTCCACTATGACAGTGTAACTGTCCATGGTGCTCAGTGATGTCAGTGGAAACACTGATTGAAATAGGCTACAAGTTGATACTATTCTTTATCTGAACATGGTGATTACAATTTATAAAATGTCACCTGCACTTTCAATTTGTTTTTGCAACTACCCTCTCAGCCCTCTGGTGATTCCATCTGTTTCTCTATATTACCTGCAAAGAATTAAATGTTGCTGTACTAAGAGAACAAGTCATTAGAAACCAGCACTATGGACAATCACTTCCTAGAAAAATGAATACCTAACAATTTACGTGTTCAAAAAATTATGGGGAGTTAGAGTATAGCATGCGTCATCCACAAGTTACACAAGTTATGTTTTAAATCCTGACCACATTAACAGTAACAAGCAGAGCAAATCATGTGCAAGCTCTTATCATGTTCATATAAATGGCCCACCATGCCTTCTACATGCACACTGCTTCCCCCACATATGCCAAAGGTCTGTAAAAATCTAATAAGAATGATGTATACGATATGCAATATTATAAATATGTATCCTTAAAAATACTTATAGGTAATGCTTGAAATAATATGTAGCATAGAAGTAGCACATAACCTTTTGTACTAAATTATAATACTTTTTAATAGCCATTGTAAGAAATGTTCTTTTAAGAACACTGAATAAATTATCTCTAAATCCTCATAGTGATCACAAATATAGATGCTCTGAGGAAAAAAGTCTCTGTACCTGTCCTGGGCTCTAGGATAAGCAGTTAAAAACTTTGGCTTCATCAGGGTTTTTAGTAACCAATCCAGAAACCTCTCTTCCTGCTTCTAAATTATTTTGCATGTCAAAAAATACAAAACAAAACCAGCAGTAAAAAGTTATCCTGACCATGGCATGTCAATCCCACAAAGAAGCATTTGCAGTGCTAGTTCACATCATATACAACTCATTCTTAAAGAGGGTTTAGTATTAATAAACTATGGCTTCTGATATTGATGCTGTGGGCCTCTGAAGAGGGAAGCATACTTCACATCTTACAGCCCTTCCTTCAGAGGCAGCCATTTTGGTCTTCAGCTTGGCAGCATACTGCTGTGCTGTTGAGCTGCCCTCCTAAGTTGGCTTGATTGTAACACCCTCTTTATTTTTTAGAGCAGAGTGAAGGAAAATAGAAAGTCATCCTGTTTTCTCCCTCAGGAATGCTTTGCTAGCCAGCAGATGACAAAAAGCCCTCCCTTGAGCAATGCTAATGGTTGTCACACTGCTCAGCCGACATCTGTTCTAGGTTGTCTTGCCAGTAGGGCCACTAAGTTCCTCTGGACGACACAGCTTCCCTGGTAGAATAAAACATCAGGCACTTTTTCTGATGTTATCCTCCAGTTGTTTGCGACTCTGCTTTGAGATTGAATGGCCCACTAAAGCCTTGCAGTGTGTAAATTGGTTTCTGCATCTACCTGGTGCAAAACCAGTGCAGGCCTAACTTTAAATTGAATACTGCTTGCTGCAAGCCAGTGTGAAATTGGTTTTGAAGATTGTGTTCAGACTCTGTTCTGATCCTGGCCATGTTCAGCTCACAAGCATAACATGCTGCACTCGAATGCTCACTTCAGCTTCTGAGTCCTCCTTGAACCCGTGAGCCACTCCTCACTGCACTGAGGAGCCTCTGAGTACAAACTTTCTCATCTTCACTTCTGCAGACCTCTAAAATGGCTAGTGACAGGAAAGATTAATGTTATATAAAAGTTATACAAGTGAGTTTTATAATATTTTGCTGGGCAGGAAATTGTTATAGTTTCCAAATTTTGTCTTAACAGTTACTCTTCATGCTTATCTTTATGATCTAGTTGGAATCTTGCTAGTTAACTAGATAGGTTAGCTAGCAAGACATTTGGACAGATTCAAATCCTTGTTTTTCACTGGAAAGTCATTAATTCAGCCACAGCACAAACACATCAACCAAAATTAAACATTGTCAATGTGCCACATTTTTGTTGTGGCTTAACACTAATGTGTGTTGTCACTTAATGATGTCTTCTCTAATTTCATCATTTTTGCTTTGCAGTTGCTGTTGTGTTGTGAATCTGGGCAGCTGTTCAAAGAGTAGGATGAGGCTTAGAAGTTTTCAAGATTCTTTATTGTTG
Source organism: Electrophorus electricus (assembly GCF_041902795.1). Classification (NCBI taxonomy): domain Eukaryota; kingdom Metazoa; phylum Chordata; class Actinopteri; order Gymnotiformes; family Gymnotidae; genus Electrophorus; species Electrophorus electricus. The sequence continues at coordinate 12,617,572 of NC_137497.1, read as the reverse complement.
TTTTGTTGAATTACAAAATAGCTGAACAATTTCTCTAAAGTTGCTGCTCGTTTCCTTTTACCCCACAACCCATCTGTTGAACAGAAACAACAAAGTCCATCAACTCACTTGTGGCAAGTCCAGACACTCTGACACAGTTCTCTGGTGGGGCTTTATTTCATCCATTTAATTCTTTCACTTTTTCCCCTGACATCTTGAATGCAGACAGACTTTCTGCTTTATTTAGATACTCATTCCATTGAGCAACCTTCAGGTCTGTGCAAACAATCAGAGGGAAGCAATGTCCAGCAGCAGGATAATCAATGTTTGTTTTGTAGCCACGCTTCCATGGTTGGCACACACCTGCACAGGGTTTACTGTCTGTCTACTTAAACCCCTGTCAGTGTGTGCACCGTTGTTGGTCATTGTCTCTAGCTTAGTCTCTTGTCTAAAAAATACCCATTGCAAGTAACGTCTGTGTTTGTTTTCACTGTTTCCGTATTATGTGTAGATCGTTAGTGTTAAATGTTTAATAATGTTCACTGTTATAGTTGTATGTGATTGCCACCTGTGTTTTCTGTGTTTAATGTTAATAAATGTTTCACAAATTCAAGGGAGTCTGTGTGTCCTGGCCCAGGCCTTATGGCGCTCAGGCCAGCAGCAACATTACAGAATGACCAACCACCACAGGACACTTACTCCCTCGGCAAATGACGGACTTCCTAGCAGGAGGTGTATGAGTTAATGTCTAAATGTAACATTCATAACCATTTTTGTCTACCTTGTGTTAATGTTAAAAATCGTTAGTGTTAAGTGTCTCTATGTTCACTGTTTGTGTTATATGGAATGCCACTATAGTCTTTATGTTTTATGTAAATAAATGTTTGTCCACGTCGAGAGAGTCTGTGCATCCTGCTCCACACCCTTCGGCACTCGCGTTACACTGAGAGGACACAGAATCTCTATACTCCCTTATGTTTTATGTTATTAATATGTCTAATTCAATGTTAAACCTCTTTTCCCTGTAAACACTCTTTTTATTACCTCAGTATATACATAGGTTGTGTATATACACAATAAGAACACAGTATATATACGTATATACACAAACACAAGGTATATATACACAAGTACAAACACAAGGTATATATACACAATTACAAGTGAGAAAAACATGTGAGAACAATGAAGTAAGGCAGAGAATACCAGACAAGGGGCGACAGAACTGGCATCAAATAATGTTCTAATCATTCTTTAGGGAATCTGTCAGTCACATATGTACAGTATCTTCCAATGAAAATTCACAAAAATCAGCCTTTGTGTACTGTTATTCACGTCACACATATCTCACTCATATGTATTTCGGTTGTGGGCCTCACTGAGCTTGACAACATAGGTTTTTCTGCAGTTGTCAAACTTTTCAAGCTGGTTGTAGACATTGCACCTAATCTGTGAACTTTTCAACAGTATGAAACAAACTGGTCTTTTTTCTGTTGTGTTTAGCTTCACTTTTTGTTGCTCAATTGGCTAAAACTCAACAAAGGGAAGTATGATTGTGACCCAGTCTGAAAGACTGTCAGAGATAAATAAGGGCTGATATATCAGTACAAAATTGGGCTTATGTAATGCTTAGACATCCACGGTCAAATTGTTTTCTCAGTCATTAATTGCTGTTCTCAATGTCTTGTCAACTTGATGTTGTATTATGTGTTTGTTTTCTGCTACAGAAGAAGCTGACAGATTTGGCCAGTGCAGTGCAGAGAGAAACTCAAAAGGATCCACCTGTCACTACAGAGGACTTTCATATTGTGGTTGGTAGTGTTTTTAACTATGAGATATGGTTTTGGTTACACTGAAGCATAGTAATATTAAAGCTTGTTAAAGTATATAATATTTCCTATTTCCCATTCTGGCCTTATACTAGTAGCTACTTAAAAATATTAACACACAAGTAGATTATATTTCTCCTATAATTAGATGATGAGTTTTGCACATAAAAAAGCATGTAAAATGTGTCTTTTATGTATATGGTGTAACATGCCTATTTTATATGTAAGAGCATCTTCAAAAACACTAAGATAGTACAAGAACATGTGGCCACTGAGTCAGTGAGTTAACTGAACTCCTCAAAAATCTAAACTTCAATGAATTTTTCAAACCATGGCACTGCAGATTAAGAGTACCTTTGTTGGCCAGAAGAGGGATTGTTGACACATTGACTATATGATTAAAGAAATGAGTAAAGAAATTAATTTTAGCTTGCATCTGTGGTATCTGAGTTACTGGCATTTTTGAAAAAGGTCAGAAGTGTCTATCACTGAAAAAACAGGTAAAATATATTGGTGCCAAAATAAGACCAATAATAAGACACATCACTCTCCGACATCTACATATCCATTAGTGCTAACACCAAGTGATAGCAGTGCACATACACCATAACTGTATTTAAACAGGTTGTCAACAGCTGCAACAGTTGACAAAAAAAAAAAAACTACTGATAGCCTATAGATATGGTGTACTTAATAAATACCTCTGGCAGAGAGAGAGAGAGAGAGGGGAGATTTTAAGGTAACTGATGTAAAAGATGAGGATCTGGAGCTGGATTCAATTTCTGGAGTGTTCGCTGTAGTGTATAAAGAACTATACGAGCCACTAAAACAAGGCTTTGACATGTCTGAGATTCTGAAGCAAACATATGAGAGATATACTACAAGACAAAGAGCAGTTCCACTGTACAACCACCAGGGGTGCTTTGTCATAAAAGATTACCGAAAGGGCCACCAGGGGGGCGAAACGGCTCTGGAGGGGCCCTGGACTGGCCACAGAGAAGATTGACCCCCAACCATAAAGCTGAAATAATAACAAACTTCTATGTCTGTTATTTTAATTGTCCTAAAACTCTGAACATTTATGTGATATGCAAGCAGCCACATTTAAACCTGGGTTACACACAGGTGAAATGATCACAGAATGGTGAGAGCGATTGACAAGCTCAGTGTGTGAAATCTGAGACTCACACAAGTATGTCCATTGAAAAGACAATAGCATTCTCCACTCCACATACATGTATGTTTCTAGGGGATTATTAAATGTTTTTAGTGTAAGGGTCTTTAGTTGGTTGCTCATTCTAAGTGCAGCAGACCCCTTCTGTCTCCTGTCTTTCTCTCTATGAGGACAGAGAGTAACACCAACTCTGGAGACCAGAGTCAGCTGTAGAAAGAGAAGCTCTGGGCTATTAGTAGCAGAGGGAAGGTATTTATAGGGTTAAGGTCTAGACAAGGTCATAGGGACTATAAGGCACAGAGCTCATTGGGGGCAGGTGGAGATTATCTAACTGCTACCAGTGGTCATTCTGTGGCCAGTCCAGGGCCCCTCCAGAACCATTTCGCCCGCCCCCCCGTGGCCCTTTGGGTGGCATGCAATCTCATCTGCACCCTCCCCAGTGTTCCCGGACCCACAGTTCACCCAGAACACAGAATCTGCACAAATTCCTGTCCCAGGTGACCTGTGACCTCTCCGGCAAGGAGGCGGGACTATGGGATAGAGGGTCAGGTTGTTTCGCATGTTAAGGAGCCATGTGCAGTTGAGCATGCATGTCAAGTAGCCATGTGTTTCATGTTATTAGACTGTTTTTTCTTTTAAATCTGTGTGTAATTATATTCATTTTTAATCATGATTAAGATTGCATACAAAAATTCAGACATTCAACAGAATGTCAATTTTATTGTCTTCATATTGTTTTTGCACATTTTAAAAAATATATCCCATTATTATATATATATATTGTTAAAAGTGGATGTTCATTCAAGAATAAGATTAATAATAATAACAATAATAATAATGCTGCTGACTTAATTGAATGTTAATTGAATTAAGTTAATTTAACCGAATCATTTATACACAGGAAACTAAACTTGTTTATTGTTCATCAAATAAATAATATCAAAATAACAAGTGCATCTTTTGTAAGAATGTGTCTAATTACCAACAGGTTATTCACTTTAATAAAGTGGTTTAAAATCAGTGCCCATTCACTTTGTGAAGTACAAAGCGGAATAAGTCAGTGCTCATTCACTTTGTGACGTATAATATAATATTGAAGTGCTCATTCACAACACACAGAATAAATAATGAAAATTGGAATAAATATAAAACTATGTACAACTATTTACAAAGGGGTGAGTGGGGTGGTCAGCAGATCAGACCCTGTCCAGCATCTCCTCAGTCTTCCCCGCTGCTGCCGCACAGAAGTGCACCCCACGAAACCTGCTGTGGCCAAACTGTCTGGTCTTGGGTTTGCAGGCCTGGTGTTCGTGTCTGCGCCGCTTTGGGGGGGACGGCCTGTCCATGCGCAGTGGCAGCAGAGGCCTCTGCCTTTTTCTTCCAACACCACGCTGTGGTCTGGAGTACTTCGGGCCCAGCTAGTGCGGCAGGGGCGATGGTGGCAGAAGCCGCATCTCCTTCCGGACCAGAGCTCCTCGGGGTATCACCAGGAGGAAGAGGAGGCTGGCCTCTGACACGCTGAGAAGCCTGCCCAGACACATCCTGCTGGATGTTAAGGTCAAAAGTCGGGTGCTCGTGAGTTAGACGCTCCGGGTGCTTACTCAGCGCGGGAGGGCGAGGTTTCAGGGCCACCATGGGAGTGTTGGCACATTCTATTCCTGTTTTTTCTTCCTGGCATTGTACCTGTAACAAAAAATGCAGCCCAGTCTATTAGTGCTCAGCCTGTATAGTCCACAGTGACAATAAGGTCAATATAAAACCTGGTAAACTCACCACTGGGTCAGTGTCTGCTGATTCAAATCAAAAAGTTGAATACGAGTCTGGGCCATGAGGCCGGGGATGCTGAGGACTACGTCCCAGATGACACTGTAGTCCCTCATGACAACAACCCACCTTTTCACCCTGACCCCGACGATGGTCTGACCAGCCAGGTGAAGTCGACAAAGCGCCAGGTACATGGCCTGGACAAGGTGGCTGACGCTGGGCCACTGAGCAGTCCAATTCTGTCCAAAAGGTAACGAGAGGAAGAGACATCGTGCGCACGCACGTCTGTGGAGACAAAATACAACATGCGCACGCATAAATCTTTGACAGGCTACTTAGTTGAATCCCTAGTCAATACCCAAACTGTAGAAAGAAGAACACACACATCAGTGCCACATATAGAATAGTACCGACACGGTCGCGGTTTGCTTAGTGAACACTTACAATGAACGCGGTACACCGCTACACGTCTGCAATACAGACAATACAGACAATACCGCAATACGGTCGATCTCGAGTTGTGAAGCACCACTTCGGACACGCATGCAAGCTAACTGGGTGCATTTAATCATCCATTTTAATGTCATCTAGCCAGACAGTCAGACACTCTGAATTTTACATAGAAATGACCGAGACGAGCGACCGATTTAGCGAGCGAGCTCGGTCGGTCGGTTGTGCCTGCTAATTTCGCCCATTAAATCTCACTTTTACATTCTTGACGTGCATAGACGGGGAATAAAAGCCAGGTAAAGAACCAGAGCGTAAAACCTACCGAAAACGGATCGAAGGGCTAAACTTCAAACAACAGGAGAAACCGGCTGTGCTGATCTCCACTGTAATCCGGAGACAGTCAGCTGGTGTTCGGCACCTTTTCCAGTCACGCTAGTTTACTAGCTAGTTGGCTAACGTACGACAGCTTTCTTTCAGAGTAATCTAACAAAGCGGATGTGTTCAGATTCCACTCATAAATAATGAATAAAATGTACTAAAGGTCATAAAGACGGTGAACTACCATGGCGTTGTTCAAGCATAACCCACTAATGCTAGTATTCAAGAAAACTACTGAAAACACATCTGCTAATGTTGATTTCTAGCTAACGCTAGTTTAGCTGCACTGTAGCTACAGTACAGTACAGCATTGACCTGTTCCAGCCTCTCCATCTGTATTTCTCTCCAGTGTCTTGGCTGTTTTGTTTTGTTTTTTGATGATTTTTGCCCTGGTTTTCTCTCTGAACTGTGAACTCTCTTCTTCTTTGTGTATTGTGTGGAGGAGTGTCAGGTGCTGTGCTGATCTCCACTGTCATCCGACTCCAAACACACCTGTACCGGCGTCTCCTCATTAGAGGCGCAGACCTGAATGAACTCCAACGTCCACGAACGCTCCACCTTTACTGTTGATGGTTTATATGAAATTCACAAAGAGCTGTTTGTCCAGAAAATATGAATGTGTCTGCTTAATATAAGTATGCACAATATATAAAAATATTTCGATGTATTACTCATTGCATTGTTAAGTTTAAAATCTTGTACACTCGATGAGAATCTGGAATGCCATAAATTCCACTATAACAAATGTAAAGGGGACACATCCGGTTTTAATTGGACCAAAATGCCGAAGAAATTGAGGAAGTTGATGGAGGGCAAAAAATAAAAAGAAACATTTAAAATGTACAAAGTGGCTGCAAAATAAGAAAGTACTACAAAGAGATTAAACGCGATCTTTGTCATCACAAAATGAAACTGCACAACAGCGACTGCTGGGACTGATGTGAATGGTAGGCTAACGAGCTTACTTAGATTTTTTAGTGTAACTTTAATTTACAACGTATAGGTGGGAGCAGCTAACACACGCAGGCTTATATGTCTTACTTTATACAACAAGTGTGGACTGAGTGGCCATTTGAACTGTAATCAAACAGATTTTTTGTTCAGCACATCTAGATACTTTCTGCAGTGTGGAAATACTTTAATGGTGCAACCGCAAACATCCATGTGTAACAAGCAGGTTAATTGGTTTTATTCAAATCAAGTAAATTGTTTGATTAAAAGAAGCAAAATAACAAGAGCAGTTCATATGACCAAATTAACTTAATTAACAAATAAACTTTACAATTTTACTGAGTACATTCAATATCTTACTAAGTGTTAAATACATTTATTCAGTTATTTAATCAATTTAGCACCATTATGTCCCTTCAGGTTTTCTCAAGTTTCTTGTCAAAGTTGTCTAAGAAAGTGAGAGAGGCTTGTGTGGTGGCGATGGAAGAACTCAGAAGAAGGAAAGGAGGATACAGACAGTTCACTGTCATAGATGAGAGTAACTTCAGGCATAAAAGAAATGCAGGTGCATCTTTTATGTGGGTATAGAATTTTGTATACTCTTAATAATGTATAATGGACACACAAGTCTTCATGCTTCATACCTTTAATTCTTTCATCTTGTTAATAGTTCTTAATGAATGTAATAATGCTTTACTTTTTATGTTACACGGTATGGAAGAGGGCGGATGGCCGGGCGTTGTGGAGGAGGCAGTGGGTCTCTGGGATGCTGGGTGAAAATGCTGTCCACACTAAACAAAGACAGCCAGTTCTTCACCTAGTTCAGAGAAGGTCCAGAAGGGAACTAGTGCCACTTATCATTCAGCATGTAAGGAGGCGATCCACAATCCTCAGTGGTGAGTGGCGTGTCTACCGGCAGGCTCTGTCTCAGCTTGGCTACAGACATTACACAGTTAACCACAGTATATCATACATGGATGCTCCTACAGGGGCTCACACGCAGAATATAAGGAGGGGCTGGAGAATATACAAGGAAACTGTTTGGAGGCTTAGAGGTAACCGGAGATAGAAATGTATGAACGGCTAGCAAAAAACACAATAATGGTCCTCTAGGACGATTCATTCATGATCTTGGAAAACTCCATGAATGAGAACTCCTACTATTGCATATTTATTAACAAGCACATTAGTCTGAAGACATCAAGTCTTTTTTTTAATGTGTGTTTTATAAAATATTACCAAGTAATTTATACATTTCTTAACAGACAACTTCAAATGATAAGTTTATTTGAAAGTGTGTCGTTTATAAATGGCCTACAGACATTTATAGATATTCGTGTATATTGAATAGTTTTCACCTTAGCGGCTGTAAAATGCTACAGACAATTTCTATATGACAAGTAATTTAGAAACTACAGCTGCTGTTTGTTACTGTTTAACAAATAATTTGTATGACTACACTTTTTAATTATTTTAACAGGTTCACAAAGATTCTTAGGAGCCAGGATTAATAAAGCTGTCATTTTAATAATATATTAACTAATGGTGCATATCCTCTGAATTCCTGAATTGGTCACCATTAATTCTGAAATTGTAACATACATATTTACATTAACATTTAAGGTGTTTAGCAGACTCTCTTATCCAGAGTGACTTTGTTGTGCATAACACAATAGCATATTTCATAAATGCAATTAAAACTTTTTTATTTTTTAATAAGATTTAATAAGTGCAAAACTAATGTTCAGGTAAGTGCATCTTCAGTCAGCGTATGAAGACAATGAGGGACTCTGGTGTTCAGACAACCAGAGAAACTTCACCACCTGCAGGGCTACAACAAGGAGTCTTGATGCTTGTCTTCCAGGCCTCTTAAAGGATGGAGGTTAAGCAGGTTGCACCTGAAGCTCCACTCCACTGGTCCACTTGTTATTCTAGGAAAAACGACCTGCCACCTAAAGCCCCTGGAGCCCCAACTCCAAACCCTACACACAGTAACCTAACAACATTCTGAACATTTACTTTAACTAAATGCAGTTCCATTGTTCCTGCACGTATGCAATGGCACAATTAATTATCTAATAAAGAATAACGCTTAAAAACCCAATTAAGCATAACATCTGACTTCCTGATCTGTTCATGATCAGATAATTATGAAGTGAGAGCTTAGATACATCTTATAAATGATTACTAATATATTAATTCATGATGAATAACACTAACTCATTAGTTCATGATTAGTTCATTATGAATTACAAGCATATAAATGCTCTATAAACTATCGTTATTATAAAGTGTGAGCCTTAAATGCTTCATGCCCTCTCCATTCCCTCTTCTCTGACCTGTCTCCCAGATGCAGGGACGAACTAACACTCTTGCTTTCTTCAAACACAGACTGGACTCATTTATTTGTGGAGTATTTTAAGATGATTTGTTTGTACAGTATTTAAAGAGTACTTATTTGTGGAGTATTTAAGAATATTTATTTATGGACTATTTTAAGAGCATTTATTTGTAGAGTATTTTAATCCTGCACATATGGAAATATCATTGCAATGGTCCACTAGTAAAGACACACGGATACACTCCTAGTGGATACAAAAGAAAAGGTATTTATGGGCTCTCAGTAGTCCAGTGCAAACAAAAAGCCATATCCAATAAAAAACAAACAAAAATATTCAAAAAAAGGAAAATGCAGTATTTACAAGTATTTACAAGTTCAAGGGGAAAAAATCCAGCAATCATAAATTCTCCAACATCAATCAACTTCAAAACACAACTCTAGTGAATTTTCCCTTAGAAACATATATAAGGAAACATCACCACAGGAAATTATGTGACATCACTTCCTTTCTTTGGGAAGGAAAATTCCCCATAAAAGTCCCCTTCAGCACAGGCTACAGTTTCTTTTCACTCTAAAACAACATGGAAGCTTCTCCACAAAAGTAATCACAGGTAAGTTAATTTTTCTCTTTATCTACTTTGTTTTACCTACTTAGTTAAAATAAATAAACTTTCCTGGCAAGATAAACATTAAACTTAAACTCCAGAAATAAAATTATAAGAACAATATTTAATCTCAAATACTTACAGTACCTTTCTCTAATGAGTGTGGGGAATCATACGTGACATCCCTCCGCCCAACACAAAACAACCCATGTTGAGTTTCATGATAAAGTCCTCAGGAACGGCTGTGGAAAAAACTGTACTGATACATTGGTCTGGACTCAACCCATGTATCACTCATTCAGGAATCTGAAATTGGCCTACCAAATTATAATCTGACCTTCCACCTTTACGTTTCTGAAAACGGCTCCACAGCCATGGGTGTCCTGGCCCAGGAGCATGGTGGCAGTTATCAACCTGTGGCCTACCTTTCCAAACCTTTTGATTCGGTCGTTCAAGGCATGCCGGCCTGCTTACGCGCCGTGGCTGCCTCTGCCCTGCTGGTCACTGACGTAGAGAAATTGGCACTGTCTCATCCAATGGTTCTTCACACTTCACATCAAGTTATTACTATTCTGAATAACATTCAAACACAGCACATGACAGCACAGCAACGTTCAGGCCTTGAGGCCATCCTCTGTGCCACTCGGAACTTAACCATTAAATCACACATGACCCTGCGCTCACCTAGTCTGTTACAATCATTTTTGACATCGCTAAATCATTCTGCTGACTCTGTGCCCCATGACTGCATGGAGGTTATCCATGAGTCCTCTAGCATGCGTTCTGAACTTTCTAGCACGCTGCTGGAAGGCGGCTATCACATTTTTGTAGATGGCTCATGTTTTAAACCGTCTGACTCTGAAATTGTCTGTGGTTATTCTGTCTGATTTCTGCGTAACCTCATTTGGGAGGCTCACTCTGTCCTTTACAGGTCTTCTCAAGCAGCTGAACTAATGGCATTGACCAGGGCCTGCCATCTATTCCAGGATCAGTTTGTCACCATATACACTGACTCCTGTTATGCGTTTGGGGTTGTTCATGACTTGGGTAAGATTTGGCACTCCAGGAGGTTCCGCAGCTCAGACGGTAAACCCATATCTAATCCAGGACTAGTCTCTGCACTTTTGTCTGCATGTACACTACCAGCTCGGCTGGCTATCGTAAAGGTCAAGGATCATGACACAACCTCTGAATCTGAGCACAAAGTGGTCAGCAGTGTTGTGAGATCAGAATGATGCCCAGTGCCACCACCAAATTGTCACCATTTGAGGTAATTTATGGTAGACTATTTACCACCCCATGTGCCAGAGGTAACCCAGGTGTTTCTCTTTGAGGTGACATGGACGTGATCCTGGTTGACTACACCAAAATGTTGATTGAGAAATTGAACAGTCCTCAGGCACCCAACGCAACATTTCTGCTACACATTTGACTCCTGCAAATTAGCTGACAAACAGTTGCAGATATTCTTTTTAGCGTTATTACCTCAAAGTTTGAGAGTGGTGGGAGTGTAGCTCAGTGCTAGAGTGCATACTTTGCATGTCAGAGGTCCTTGGTTCCATACTCAGCACCTCCAGCCTAGTTGACTGATCTTTAGAACAACTGCATGTGCTTTAGAATTTAGATATATCCTCTCTAGAAGGGGTTCATTTTGGAAGCATATACAGCTGTGCTTTATGCTGATGCTATCGATAGTGCACGATCAGCTTCCAATGACAGTTACTCATGAGTCAGAAGGCTGTCAATATTTTAGTAACTTCCAACCCTTTCAAGGCTTTTCTACTGTCAGACTTAAGGTGCAAGCTCGTGCATTGTTAAAGACCAGTTCATGACTTGCTTCTAAGGCATGATGGCCAAGTAGCAAGGTGTTAGTTTTATAAACCAAAGCCCACAGTTTCAATCCCTGTTTGTGCCTTTCAGAAGATTGTATTCATCTGAGAGCTTCAACTTTGTTCATGGAAGCCAGACAAAGATGTGCTGAGGGTAAACATGTTTCTCCAAATCTCAGGCTCTTTTCTTTCTTGTTTTCCCCTCATGCTCTCTCTCCTTAGGGAAATAGTTCAGGGACACATACTCTTGTGTCATAAGTATCTGGCGAAAAGCCTTTATACAACATCCACCACTCTCCTAGCTCACCGCAAGCAGTAAAACACACACCACTTTGAGCCGCTCTCCTCCAGTCATATACCCTTCTTTGTTTATTTGTCGTGAATGCCGCCATAGCTTCAACGACCGGTGCAGTTGATCCAGTTTGGGTTAAAGATGATGGGTGTATCACATGAGCTTCATAAACCAGATGTTTCGACTCAAACAAACTGCACCTTGTTTAGTCCATTAATAAAACAAGATGTGGTCTTGACTGCATGGGCCTTAAAGTCTTGCCATGGTCCTCGTCTGAGAACGGAGGTCCATACAGAGATCCATAATAGCTGATGCTTTGTGGATAATTCCTGCCAGACTACTGGCTAGTGGAGTTGATGACAGATCTCACACTGGAGCTCTGCATTTCTGACAGGGTAGTCAGGGCAGTTTGCAATGTATCATTACAGTACACTGGAAAATAGAGAGCTTAGATCAGTGTAGGGGTGAATAGAGGGCTTAGATCAGTGTAGGGGTGAATAGAGGGCTTAGATCAGTGTAGGGGTGAATAGAGGGCTTAGATCAGTGTACTGGTGAATAGAGCGCTTAGATCAGTGTACTGGTGAATAGAGGGCTTAGATCAGTGTACTGGTGATTAGAGGGCTTAGATCAGTGTAGGGGTGAATAGAGGGCTTAGATCAGTGTAGGGGTGAATAGAGGCCTTAGATCAGTGTAGGGGTGAATAGAGGGCTTAGATCAGTGTAGGGGTGAATAGAAGGCTTAGATCAGTGTACTGGTGAATAGAGGGCTTAGATCAGTGTAGGGGTGAATAGAGGGCTTAGATCAGTGTAGGGGTGAATAGAGGGCTTAGATCAGTGTACTGGTGAATAGAGGGCTTAGATCAGTGTAGGGGTGAATAGAGGGCTTAGTTCAGTGTAGGGGTGAATAGAGGGCTTAGATCAGTGTAGGGGTGAATAGAGGGCTTAGATCAGTGTAGGGGTGAATAGAAGGCTTAGATCAGTGTACTGTGTGACACTCGTCTGTCTTCTGTAACAGCTGACCCTGATGCTTGGATTGGCTGGAATGGCCAAGTACTCTCTCAGTCAGCCAGGTGGGGTGGAAGGGCAGGGGGCAGAGGCCACAAGGTACAGGTGGAGAACGGGAGGTGCAGGTGGTGGAGGGCAGTGTTACCGAAGGCCAGCATGCAAGAATGAGAGTGAGAGAATGTGACATTGAGAGAGACAGATAGAGAGAGAGAATGTGAGAGAGTGTGTGTGTGTGTGTGTGTGTGTGTGTGTGTGTGTGTGTGTGAGCAGGAGGGAGAGAGAGTGAGAGAAAAAACACACAAACACACACACACCTGATAGTTAGACATGACATGACAGAAGAGTGAAAGGTTCATTCAGCCAATGCGAATGTTCTGCGTTCAATACTTAATTAAATCTATTTATTAACAATTTACTATTTGCCATACAGTAGACAGCTCTGCCTTGAGATCTGAAGTAAATTTATTTTTTATTTAATATAGAATGTAACGTGAAAAATAAATTCTGGTTTTAAAAAATTTCTCTTTTCTACCACTGTCAGTGTTACAACACTACCACCTGTTAGTAGATCGACTCTGGTTTTGTAGATTAATTCCTTTGTCACTTTATCAGATGCCTAAATGACAGAAAAAATACATATACCATCTGACAGCAGGTGAGTGTAAACAAGCAATGTTAACACAAACAACTCCACCAACAAACAAATATGTACAAGACAAGCCTTATAGGAGCAAAGAAACACAGAGGACCAAGGAGTGGAACTGATCGAGATGAAAATACATTTTTCAGGATTTGCTAAATTGCAGCTGTACCTAGAACAGCTTTATTGTTTTAGGATGGTTTGCACAGTTTTGGGGAGTTTTGTTGTTCTTTTTGTTTTGAATTTTTGTTGATAGAAATATCTGAATAGGGTTACAAAAAGCAGTGTGAACAGCAGGGCTCTTACACATGTTTCTTGAACTTCCTGGGAGTCCCGTAAGGATGCAAGAATTCCCTGAACACGGATGTGATGATTTAAATGAAGGAGGAAACATTTTGATCAGTTTTTTAAATCTAAATGAAGTTAGCGTAAGTTCCAGTGCGATGACAGGCCCGTTGAAAGTCTTCCTTAGAACAAGGAAACGCTTCAGTGCACTTGGAAAACCTGTCTACAATCACTAGCAAGTACTTCAACTGACCACAAGGTGGAATGTGCATAAAGTCTATCTGTAGACACTGAAAGGGATATTCTGGAGCCGGTAAGGCATCATATTTGGCTTGTGTTTTACCCTGGTTGCTTCTGGCACAGGTTAAACAGCTATCTAGGAGCAGTTTTACAGTGAGACGTTTTGCAGGAATACAAAACTGTTTTTTGAATGCTAGCCATCACTCCCCCTTTGTGCAACATGTGAAATCCCATTAAAATGATGCACAAGAAATGGAAAAATAGATTTAGGAAGGGTGACACGCCATTAGACCATTTTAATCAGGACTACAGCCCTAATCAACCCAGTGAGAGCAGTCCTGTTGTGTACTCTGAGTTTGTAAGAAACACAGATTGATATTATTCTTCACAAAGCAATGAGAAAACATGGCGATAGCTTCACACATCGAGGATATAGTGTATGGGCATGAGGGAGCATTAACAGCTGACCAACATGCGATCTCGTCCGCTAAGGCATTGCCAGTGGCCGTGTCAGACTCAGAGGTTGTGTCATGACCCTTGACCATTACGATAGCCAGCCAAGCTGGTAGTGTACGTGCAGACAAAGTTGCAGACGCTAGTCCTGGATTAGAAATGGGCTTACCTTCCAAGATACGGAACACCGGAGCACCAAATCTTATTGAAGTCATGAGCAACCCCAAATGCATAACGGGAATCAGTGTAGATCGTGACAACCTGATCCCGGAGTAGATGGCAGGCCCTGGTCATTGCTATCAGCTCAGCTGCTTGAGCAGACCAGTAAGGGAGAGAGTAAGCCTCCCAAATGAGGTTAGGCAGAGAGCAGACAGAATAACCGGTTGAAACGGTCAGACGGTTTAAAACATGGGCCATCTAGAAAAATGTGATAGCTGCCCATTTTTGATATCAGTCATGTTACGAGGCATAACCCTACACAGTTTATTACCCAGCATCATGAATGGAGCAGAAATATTCATGGGGGGATGGAGCCGTGCTCCAAAGTTTCACCCTGCTATAGAGAGTTGAGGTTAGTATAGAGGGCGGGTGTGGCATGCTGTCCGCTCCTCCTCCAGAATATGTCGGTACAGACACATTCACCTGATTAAGCCCTTCTCGAAGTGATAAAGCAATGCCTTACACAATTCCTTTGGTGTTTTTGCTTATCTTTTTTTCATTGCTTTAACATGCTCTTCCTCTCTGCAATATGCAGGATGATCCATTGCTTAAAATGATATGAAGTTTAGTTTATGGTATCATTATACAGCATATCGCTGTATTGGACACTTCTAGCTATAGCAAGCTAAGCTGTGGTTAGTTCCTACAACTAACGTGAGCTAGCTACCTGTCCGTCCATACGTTCAGTGAACAAACTCAAGAGATCCAGCTGTGCACAACCGCACTGTTTCACAATACCAAGCCAGCTTGTGTACCCCGACAATTCTGTCTACTGGCTGTGATGCTGCATTTTGTTCTGGCAGAGAGAGAGAGAGACTGGCAGACTCTCCTCCCCTCAAGGTCCGTTAGTAAAATTATTTTTTTTCATCTGGAAATCTAAGTTGCTATATAGTGCTGTGTAATGTTAAACTTAGCACAACAATGTCCTGTAGGTCACATAAATATCCTAAGTAGCCTAATGTCATAATAACAAATATGAACAGGAATGATCAACCATTACAAACAGAATGTTAAAATATTAAAAATAACGAGTTGATTACAAATCGAGTAAACATTTATAAAGTAAAACTTAAACAGAAAACCCATATTTTATCATTTAACTAATGAAAGATAGAAAATCACAACAACAAAAAACAATAACATGTTGAAAAGATCTGCACTAACATTAACAAGCATCGCTGTCACCATAGCAACCACAGCAGCAGGGGTTTTT
The DNA here is from genome assembly GCF_041902795.1 of Electrophorus electricus. Classification (NCBI taxonomy): domain Eukaryota; kingdom Metazoa; phylum Chordata; class Actinopteri; order Gymnotiformes; family Gymnotidae; genus Electrophorus; species Electrophorus electricus. The sequence continues at coordinate 12,601,926 of NC_137497.1, read as the reverse complement.
ACACAGGATACAAGGTTTCATGACATTGCGATTAGCAAAGTAACATTTTCAAAAGAAACATAAAATAAAAAATAATATCTCTGTACCTGTGATGACATATAAACATGTAAAAATTGCTTGTTAGTATGTGTGTGTCTGTGTGTGTGTGTGTGTGTGTGTGTGTGTGTATTACCCATGTAATAACAAATTGTAAGTACCAGTGAGAAGTCCCCCAAAAAAAACACATGCACAATAAATGATGCTAAAGGACTGTTCAGCTGCAGTTGATTTCTGTACATATGATACACACTGTTCTACAAGTTACACATGCTGTGGAATCATAACTCACTGTGTTGAAGTCTCTGTACAAATCTACACATTAAAGTTGGAAATCTTTGGAAACTGGGAAAGGATTTTCATGCTGTTTTCTGTGTGGTGGAGTGATACAGATGCAGATGCACACAGTATGAGTGTAATGTCTTGTGATAGTTACCCTCCACCACTGTGTGTTCATGGACTGTGTGTTTGAAATGCACATATGCTGTGTGTATATATATTTATATATGTATGTAAATTAAAACACAGGATTAACACAGAAAAGTTTGTATATTTTAACAAAGTAGGTAAAACAAAAGTATATTAAGAAAAAATGAATTTACCTGTGATTTTTTTTGTGGAGAGTCTTCCATGTTGTCTTTGAAGGGGAGCTTTATGGGGAATTGTCCTTCTTAAAGACAGGAAGTGACATCACCCAATTTCCTGTTTTTCCTTGTATTAGTTTCCAAAGGAAATTTCAAGAGTGGAGTTTTGATGTTGACTTATGTTGGAGAATTTATGATTGCTGATTTTCTTTTATTGAACTTGTATCTTGTAAATGCTAAATTCTATTTTTTTTTTTAACATTTTGTTTGTTTTTGTAGTGATTGCCAGATGAATCCTTGAAGCTTTCCATCCAATTGGTTCAAAAAAAGGTTCATATCTGGAGGCTTTATGTGCACACAAACCCCCCTGCTGGCTAAACCTTTATTGTCATTTCAACTATTTGTGAAGGATCTCTTGGCTGTTTTGCACCAGTGTCAGCATGGGAATAGTCACTGCCAACAATAGAAATAAAAACACCTTAATAGGACAGCTTAGTTTCCTGATCTAATTAGTTGTGTGTTCATGATTAGGCAGATCTGGCTATAAGGTTTTTGTTAACTAGAATTAATGAAGTTTCATTACTGAATCTATTTCAGCACCCAGTAATGTTTGTGGTTCACAGTGGTCATTTATATTTCATCTGTTTAACTCTCTCTTACATGACAATCACATATAAACAGTTAAAAACTGAGTGGCAGTGTGGAATGGGTGATGAATACAGTGGTAACCACAGAACTGTTCAGTAAATGACCTGTACAAATGTAAGTGAGCAGTAAGGAGGCGGACGCAAGTGTGGAGAAGAGCGAGATTTATTACGCGCAAATCCAAAATCAGAGTCATTGTAGCAGTCCAGGGTGATAGAGCCAACACGGAGAGTACGTGGATACATGAGCAAACAAACAAAACACACAAAGGCAAACAGGTGAAGCAGGCTATAACAAAGGCTAGGAAAAACGAAGGCACGGAGTACAAACTTAAATACATGCATATACGGGCTTTCAAAAACATTCACCAAACACAATGAACACGCAAATGCCATGAACAACCAAGACAAGGGCAAGAAGACAGGTTTTAAATACATGAACTAAACGAGGGACAGGTGTGGAAAATCAAACGAGGGGCGGAGAAAACGAAACTACGGAATGGAACTAAAATACACAAGACAGAAAACACGGAACACAGAAGCTGGGAGGGACTAGCCGTGACAACATGTTGCTATGGTAACTGGGTTTCTTTTTTTGGAGGGGAATTTATTGGTGTAGAATCATAGCTGAGGAATGGATCCTAGACCTCCGTACGAGACCTCACCATGTCAGGTGTTTATCATGAAGCACAGGGTGAAGTAGTGGTCGACCGATTCATTGGCCAATTAAATGTCTTTTTTATAATCAGCACTGGCATTGTTATTTTCCTTCCTGCCGTCGACTGAGAAGGTTGGGTGGGGGGTGAGAGGTGGGTCTTCTTTATTTTTTATTTTTTTATTACCTGTGGAGATTTTTATTTAAAATAAGTGCCCTGCTGACAGAGTACAGATATACTTAAGCAAACAGTGCAGAAAATAACCGTCATAAATGTTCATTTAAGTTCTCAATTGGTACCATTAAAAAATAGGAATTCAACAAACACTTGAATGGAAGGGCTGCTGTACATGTGGAGATGTTGATTTAAGAAAAAAATTGAAGTGGTCTCTTATTTTTTTCCAGAGCTGTATATTGTCCAGTTAAAGCACTGCTTTCTTTTCAGCCAATAGGATGGAAAATTTGTCAGTGTTCAATAGATGCTTAGAGTTGGGGTGGGTCGTCTCAAATTTTGTAAAGTAAATTTGTTGTGTTTGACTGAATGTTTCACATTCAGTGAGAAAGTGCAGCTCTGTCTCTACAGTGTCATTTTTACACTGCTGACAGAGTCTCTGTTCTTCTGCAGACTGCATGACTTACATTGGCTGGTCTGGATGGGCACGTTGTGTTCCCCGAGTCTGTACTTTGTCAACGTGTTTCTGTGTTTAATGTCATTCACTTTGTACAGGTAGTCTGCTACAGTGTACTGACATTTTAGGGTCAGATAACAGTGCATTTTGCTTTGAGCTTGTGTTTGTGTGTTCCAACGGGTTTTCTGTAGTGTTATCATTTGGTTTGGTCTGATTGTTTGTATTTCAGACTGGTCCTGGTCTGCTACAGTGTTAGTGTTTGTTAATGAACTCAGTGTCAGGGCCAGCTGTGTGAGGGGATTCTTTTGTCTGCTCATATCTTGGCACTGCAGGGCTTTATAGTGGTACCAGTAGTAGTGAGCATTTTTTAAGTATAGCCAGTATTCAATAATCCTTTTTTGAATTTGAAATAATAGTGTAAATTGGCCTAATTCAGCTGTATAGGCATTATTTGTTGTTTTCCTGTGCACTTTCAGGATATTTTTACAGAATTCAGAGTGCATAATTTCAGCTGGGTGTTTGTTCCATTATGAGTAGCCCTCACACTTCACAACCATATAGCAGAATTGGTTGTATAATAGACTGGAATATTTTGAGCCACATTTAAATTGGTATTTGAATGTGAATTTGACGTTTGATTGCATAGAATGCCCTGCTTGCTTTCTCTCTCAGTTGACTGGCTGCTGGATTGAAGTTTCCAGTTGAAATAATCTTTAATCCTGAGTAATTATAATTTGTACAGGTTTCTAGCGTTTGTGTCCATAATGTGAAACTTGTGTGGTGTGTTTGCTTGAGATCTGGCTCTTTTTGGAAAATGATGCTTTTGGTCTTTTTCAGGAATTTTATACTTCTGTGTTTAATCATTTCATTTCAAATGCCATCAGACACACTTGCTTTTTTTTGGTTTTAAGAATAGAAATTTGATTTCTAAGTTCCTGCTCAGTAATGGGTGAGTCCAAGGGATTCTAGAAGTCTTTTATTGGTAGTTCTAATATATTAAATTTTTCAGTTATATGCTTTTGTTCAGGTCTTGTATTTTTGAGTAATTGATTGTAAAGAGATTTAATATGTGTTATCCAATATGTGTTTTGAAAAGCCAATTCTTCTTATTTAGATTTATTGAGAGTGTTCAAGAAATGTGTCTAAAAGTGTTTGAATTTCTTGAGAGTTGATTGCTTTCTGGAACTCCTCTGTGCTGTTTTGGGCCCATCTGTATCGTCTCCTGATATTAAACAGCTGACTGGTCAGTGTGGGTGCAGCACTGTTAGTCTCTGTCCTACTAATGAACACAGTGATTTGGCTGTGATCAGACAGAGAGGTTAGTAGCTTTACAGTGAATGTACTGAGAGAGAAAGGATCTAAATCTGTTATCATGTAATCCACTGTATTGCCAAGAGGTGAGCAAAAGGTGGATCTCCCCAAAGAGTCGCCTCATAACCTACTGTTGACAATGTACAGACCCAGATTTTGTCAGAGCTGCAGGAGGTCTTTTCCATTCCTGTTTACCTGTGTGTCAGAATGATATCAGGAAAGAAACATTTCCTTGTATTAACAGCCCTGTGGACCTCGAGAAATGTGTACTTTGAAAATGATCAGAACATTCTTGGAAAATACAAAACATGCAAAAGGGGTTCGGGTAGAAGAGGACTTTCCAGATCTGGCAGGATTTATACAGTCTTTTCAGTGTTTGAGAAGCAATTTATAGGAGGAAGGTTTTACTGATCTAAACCTGCAACTTAACGATGAAGGTAAGAAGATTGCTTAATTTTTGTGTCACTTTTTTGTTTAGATTTAATGTTCATTTTCAAAATGAGTGTGTGCGGTGTGGCAACACTTAATGGGGCCGGGGATGTGAATAAAAGAACACAGTTTTTTCAGTTAATCAAATTTAAAGGAAATAATGTAGATTTTGCTCTATAGTGATAGACAGAATGAAGCAGACTGGCCGAGAGAGTGAGAAGGTAAAGCCTTCCTTAGTCACAACAGTACCATGTCTGGGGGCGTGGCTGTGTCATGTCTGGGGGCGTGGCTCTGCCCCTTCCCAACAGCTGGGTTCCACTATTTGTAGTGGAGGATATTGATGCTCTTAAAGTAAAAAAAAAACAAAAAACGAAACTAGCTGACCTGCTTGGGGTAAAGGTACAGGGGGCCCTGGTATGTTCTCCTTTTCAGAACATGACACAGATGTACTCTCTGTCCAAGTTTTTCTTTGGTTTAGAGCATAAACATGGTCAGAGCAGATGGATACATGCCTTGAAGTCTGGTACTGTACTCTCAGATCCTGTGGAGATTTGAAGAAGAGCAGCACAGTTTAAACTACGCTGTATACCAGCGAATATAGATCATACCAGGAGTTGGAAAATATTTACTTAGATGGTTCCCCTCAGGTAGAAGAAGAGGCTGTATTGGGTCTCGAGGGGCCAATGTCCCTGGTGGAGTTGCAGGTTCCCCTTCAGAGCATGGAGGGTGGGAAAGCCCCAGGTATTGATGGACTGCCAGTGGAGTTTTACAAATCCTTCTGGTCTGTGGGTGGAAAGGATGTGCTGAACAATGACAGTCTCACAAAAGGAAGCACTCTTTATTTGTGGGTATAATTACACACAGAAGAAGAAAGCACAATGTCAACTTCTGAATTTAATAAGTTGGCAGTGTGGCTCAGTAGGAAGTGTTTGAGGGTCAGAGTGACAGTAGTATTGTAAAGGTGGTGAAGAGTCATATAGTGTTAGATTTTAAGTTTTATTCTGCTATGAATGATATGACTACTTTTGAAAATATTTGGGGTTACAGTGATGTTTTGTGAAAGATGAGGGAGTGGATTTTGGTGTTTCTTTAAATTTTCTTTTTCCTTTTTGAAATTGTATGGTGTGTTTGAATGTGCTTGTATATAATTGTTTAATAAAGTTTATTGAGAAATCTGAAAATTTCTCTCTGTCCTTCTCCATCTGGGTCCCCATAGGGCTCTCTCCCTCTCTCTCTCTCTCTCTCTCTCTCTCTCTCTCTCTCTCTCTCTCTTTCTCTCCTCTTCTTCATCTTGAGTTCAGGTTTCCAAGCTGCTCTTTCTTTCTCTCTCTCTCTCTCTCTCTCTCTCTCTCTCTCTCTCTCTCTCTCTCTGTCTCCCCCTTCTCCATCTGGAGTCCAGGTCTCGGAAAGAGAGAGAG
>NC_137497.1:12576220-12588720 GCF_041902795.1 Electrophorus electricus | reverse complement strand
TCTGTCTCTCTCTCGCTTTCTCTCTCTCTCTCACACACACACAGATAATAGTTATGTCACTCTCTCTTTCAGATAATAGTTCTGTCTCTCTCTCTCTCACACACACACAGATAATAGTTGTGTCTCTCTCTCTCTCTCTCTCTCACAGACAGATAATAGTTGTGTCTCTCTCTCTCTCTCTCACACGGATAATAGTTCTGTCTCTCTCTATCTCTCTCTCTCACACACACAAAGATAATAGTTCTGTCTCTCTCTCTCTCTCTCTCACACACACACAGATAATAGTTCTGTCTCTCTCTATCTCTCTCTCTCACACACACAGATAATAGTTCTGTCTCTCTCTCTCTCTCACACACAGATAATAGTTCTGTCTCTCTCTCTCTCACACACACACAGATAATAGTTCTGTCTCTCTCTCTCTCTCTCTCTCACAGAGATAATAGTTCTGTCTCTCTCTCGCTTTCTCTCGCTCTCTCTCACACACACACACAGATAATAGTTATGTCACTCTCTCTTTCAGGTAATAGTTCTGTCTCTCTCTCTCTCTCTCACAGACAGATAATAGTTCTCTCTCTCTCTCTCTCTCTCTCTCTCTCTCTCTCGGGCTCACACAGATAATAGTTCTGTCTTTCTCTCTCTCTCTCTCTCTCTCACACACACAGATAATAGTTCTCTCTCTCTCTCTCTCACATGGATAATAGTTCTGTCGCTCTCTCTCTCACACAGAGATAATAGTTCTGTCTCTCTCTCTCTCTCTCTCTCTCTCTCACACACACACACAGATAATAGTTCTGTCTCTCTCTCTCTCACACGGATAATAGTTCTGTCGTTCTCTCTCTCTCTCTCACACACAGAGATAAAAGTTCTGTCTCTCTCTCACACGGAAAATAGTTCTCTCTGTCTCTCTCTCTCTCTCTCACAAACAGATAATAGTTCTGTCTCTCTCTCTCACACACACAGATAATAGTTCTGTCTCTCTCTCTCTCTCTCTCACAGATAATAGTTCTGTCTCTCTCTCTCTCACACACAGATAATAGTTCTGTCTCTCTCTCTCTCTCACACACAGATAATAGTTCTGTCTCTCTCTCTCTCACACACACACAGATAATAGTTCTGTCTCTCTCTCTCTCTCTCACAGAGATAATAGTTCTGTCTCTCTCTCGCTTTCTCTCTCTCTCTCACACACACAGATAATAGTTCTCTCTCTCTCTCTCTCTCTCACACGGAAAATAGTTATCTGTCTCTCTCTCTCTCTCACACACACACAGATAATAGTTCTGTCTCTCTCTCTCTCTCTCTCTCTCTCTCACACACACAGATAATAGTTCTCTCTCTCTCTCTCTCTCTCTCACACGGAAAATAGTTATCTGTCTCTCTCTCTCTCTCTCTCACAAACACACAGATATTAGTTCTGTCTCTCTCTCTCTCTCTCACACGGATAATAGTTCTGTCTCTCTCTCTCTCTCTCTCTCTCACACACGGATAATAGTTCTGTCTCTCTCTCTCTCTCTCACACACAAAGATAATAGTTCTATCTCTCTCTCTCTCACACGGATAATAGTTCTGTCTCTCTCTCTCACACACACAGATAACAGTTCTGTCTCTCTCTCTCTCTCTCTCTCTCACACGGAAAATAGTTCTGTCTCTCTCTCTCTCTCACACGGAAAATAGTTCTGTCTCTCTCGCTTTCTCTCTCTCTCTCACACACACACACAGATAATAGTTCTCTCTCTCTCTCTCTCTCACACACACACACAGATAATAGTTCTGTCTCTCTCTCTCCCTCTCTCTCTCTCTCTCTCTCTCTCTCTCTCTCGGGCTCACACAGATAATAGTTCTGTCTCTCTCTCTCTCTCTCTCTCTCTCTCGGGCTCACACAGATAATAGTTCTGTCTCTCCCTCTCTCTCTCTCTCTCTCACACACACAGATAATAGTTCTCTCTCTCTCTCTCTCACACACGGATAATAGTTCTCTCTCTCTCTCTCTCACACACGGATAATAGTTCTCTCTCTCTCTCTCTAACACACAGATAATAGTTCTGTCGCTCTCTCTCTCTCTCTCTCACAAACACACAGATAATAGTTCTGTCTCTCTCTCTCTCTCTCTCTCACACGGATAATAGTTCTGTCTCTCTCTCTCTCTCTCGGGCTCACACAGATAATAGTTCTGTCTCTCTCTCTCTCTCTCTCTTTCTCTCTCTCTCTCACACACAAAGAAAATAGTCCTATCTCTCTCTCTCTCTCACACGGATAATAGTTCTGTCTCTCTCTATCTCACACACTCACACACACACACACAGTTAATAGTTCTGTCTATCTCTCTCTCTCTCTGTCTCACAGATAATAGTTCTGTCTCTCTCTCTCACACACAGATAATAGTTCTGTCTCTCTCTCTCTCACACACACACAGATAATAGTTCTGTCTCTCTCTCTCTCTCTCTCTCTCTCTCACAGAGATAATAGTTCTGTCTCTCTCTCGCTTTCTCTCTCTCTCTCACACACACAGATAATAGTTATGTCACTCTCTCTTTCAGATAATAGTTCTGTCTCTCTCTCTCTCTCTCACAGACAGATAATAGTTCTGTCTCTCTCTCACACATACACAAATAATAGTTCTGTCTCTCTCTCTCTCACACGGAAAATAGTTCTGTCTCTCTCTCTCTCTCTCTCACACACACACACACACACACACACACACACACACAGATAATAGTTCTGTCTCTCTCTCTCTCTCTCTCTCACACACACAGATAATAGTTCTGTCTCTCTCTCTCTCTCTCACACACACACAGATAATAGTTCTGTCTCTCTCTCTCTCTCAGACGGATAATAGTTCTGTCGTTCTCTCTCTCTCTCACACACAGAGATAAAAGTTCTGTCTCTCTCTCACACGGAAAATAGTTCTGTCTGTCTCTCTCTCTCTCTCTCTCTCTCACAAACAGATAATAGTTCTGTCTCTCTCTCTCACACACACAGATAATAGTTCTGTCTCTCTCTCTCTCTCTCACACACAGATAATAGTTCTGTCTCTCTCTCTCACACACACACACAGAGATAATAGTTCTGTCTCTCTCTCGCTTTCTCTCTCTCTCTCTCACACACACACAGATAATAGTTATGTCACTCTCTCTTTCAGATAATAGTTCTGTCTCTCTCTCTCTCTCTCACAGACAGATAATAGTTCTGTCTCTCTCTCTCTCACACACACACAGATAATAGTTCTGTCTCTCTCTCTCTCTCTCACACGGATAATAGTTCTGTCTCTCTCTATCTCTCTCTCTCTCTCACACACACACAGATAATAGTTCTGTCTCTCTCTCTCTCTCTCACACGGATAATAGTTCTGTCTCTCTCTATCTCTCTCTCTCTCTCTCTCACACACAGATAATAGTTCTGTCTCTCTCTCACACACACACAAATAATAGTTCTGTCTCTCTCTCTCTCTCTCTCACACACAGATAATAGTTCTGTCTCGCTCTCTCTCTCACACACAGATAATAGTTCTCTCTCTCTCTCACACACACACAGATAATAGTTCTGTCTCTCTCTCTCTCTCTCTCACACGGATAATAGTTCTGTCTCTCTCTATCTCTCTCTCTCTCTCACACACACAGATAATAGTTCTGTCTCTCTCTCTCTCACACACACACAGATAATAGTTCTGTCTCTCTCTCTCTCTCTCACACAGATAATAGTACTGTCTCTCTCTCTCTCTCTCTCTCTCTCTCTCACACACAGATAATAGTTCTGTCTCTCTCTCTCTCTCTCACACACAGATAATAGTTCTGTCTCTCTCTCTCTCTCTCACACACACACACACACACACACACACACACACACACACACAGATAATAGTTCTGTCTCTCTCTCTCTCTCACACACAGATAATAGTTCTGTCTCTCTCTCTCTCTCTCACACACACACAGATAATAGTTCTGTCTCTCTCTCTCTCATACACACACAGATAATAGTTCTGTCGCTCTCTCTCTCTCACAGACAGATAATAGTTCTGTCTCTCTCTCTCTCACACACACACAGTTAATAGTTCTGTCTCTCTCTCTCTCTCTCACACGGATAATAGTTCTGTCTCTCTCTATCTCTCTCTCTCTCTCACACACACACACACACACACACACAGAGATAATAGTACTGTCTCTCTCTCTCTCTCTCTCTCTCTCTCTCACACACAGATAATAGTTCTCTCTCTCTCTCTCTCACACACACAGATAATACTTCTGTCTCTCTCTCTCTGTCTCTCACACACACACAGATAATAGTTCTGTCTCGCTCTCTCTCTCACACACAGATAATAGTTCTGTCTCTCTCTCTCTCTCACACGGATAATAGTTCTGTCGTTCTCTCTCTCTCTCACACACACAGAGATAAAAGTTCTGTCTCTCTCTCACACGGAAAATAGTTCTCTCTGTCTCTCTCTCTCTCTCTCTCACACACACGCACAGATAATAGTTCTGTCTCTCTCTCTCTCTTTCACAGATAATAGTTCTGTCTCTCTCTCTCTCTCACACACAGATAATAGTTCTGTCTCTCTCTCTCTCTCACACACAGATAATAGTTCTGTCTCTCTCTCTCACACACACACAGATAATAGTTCTGTCTCTCTCTCTCTCTCTCTCTCACAGAGATAATAGTTCTGTCTCTCTCTCACACACACACACAGATAATAGTTCTGTCTCTCTCTCATTCTCACACACACACAGATAATAGTTCTGTCTCTCTCTCTCTCTCTCTCACACGGATAATAGTTCTGTCTCTCTCTATCTCTCTCTCACACACAAAGATAATAGTTCTGTCTCTCTCTCTCTCTCTCTCTCTCTCACACACAGATAATAGTTCTGTCTCTCTCTCACACGGAAAATAGTTCACTCTCTCTCTCTCTCACACACACACACACACACACACACACACACACACAGATAATAGTTCTGTCTCTCTCTCTCTCTCTCACACACAGATAATAGTTCTGTCTCTCTCTCTCTCTCTCACACGGATAATAGTTCTGTCGTTCTCTCTCTCTCTCTCACACACAGAGATAAAAGTTCTGTCTCTCTCTCACACGGAAAATAGTTCTCTCTGTCTCTCTCTCTCTCTCTCTCACAGATAATAGTTCTGTCTCTCTCTCTCTCTCACACACAGATAATAGTTCTGTCTCTCTCTCTCTCTCACACACAGATAATAGTTCTGTCTCTCTCTCTCTCACACACACACAGATAATAGTTCTGTCTCTCTCTCTCTCTCTCTCTCTCTCTCTCTCACAGAGATAATAGTTCTGTCTCTCTCTCGCTTTCTCTCTCTCTCTCACACACACACAGATAATAGTTATGTCACTCTCTCTTTCAGATAATAGTTCTGTCTCTCTCTCTCTCACACACACACAGATAATAGTTGTGTCTCTCTCTCTCTCTCTCTCTCACAGACAGATAATAGTTGTGTCTCTCTCTCTCTCTCTCACACGGATAATAGTTCTGTCTCTCTCTATCTCTCTCTCTCACACACACAAAGATAATAGTTCTGTCTCTCTCTCTCTCTCTCTCACACACACACAGATAATAGTTCTGTCTCTCTCTATCTCTCTCTCTCACACACACAGATAATAGTTCTGTCTCTCTCTCTCTCTCACAGACAGATAATAGTTCTGTCTCTCTCTCTCTCACACACACACAGATAATAGTTCTGTCTCTCTCTCTCTCTCTCTCTCACAGAGATAATAGTTCTGTCTCTCTCTCGCTTTCTCTCGCTCTCTCTCACACACACACACAGATAATAGTTATGTCACTCTCTCTTTCAGGTAATAGTTCTGTCTCTCTCTCTCTCTCTCACAGACAGATAATAGTTCTCTCTCTCTCTCTCTCTCTCTCTCTCTCTCTCTCGGGCTCACACAGATAATAGTTCTGTCTTTCTCTCTCTCTCTCTCTCTCACACACACAGATAATAGTTCTCTCTCTCTCTCTCTCACATGGATAATAGTTCTGTCGCTCTCTCTCTCACACAGAGATAATAGTTCTGTCTCTCTCTCTCTCTCTCTCTCTCTCTCACACACACACACAGATAATAGTTCTGTCTCTCTCTCTCTCACACGGATAATAGTTCTGTCGTTCTCTCTCTCTCTCTCACACACAGAGATAAAAGTTCTGTCTCTCTCTCACACGGAAAATAGTTCTCTCTGTCTCTCTCTCTCTCTCTCACAAACAGATAATAGTTCTGTCTCTCTCTCTCACACACACAGATAATAGTTCTGTCTCTCTCTCTCTCTCTCTCACAGATAATAGTTCTATCTCTCTCTCTCTCACACACAGATAATAGTTCTGTCTCTCTCTCTCTCTCACACACAGATAATAGTTCTGTCTCTCTCTCTCTCACACACACACAGATAATAGTTCTGTCTCTCTCTCTCTCTCTCACAGAGATAATAGTTCTGTCTCTCTCTCGCTTTCTCTCTCTCTCTCTCACACACACAGATAATAGTTCTCTCTCTCTCTCTCTCTCACACGGAAAATAGTTATCTGTCTCTCTCTCTCTCTCACACACACACAGATAATAGTTCTGTCTCTCTCTCTCTCTCTCTCTCTCTCACACACACAGATAATAGTTCTCTCTCTCTCTCTCTCTCTCTCACACGGAAAATAGTTATCTGTCTCTCTCTCTCTCTCTCTCACAAACACACAGATATTAGTTCTGTCTCTCTCTCTCTCTCTCACACGGATAATAGTTCTGTCTCTCTCTCTCTCTCTCTCTCTCTCACACACGGATAATAGTTCTGTCTCTCTCTCTCTCTCTCACACACAAAGATAATAGTTCTATCTCTCTCTCTCTCACACGGATAATAGTTCTGTCTCTCTCTCTCTCTCTCTCTCACACGGAAAATAGTTCTGTCTCTCTCTCTCTCTCACACGGAAAATAGTTCTGTCTCTCTCGCTTTCTCTCTCTCTCTCACACACACACACAGATAATAGTTCTCTCTCTCTCTCTCTCTCACACACACACACAGATAATAGTTCTGTCTCTCTCTCTCCCTCTCTCTCTCTCTCTCTCTCTCTCTCTCTCGGGCTCACACAGATAATAGTTCTGTCTCTCTCTCTCTCTCTCTCTCTCTCTCGGGCTCACACAGATAATAGTTCTGTCTCTCCCTCTCTCTCTCTCTCTCTCACACACACAGATAATAGTTCTCTCTCTCTCTCTCTCACACACGGATAATAGTTCTCTCTCTCTCTCTCTCACACACGGATAATAGTTCTCTCTCTCTCTCTCTAACACACAGATAATAGTTCTGTCGCTCTCTCTCTCTCTCTCTCACAAACACACAGATAATAGTTCTGTCTCTCTCTCTCTCTCTCTCTCACACGGATAATAGTTCTGTCTCTCTCTCTCTCTCTCGGGCTCACACAGATAATAGTTCTGTCTCTCTCTCTCTCTCTCTCTTTCTCTCTCTCTCTCACACACAAAGAAAATAGTCCTATCTCTCTCTCTCTCTCACACGGATAATAGTTCTGTCTCTCTCTATCTCACACACTCACACACACACACAGTTAATAGTTCTGTCTATCTCTCTCTCTCTCTGTCTCACAGATAATAGTTCTGTCTCTCTCTCTCACACACAGATAATAGTTCTGTCTCTCTCTCTCTCACACACACACAGATAATAGTTCTGTCTCTCTCTCTCTCTCTCTCTCTCTCTCTCACAGAGATAATAGTTCTGTCTCTCTCTCGCTTTCTCTCTCTCTCTCACACACACAGATAATAGTTATGTCACTCTCTCTTTCAGATAATAGTTCTGTCTCTCTCTCTCTCTCTCACAGACAGATAATAGTTCTGTCTCTCTCTCACACATACACAAATAATAGTTCTGTCTCTCTCTCTCTCACACGGAAAATAGTTCTGTCTCTCTCTCTCTCTCTCACACACACACACACACACACACACACACACACAGATAATAGTTCTGTCTCTCTCTCTCTCTCTCTCTCACACACACAGATAATAGTTCTGTCTCTCTCTCTCTCTCTCACACACACACAGATAATAGTTCTGTCTCTCTCTCTCTCTCACACGGATAATAGTTCTGTCGTTCTCTCTCTCTCTCACACACAGAGATAAAAGTTCTGTCTCTCTCTCACACGGAAAATAGTTCTGTCTGTCTCTCTCTCTCTCTCTCTCTCTCACAAACAGATAATAGTTCTGTCTCTCTCTCTCACACACACAGATAATAGTTCTGTCTCTCTCTCTCTCTCTCACACACAGATAATAGTTCTGTCTCTCTCTCTCACACACACACACAGAGATAATAGTTCTGTCTCTCTCTCGCTTTCTCTCTCTCTCTCTCACACACACACAGATAATAGTTCTGTCTCTCTCTCTCTCTCACACGGATAATAGTTCTGTCTCTCTCTATCTCTCTCTCTCTCTCTCTCACACACAGATAATAGTTCTGTCTCTCTCTCACACACACACAAATAATAGTTCTGTCTCTCTCTCTCTCTCTCTCACACACAGATAATAGTTCTGTCTCGCTCTCTCTCTCACACACAGATAATAGTTCTCTCTCTCTCTCACACACACACAGATAATAGTTCTGTCTCTCTCTCTCTCTCTCTCACACGGATAATAGTTCTGTCTCTCTCTATCTCTCTCTCACACACAAAGATAATAGTTCTGTCTCTCTCTATCTCTCTCTCTCTCTCACACACACAGATAATAGTTCTGTCTCTCTCTCACACACACACACAGATAATAGTTCTGTCTCTCTCTCATTCTCACACACACACAGATAATAGTTCTGTCTCTCTCTCTCTCTCTCTCACACGGATAATAGTTCTGTCTCTCTCTATCTCTCTCTCACACACACACAGATAATAGTTCTGTCTCTCTCTATCTCTCTCTCTCTCACACACACAGATAATAGTTCTGTCTCTCTCTCTCTCACACACACACAGATAATAGTTCTGTCTCTCTCTCATTCTCACACACACACAGATAATAGTACTGTCTCTCTCTCTCTCTCTCTCTCTCTCTCTCACACACAGATAATAGTTCTGTCTCTCTCTCTCTCTCTCACACACAGATAATAGTTCTGTCTCTCTCTCTCTCTCTCACACACACACACACACACACACACACACACACACACAGATAATAGTTCTGTCTCTCTCTCTCTCTCACACACAGATAATAGTTCTGTCTCTCTCTCTCTCTCTCACACACACACAGATAATAGTTCTGTCTCTCTCTCTCTCATACACACACAGATAATAGTTCTGTCGCTCTCTCTCTCTCACAGACAGATAATAGTTCTGTCTCTCTCTCTCTCACACACACACAGTTAATAGTTCTGTCTCTCTCTCTCTCTCTCACACGGATAATAGTTCTGTCTCTCTCTATCTCTCTCTCTCTCTCACACACACACACACACACACACACACAGATAATAGTACTGTCTCTCTCTCTCTCTCTCTCTCTCACACACAGATAATAGTTCTCTCTCTCTCTCTCTCACACACACAGATAATACTTCTGTCTCTCTCTCTCTGTCTCTCACACACACACAGATAATAGTTCTGTCTCGCTCTCTCTCTCACACACAGATAATAGTTCTGTCTCTCTCTCTCTCTCACACGGATAATAGTTCTGTCGTTCTCTCTCTCTCTCACACACACAGAGATAAAAGTTCTGTCTCTCTCTCACACGGAAAATAGTTCTCTCTGTCTCTCTCTCTCTCTCTCTCACACACACGCACAGATAATAGTTCTGTCTCTCTCTCTCTCTTTCACAGATAATAGTTCTGTCTCTCTCTCTCTCTCACACACAGATAATAGTTCTGTCTCTCTCTCTCTCTCACACAGATAATAGTTCTGTCTCTCTCTCTCACACACACACAGATAATAGTTCTGTCTCTCTCTCTCTCTCTCTCTCACAGAGATAATAGTTCTGTCTCTCTCTCACACACACACAGATAATAGTTCTGTCTCTCTCTCATTCTCACACACACACAGATAATAGTTCTGTCTCTCTCTCTCTCTCTCTCACACGGATAATAGTTCTGTCTCTCTCTATCTCTCTCTCACACACAAAGATAATAGTTCTGTCTCTCTCTCTCTCTCTCTCTCTCTCACACACAGATAATAGTTCTGTCTCTCTCTCACACGGAAAATAGTTCACTCTCTCTCTCTCTCTCACACACACACACACACACACACACACACACACACAGATAATAGTTCTGTCTCTCTCTCTCTCTCTCACACACAGATAATAGTTCTGTCTCTCTCTCTCTCTCTCACACGGATAATAGTTCTGTCGTTCTCTCTCTCTCTCTCACACACAGAGATAAAAGTTCTGTCTCTCTCTCACACGGAAAATAGTTCTCTCTGTCTCTCTCTCTCTCTCTCTCACAGATAATAGTTCTGTCTCTCTCTCTCTCTCACACACAGATAATAGTTCTGTCTCTCTCTCTCTCACACACACACAGATAATAGTTCTGTCTCTCTCTCTCTCTCTCTCTCTCTCACAGAGATAATAGTTCTGTCTCTCTCTCGCTTTCTCTCTCTCTCTCACACACACACAGATAATAGTTATGTCACTCTCTCTTTCAGATAATAGTTCTGTCTCTCTCTCTCTCTCACACACACAGATAATAGTTGTGTCTCTCTCTCTCTCTCTCACAGACAGATAATAGTTCTGTCTCTCTCTCTCTCACACACACAGATAATAGTTGTGTCTCTCTCTCTCTCTCACACGGATAATAGTTCTGTCTCTCTCTATCTCTCTCTCTCACACACACAAAGATAATAGTTCTGTCTCTCTCACACACACAGATAATAGTTCTGTCTCTCTCTCTCTCTCACACACAGATAATAGTTCTGTCTCTCTCTCTCTCACACACACACACAGATAATAGTTATGTCACTCTCTCTTTCAGGTAATAGTTCTGTCTCTCTCTCTCTCTCTCACAGACAGATAATAGTTCTCTCTCTCTCTCTCTCTCTCTCTCTCTCTCTCTCTCTCGGGCTCACACAGATAATAGTTCTGTCTTTCTCTCTCTCTCTCTCTCTCTCTCTCTCACACACAGATAATAGTTCTCTCTCTCTCTCTCTCTCTCTCTCTCTCACACGGATAATAGTTCTGTCGCTCTCTCTCTCACACAGAGATAATAGTTCTGTCTCTCTCTCTCTCTCTCTCTCTCTCTCTCTCACACACACACAGATAATAGTTCTGTCTCTCTCTCACACACACACAGATAATAGTTCTGTCTCTCTCTCTCTCACACGGATAATAGTTCTGTCGTTCTCTCTCTCTCTCTCACACACAGAGATAAAAGTTCTGTCTCTCTCTCACACGGAAAATAGTTCTCTCTGTCTCTCTCTCTCTCTCTCACAAACAGATAATAGTTCTGTCTCTCTCTCTCACACACACAGATAATAGTTCTGTCTCTCTCTCTCTCTCACACACAGATAATAGTTCTGTCTCTCTCTCTCACACACACACAGATAATAGTTCTGTCTCTCTCTCTCTCTCTCTCTCTCACAGAGATAATAGTTCTGTCTCTCTCTCGCTTTCTCTCTCTCTCTCACACACACAGATAATAGTTCTCTCTCTCTCTCTCTCTCACACGGAAAATAGTTATCTGTCTCTCTCTCTCTCTCACACACACACAGATAATAGTTCTGTCTCTCTCTCTCTCTCTCTCTCTCTCACACACACAGATAATAGTTCTCTCTCTCTCTCTCTCTCTCTCTCTCACACGGAAAATAGTTATCTGTCTCTCTCTCTCTCTCACAAACACACAGATAATAGTTCTGTCTCTCTCTCTCTCTCTCACACGGATAATAGTTCTGTCTCTCTCTCTCTCTCTCTCTCTCACACATGGATAATAGTTCTGTCTCTCTCTCTCTCTCTCTCTCACACACAAAGATAATAGTTCTATCTCTCTCTCTCTCACACGGATAATAGTTCTGTCTCTCTCTCTCACACACACAGATAACAGTTCTGTCTCTCTCTCTCTCTCACACGGATAATAGTTCTGTCTCTCTCTCTCTCTCACACGGAAAATAGTTCTGTCTCTCTCTCTCTCTCTCTCACAGAGATAATAGTTCTGTCTCTCTCGCTTTCTCTCTCTCTCTCACACACACACACAGATAATAGTTCTCTCTCTCTCTCTCTCTCACACACACACACAGATAATAGTTCTGTCTCTCTCTCTCTCTCTCTCTCTCGGGCTCACACAGATAATAGTTCTGTCTCTCTCTCTCTCTCTCTCTCTCGGGCTCACACAGATAATAGTTCTGTCTCTCCCTCTCTCTCTCTCTCTCTCACACACACAGATAATAGTTCTCTCTCTCTCTCTCTCTCTCACACACGGATAATAGTTCTCTCTCTCTCTAACACACAGATAATAGTTCTGTCGCTCTCTCTCTCTCTCTCTCACAAACACACAGATAATAGTTCTGTCTCTCTCTCTCTCTCTCACACGGATAATAGTTCTGTCTCTC
>NC_137497.1:12561220-12568720 GCF_041902795.1 Electrophorus electricus | reverse complement strand
ATAATAGTTCTGTCGCGCTCTCTCTCTCTCTCTCTCTGTCTCACAGATAATAGTTCTGTCTCTCTCTCTCTCTCTCTCTCTCTCTCTCTCTCTCTCGGGCTCACACAGATAATAGTTCTGTCTCTCTCTCTCTCTCTCACACACAGATAATAGTTCTCTCTCTCTCTCTCTCTCTCTCTCACACACACAGATAATAGTTCTGTCGCTCTCTCTCTCACACACACAGATAATAGTTCTGTCTCTCTCTCTCACACACACAGATAATAGTTCTGTCTCTCTCTCTCTCTCTCTCTCTCTCTCTCTCTCGGGCTCACACAGATAATAGTTCTGTCTCTCTCTCTCTCTCTCACACACAGATAATAGTTCTCTCTCTCTCTCTCTCTCTCTCACACACAGATAATAGTTCTGTCTCTCTCTCTCTCACACACACAGATAATAGTTCTGTCTCTCTCTCTCTCACACAGACAGATAATAGTTCTGTCTCTCTCTCTCACACACACAGATAATAGTTCTGTCTCTCTCTCTCTCACACACACACAGATAATAGTTCTGTCTCTCTCTCTCTCTCTCACACGGATAATAGTTCTGTCTCTCTCTATCTCTCTCTCTCTCTCACACACACAGATAATAGTTCTGTCTCTCTGTCTCTCTCGCTCTCTCACACACACACAGATAATAGTTCTGTCTCTGTCTCTCTCTCTCTCACACACACAGATAATAGTTCTGTCTCTCTCTCTCTCTCTATCACAAACAGATAATAGTTCTGTCTCTCACTCTCTCTCACATACAGATAATAGTTGTCTCTCTCTCTCTCTCTCACACACAAACGGATAATAGTTCTGTCTCTCTGTCTCTCACACACAGATAATAGTTCTGTCTCTCTCTCACACACACACAGATAATAGTTCTCTCTCTCTCTCTCTCACACGGATAATAGTTCTGTCGCTCTCTCTCTCTCTCACACGGATAATAGTTCTGTCGCTCTCTCTCTCACACACACACAGATAATAGTTCTCTCTCTCTCTCTCTCACACACACACAGATAATAGTTCTCTCTCTCTCTCTCACACGGAAAATAGTTATCTGTCTCTCTCTCTCTCTCTCACAAACACACAGATAATAGTTCTGTCTCTCTCTCTCTCTCACATGGATAATAGTTCTGTCTCTCTCTCTCTCTCTCTCTCACACACACACACACAGATAATAGTTCTGTCTCTCTCTCTCTCTCACATGGATAATAGTACTGTCTCTCTCTCTCTCTCTCTCTCTCTCTCACACGGATAATAGTTCTGTCTCTCTCTCTCTCTCGGGCTCACACAGATAATAGTTCTGTCTCTCTCTCTCTCTCACACGGATAATAGTTCTGTCTCTCTCTCTCTCTCACACACAGATAACAGTTCTGTCTCTCTGTCTCTCTCACACGGAAAATAGTACTGTCTCTCTCTCTCTCTCACAGAGATAATAGTTCTGTCTCTCTCGCTTTCTCTCTCTCTCTCACACACACAGATAATAGTTCTGTCTCTCTCTCACACACACACAGATAATAGTTCTGTCTCTCTCTCTCTCTCACACGGATAATAGTTCTGTCTCTCTCTCTCTCACACACAGATAATAGTTCTGTCTCTCTCTCTCTCTCACAGAGATAATAGTTCTGTCTCTCTCGCTTTCTCTCTCTCTCTCACACACACACAGATAATAGTTCTCTCTCTCTCTCTCTCACACACACAGATAATAGTTCTCTCTCTCTCTCTCTCTCTCACACACGGATAATAGTTCTCTCTCTCTCTCTCTAACACACAGATAATAGTTCTGTCTCTCTCTCTCTCTCTCTCTCACACACACACACAGATAAAAGTTCTCTCTCTCTCTCTCTCACACACACACACACACACAGATAATAGTTCTGTCTCTCTCTCTCTCTCTCTCACACACAGATAATAGTTCTGTCTCTCTCTCTCTCTCACACACAGATAATAGTTCTGTCTCTCTCTCTCTCTCACACACACACACACACACACAGATAATAGTTCTGTCTATCTCTCTCACACACACACAGATAATAGTTCTGTCTCTCTCTCACACACACACAGATAATAGTTCTCTCTCTCTCTCTCTCTCTCTCACACGGATAATAGTTCTGTCGCTCTCTCTCTCTCTCGGGCTCACACAGATAATAGTTCTCTCTCTCTCTCTCTCTCTCTCTCTCTCTAACACACACAAAGATAATAGTCCTATCTCTCTCTCTCTCTCACACGGATAATAGTTCTGTCTCTCTCTCTCTCTCACACACACACAGATAATAGTTATGTCACTCTCTCTTTCAGATAATAGTTCTGTCTCTCTCTCTCTCACACACACACAGATAATAGTTCTGTCGCGCTCTCTCTCTCTCTCTCTCTGTCTCACAGATAATAGTTCTGTCTCTCTCTCTCTCTCTCTCTCTCTCTCTCTCTCTCTCTCGGGCTCACACAGATAATAGTTCTGTCTCTCTCTCTCTCTCTCACACACAGATAATAGTTCTCTCTCTCTCTCTCTCTCTCTCTCTCACACACACAGATAATAGTTCTGTCGCTCTCTCTCTCACACACACAGATAATAGTTCTGTCTCTCTCTCTCTCACACACACAGATAATAGTTCTGTCTCTCTCTCTCTCTCTCTCTCTCTCTCTCTCTCGGGCTCACACAGATAATAGTTCTGTCTCTCTCTCTCTCTCTCACACACAGATAATAGTTCTCTCTCTCTCTCTCTCTCTCTCACACACACAGATAATAGTTCTGTCTCTCTCTCTCTCACACACACAGATAATAGTTCTGTCTCTCTCTCTCTCACACACACAGATAATAGTTCTATCTCTCTCTCTCTTTCTCTCACACACACAGATAATAGTTCTGTCTCTCTCTCTCTCACACACACACAGATAATAGTTCTGTCTCTCTCTCTCTCTCTCACACGGATAATAGTTCTGTCTCTCTCTATCTCTCTCTCTCTCTCACACACACAGATAATAGTTCTGTCTCTCTGTCTCTCTCGCTCTCTCACACACACACAGATAATAGTTCTGTCTCTGTCTCTCTCTCTCTCACACACACAGATAATAGTTCTGTCTCTCTCTCTCTCTCTATCACAAACAGATAATAGTTCTGTCTCTCACTCTCTCTCACACACAGATAATAGTTGTCTCTCTCTCTCTCTCTCACACACACACAGATAATAGTTCTGTCTCTCTGTCTCTCACACACAGATAATAGTTCTGTCTCTCTCTCACACACACACAGATAATAGTTCTGTCTCTCTCTCTCTCACACGGATAATAGTTCTGTCGCTCTCTCTCTCTCTCACACGGATAATAGTTCTGTCGCTCTCTCTCTCACACACACACAGATAATAGTTCTCTCTCTCTCTCTCTCACACACACACAGATAATAGTTCTCTCTCTCTCTCTCACACGGAAAATAGTTATCTGTCTCTCTCTCTCTCTCTCACAAACACACAGATAATAGTTCTGTCTCTCTCTCTCTCTCACATGGATAATAGTTCTGTCTCTCTCTCTCTCTCTCTCTCACACACACACACACAGATAATAGTTCTGTCTCTCTCTCTCTCTCACATGGATAATAGTACTGTCTCTCTCTCTCTCTCTCTCTCTCTCTCACACGGATAATAGTTCTGTCTCTCTCTCTCTCTCGGGCTCACACAGATAATAGTTCTGTCTCTCTCTCTCTCTCACACGGATAATAGTTCTGTCTCTCTCTCTCTCTCACACACAGATAACAGTTCTGTCTCTCTCTCTCTCTCACAGAGATAATAGTTCTGTCTCTCTCGCTTTCTCTCTCTCTCTCACACACACAGATAATAGTTCTGTCTCTCTCTCACACACACACAGATAATAGTTCTGTCGCTCTCTCTCCCTCTCTCTCTCTCTCTCTCTCTCGGGCTCACATAGATAATAGTTCTGTCTCTCTCTCTCTCTCTCTCGGGCTCACACAGATAATAGTTCTCTCTCTCTCTCTATCTCTCACACACGGATAATAGTTCTGTCGCTCTCTCTCTCTCTCTCTCACAAACACACGGATAATAGTTCTGTCTCTCTCTCTCTCTTTCTCTCTCTCTCTCTCTCTCACACGGATAATAGTTCTGTCTCTCTCTCTCTCTCTCTCACACACAAAGATAATAGTCCTATCTCTCTCTCTCTCTCACACGGATAAAAGTTCTGTCTCTCTCTCTCTCACACGGATAAAAGTTCTGTCTCTCTCTCTCACACACACACACAGATAATAGTTCTGTCTCTCTCTCTCTCTCACACACACACAGATAATAGTTCTGTCTCTCTCTCTCTCACACACAGATAATAGTTCTGTCTCTCTCTCTCTCTCTCTCTCTCTCTCTCTCTCACACACAGATAATAGTTCTGTCTCTCTCTCTCTCTCACACACACACAGATAATAGTTCTGTCTATCTCTCTCACACACACATAGATAATAGTTCTGTCTCTCTGCCTCTCACACACAGATAATAGTTCTGTCTCTCTCTCACACACACACAGATAATAGTTCTCTCTCTCTCTCTCTCACACGGATAATAGTTCTGTCTCTCTCTCTCTCACAGATAATAGTTCTGTCGTTCTCTCTCTCTCTCTCGGGCTCACACAGATAATAGTTCTCTCTCTTTCTCTCTCTCTCTCTCTCACACACACAAAGATAATAGTCCTATCTCTCTCTCTCTCTCACACGGATAATAGTTCTGTCTCTCTCTCTCTCTCTCACACACACACACACACAGATAATAGTTCTGTCTATCTCTCTCTCTCTCTGTCTCACAGATAATAGTTCTGTCTCTCTCTCTCTCTCACACACAGATAATAGTTCTGTCTCTCTGTCTCTCATACACAGATAATAGTTCTGTCTCTCTCTCAATCACAGATAATAGTTCTGTCGCTCTCTCTCTCTCTCACAGAGAGATAATAGTTGTCTCTCTCTCTCTCTCTCTCTCTCTCTCACACACACACACACACAGATAATAGTTCTGTCTCTCTCTCACACACACAGATAATAGTTCTGTCGCTCTCTCTCTCTCTCTCACAAACACACAGATAATAGTTCTGTCGCTCTCTCTCACACACAGATAATAGTTCTGTCTCTCTCTCTCTCTCTCACACACACACACAGATAATAGTTCTGTCTCTCTCTCTCTCTCTCTCACACACACACAGATAATAGTTCTGTCTCTCTGTCTCTCACACACAGATAATAGTTCTGTCTCTCTCTCACACACACACAGATAATAGTTCTGTCTCTCTCTCTCTCACACGGATAATAGTTCTGTCTCTCTCTCTCTCTCTCTCTCTCTCACAGATAATAGTTCTGTCGCTCTCTCTCTCTCTCTCTCACAGAGAGATAATAGTTGTCTCTCTCTCTCTTTCTCTCTCTCTCTCACACACACACACACACACACACAGATAATAGTTCCGTCTCTCTCTCACACACACAGATAATAGTTCTCTCTCTCTCTCACACACAGATAATAGTTCTGTCGCTCTCTCTCTCTCTCACACGGATAATAGTTCTGTCGCTCTCTCTATCAGACAGATAATAGTTCTGTCTCTCTCTCTCACACACAGATAATAGTTCTGTCTCTCTCTCTCTCTCTCTCTCTCTCTCACACACACAGATAATAGTTCTGTCGCTCTCTCTCTCTCTCTCACACACAGATAATAGTTCTGTCTCTCTCTCTCTCTCACACGGACAATAGTTCTGACTCTCTCTCTCTCACACGGAAAATAGTTCTGTCTCTCTCTCTCTCTCTCTCGCTCTCTCACACACACACACACACAC
The DNA here is from genome assembly GCF_041902795.1 of Electrophorus electricus. Classification (NCBI taxonomy): domain Eukaryota; kingdom Metazoa; phylum Chordata; class Actinopteri; order Gymnotiformes; family Gymnotidae; genus Electrophorus; species Electrophorus electricus. The sequence continues at coordinate 12,562,888 of NC_137497.1, read as the reverse complement.
ACACACACACACACACACACACAGATAATAGTACTGTCTCTCTCTCTCTCTCTCTCTCTCACACACAGATAATAGTTCTGTCTCTCTCTCTCTCTCTCTCTCTCTCACACACACACAGATAATAGTTCTGTCTCTCTCTCTCTCACAAACACACAGATAATAGTTCTGTCTCTCTCTCTCTCTCTCACACGGATAATAGTTCTGTCTCTCTCTCTCTCTCACACGGATAATAGTTCTGTCTCTCTCTCTCTCACACACAGATAATAGTTCTCTCTCTCTCTCTCTCACACACACAGATAATAGTTCTCTCTCTCTCTCTCTCTCTCACACACGGATAATAGTTCTCTCTCTCTCTCTCTAACACACAGATAATAGTTCTGTCTCTCTCTCTCTCTCTCTCACACACACACACAGATAAAAGTTCTCTCTCTCTCTCTCTCACACACACACACACACACAGATAATAGTTCTGTCTCTCTCTCTCTCTCTCTCACACACAGATAATAGTTCTGTCTCTCTCTCTCTCTCACACACAGATAATAGTTCTGTCTCTCTCTCTCTCTCACACACACACACACACACACAGATAATAGTTCTGTCTATCTCTCTCACACACACACAGATAATAGTTCTGTCTCTCTGCCTCTCACACACAGATAATAGTTCTGTCTCTCTCTCACACACACACAGATAATAGTTCTCTCTCTCTCTCTCTCTCTCTCACACGGATAATAGTTCTGTCGCTCTCTCTCTCTCTCGGGCTCACACAGATAATAGTTCTCTCTCTCTCTCTCTCTCTCTCTCTCTCTAACACACACAAAGATAATAGTCCTATCTCTCTCTCTCTCTCACACGGATAATAGTTCTGTCTCTCTCTCTCTCTCACACACACACACACACACAGATAATAGTTCTGTCTCTCTCTCTCTCACAGATAATAGTTCTGTCGCTCTCTCTCTCTCTCGGGCTCACACAGATAATAGTTCTCTCTCTCTCTCTCTCTCTCTCTCTCTCTCTCTCTCTCTCACACACACAAAGATAATAGTCCTATCTCTCTCTCTCTCTCACACAGATAATAGTTCTGTCTCTCTCTCTCTCTCTCACACACACACACACACAGATAATAGTTCTGTCTATCTCTCTCTCTCTGTCTCACAGATAATAGTTCTGTCTCTCTCTCTCTCTCTCTCACACACACAGATAATAGTTCTGTCTCTCTCTCTCTCACACAGATAATAGTTCTGTCTCTCTCTCTCTCTCTCACACACACACAGATAATAGTTCTGTCTCTCTGTCTCTCTCACACACAGATAATAGTTCTGTCTCTCTCTCTCTCTCTCACACACAGATAATAGTTCTCTCTCTCTCTCTCTCTCTCTCACACACACAGATAATAGTTCTGTCTCTCTCTCTCTCACACACACAGATAATAGTTCTGTCTCTCTCTCTCTCACACACACAGATAATAGTTCTATCTCTCTCTCTCTTTCTCTCACACACACAGATAATAGTTCTGTCTCTCTCTCTCTCACACACACACAGATAATAGTTCTGTCTCTCTCTCTCTCTCTCACACGGATAATAGTTCTGTCTCTCTCTATCTCTCTCTCTCTCTCACACACACAGATAATAGTTCTGTCTCTCTGTCTCTCTCGCTCTCTCACACAC
>NC_137497.1:12538720-12541220 GCF_041902795.1 Electrophorus electricus | reverse complement strand
ACACACACACACACACACACACACACACACACATAATAGTACTGTCTCTCTCTCTCAGATAATAGTTCTGTCTCTCTCTCTCTTTCTCTTACACACACAGATAATAGTTCTGTCTCTCTCTATCTCTCTCACACACACACAGATAATAGTTCTGTCTCTGTCTCTCTCTCTCTCACACACACAGATAATAGTTCTGTCTCTCTCTCTCTCTCTCACACACACACAGATAATAGTTCTGTCTCTCTCTCTCTCTCTCACACGGAAAATAGTTCTCTGTCTCTCTCTCTCTCTCTCTCACAAACAGATAATAGTTCTGTCTCTCTCTCTCTCTCACACACACAGATAATAGTTCTGTCTCTCTCTCTCTCTCTCTCTCTCACACACACACAGATAATAGTTCTGTCTCGCTTTCTCTCTCTCTCTCTCACACACACAGATAATAGTTCTGTCTCTCTCTCTCTCTCTCTCACACGGATAATAGTTCTGTCTCTCTCTCTCTCTCTCACACGGATAATAGTTCTGTCTCTCTCTCTCTCTCTCTCTCTCACACGGATAATAGTTCTGTCGCTCTCTCTCTCTCTCACAGAGAGATAATAGTTCTGTCTCTCTCTCTCTTTCTCTCTCTCTCTCTCTCACACACAAAGATAATAGTTCTATCTCTCTCTCTCTCTCACACGGATAATAGTTCTGTCTCTCTCTCTCTCACACACAGATAACAGTTCTGTCTCTCTCTCTCTCACACGGATAATAGTTCTGTCTCTCTCTCACACGGAAAATAGTTCTGTCTCTCTCTCTCTCTCTCTCTCTCACACGGAAAATAGTTCTGTCTCTCGCTCTCTCTCTCTCACACGGAAAATAGTTCTGTCTCTCTCTCTCTCTCTCACACACACACACACACACACACACAGATAATAGTTCTCTCTCTCTCTCTCTCACACGGATAATAGTTCTGTCTCTCTCTCTCTCACACACAGATAATAGTTCTGTCTCTCTCTCTCTCACACGGAAAATAGTTCTGTCTCTCTCTCTCTCACACGGAAAATAGTTCTGTCTCTCTCTCTCTCACACGGAAAATAGTTCTGTCTCTCTCTCTCTATCTCACACGGAAAATAGCTCTGTCTCTCTCTCTCTCACACGGAAAATAGTTCTGTCTCTCTCTCTCTATCTCACACGGAAAATAGTTCTGTATCTCGCTCTCTCTCTCTCACACGGAAAATAGTTCTGTCTCTCTCTCTCTTTCTCTCTCTCTCTCTCTCACACACACACACACAGATAATAGTTCTGTCTCTCTCTCTCTCTCACAGAGAATAGTTCTGTCTCTCTCTCTCTCACACAGATAATAGTTCTGTCTCTCTCTCTCTCTCTCTCTCTCTCTAACAGATTTTAGTTCTGTCTCTCTCTCTCTCTCTCACACAGATAATATTTCTGTCTCTCTCTCTCACACACACACACACACACAGTTATTAGTTCTCTCTCTCTCTCACACACACAGTTATTAGTTCTCTCTCTCTCTCTTTCTCTCTCTCTCACACAGGTAATCGTTCGGTCTCTCTCTCTTTCTCTCTCTCTCTCTCTCTCTCTGTGTTCCACACACAGATAATAGTTCTGTCGCTCTCTCTCTCTCTCTCTCTCTGTCTCACAGATAATAGTTCTGTCTCTCTCTCTCTCACACACACAGATAATAGTTCTGTCTCTCTCTCTCTCTCTCTCTCTCACACACAGATAATAGTTCTGTCTCTCTCTCACACACACAAATAATAGTTTTCTGTCTCTCTCTCTCTCTCTCTCACACACACAGATAATAGTTCTGTCTCTCTCTCTCTCTCACACACACACAGATAATAGTTCTCTCTCTCTCTCTCACACAGAAAATAATTATCTGTCTCTCTCTCTCTCTCACACACACAGATAATAGTTCTGTCTCTCTCTCTCTCTCTCTCACACGGATAATAGTTCTGTCTCTCTCTCACACGGATAATAGTTCTGTATCTCTCTCTCTCTCTCACACACAAAGATAATAGTTCTATCTCTCTCTCTCTCTCACACGGATAATAGTTCTGTCTCTCTCTCTCACACACAGATAACAGTTCTGTCTCTCTCTCTCTCTCACACGGATAATAGTTCTGTCTCTCTCTCTCTCTCTCTCTCACACGGAAAATAGTTCTGTCTCTCTCTCTCTCTCTCTCTCACACGGATAATAGTTCTGTCTCTCTCTCTCACACACACAGATAATAGTTCTGTCTCTCTCTCTCTCTCACACGGAAAATAGTTCTGTCTCTCTCTCTCTATCTCACACGGAAAATAGTTCTGTCTCTCTCTCTCTCTCACACGGAAAATAGTTCTGTCTCTCTCTCTCTATCTCACACGGAAAATAGTTCTGTCTCTCTCTCTCTCTCACACGGAAAATAGTTCTGTCTCTCTCTCTCTTTCTCTCTCTCTCTCACACACACACACACACAGATAATAGTTCTGTCTCTCTCTCACACACACAGATAATAGT
>NC_137497.1:12506220-12536220 GCF_041902795.1 Electrophorus electricus | reverse complement strand
GTTCTGTCTCGCTCTCTCTCTCTCACACGGATAATAGTTCTGTCTCTCTCTCTCTCTCTCACACACACACACACACACACAGATAATAGTTCTCTCTCTCTCTCTCTCACACGGATAATAGTTCTGTCTCTCTCTCTCTCTCACACGGAAAATAGTTCTGTCTCTCTCTCTCTATCTCACACGGAAAATAGTTCTGTCTCTCTCTCTCTCACACGGAAAATAGTTCTGTCTCTCTCTCTCTATCTCACACGGAAAATAGTTCTGTCTCTCTCTCTCTCACACGGAAAATAGTTCTGTCTCTCTCTCTCTATCTCACACGGAAAATAGTTCTGTATCTCGCTCTCTCTCTCTCACACGGAAAATAGTTCTGTCTCTCTCTCTCTTTCTCTCTCTCTCTCTCTCACACACACACACACAGATAATAGTTCTGTCTCTCTCTCTCTCACACAGAGAATAGTTCTGTCTCTCTCTCTCTCACACAGATAATAGTTCTGTCTCTCTCTCTCTCTCTCTCTCTCTCTCTCTCTCTCTCACAGATTTTAGTTCTCTCTCTCTCTCTCTCTCACACAGATATTTCTGTCTCTCTCTCTCACACACACACACACACAGTTATTAGTTCTCTCTCTCTCTCACACACACAGTTATTAGTTCTCTCTCTCTCTCTCTCTCTCTCTCTGTGTTCCACACACAGATAATAGTTCTGTCGCTCTCTCTCTCTCTCTCTCTCTCACACAGATAACAGTTCTGTTTCTCTCTCTCACACACAGAGATAATAGTTCTGTCTCTCTCTCTCTCTCTCTCACACACAGAAAAGTTCTGTCTCACACAGATAATAGTTGTCTCTCTCTGTCTCACACACAGATAATAGTTCTGTCGCTCTCTCTCGCTCTCTCTCTCTCTCTGTCTCACACACAGATAATAGTTCTGTAGCTCTTTCTCTCTCTGTCTCGCACAGATAATAGTTCTGTCTCTCTATGTCTCACACAGATAATAATTCTCTCTCTCTCTCTCTCTCTCTCTCTCTCTCTCTCTCTCTCTCTCTCTCTCTCTCTCTCACACACACACACAGATAATAGTTCTGTCTCTCTCTCACACAAACACACAAAGATAATAGTTCTCGCTCTCTCTCTCCATTTCAGACACACACATCGTTCTGGGCATTGAGAGTTCTGGTAAACTGGGATGTGATGATGTTGTCACTTCACCTCTCTTTTGTCTCTCTAGTTTGTTGACTGAGAGCGGCGGAGTGTTGATCATGCCTGTGGTTCCTTTTAGTTGTGCTGCCACAGCTACATCTGCCAAAGTCCATCTTTGCACATCATAGTTTCCTACTTTACACACCCTCTACCTGGACATGTCTAATAATCTAGTCTCTCTGTCTGCTGAGGTTCACCTACCCCTGATGTCATGACGTTACTGTCTCAGCTGCCATGGCTAATCCCAAAACCCCATGATGCCCCCTGTTGTAGCCCCCCACACCTCCACCCCACACAGCTACTTCCCCGCTGCCCTTCATGGATGATCTCATACAGGAAGAGTTTCGGTCATGTGCACACCGTCGGGACCAGACAAGGACTTCTAGAAAACCACACTAGACATTAATTGCTTATTGTTCCATATTTCTTCATTTATTTTTCTCCATCTCACTACTTATTCTGCTCCTTATTGTCTATATTCTTACTACTGTAATGTCCGTTATTGTCCAGAGGACCCCACCAGTTTACAGCCCACCAGAACCAGTGCACTGAGGACACTGTCAGCACTGACATCCACACGTCTCTCACACATCTGGAGGACATGGACAGTTATGCTCCAGTGCTGTTCACTGATTACAGCTCAGCAGTCAACACAGTCACCCCAACCAAACTGACTGAAACACTCACCACTGACTCACACCCTCCTTCTGTAAATGGGGCTGAACTTTCTAACAGACAGAATCAGTCAGTCAGAACTGGCAATGTACATCCAGCACAAGGACTGAGAACACTGGGACCCCCCAGGACTGTGTGGCCACCCAGTATAACACCAGCATCATCAAACTGGTTTGACTGATCACTGGATGAGACAGCATACAGGAGGGAGGTGACAGATATGGTGACATGGTGTCATGACAACAATCTCTCCCTGAATGCAGACAAGACCAAGAAGATGATTATTGACCCAAGGAGGAAGGAGAAGCAACAGCACACACCACTACAGACAGGAGAGATGGAGGTGAACTCCTTCACCTTCCTGGAGTTCACATCAGTGAGGACCTCACCTGGACCTACAACACACCCCACATCAGTGAGGACATCACCTGGTCCTACAACACACACACCCCACATCAGTGAGGACCTCACCTGGACCTACAACACACACACCCCACATCAGTGAGGACCTCACCTGGACCTACAACACACACACCCCACATCAGTGAGGACCTCACCTGGACCTACAACACACACACCCCACATCAGTGAGGACCTCACCTGGACCTACAACACACACCCCACATCAGTGAGGACCTCACCTGGACCTACAACAAACACCACATCATAAAGAAATCCCAACAGTATCTGCTGTGTCCTCTGTTTATGTACGATACCCAGCATGACCTGCAGGTTAACACTCTCCTGACATCAGAACTCTGAAAATGTTCAGCTCTTGTTCACAGTTTTATTGACAACAGGAGGAAACGTGAAACTGAATCACATGAAAGACAAATCAACAACAAGCCAGCCACAACAAGTACCGATATACACAAAACACAATGCAGCAAACTTCACAGAGAATAACATTATCCACCAAATAATGATCTGTGATTACAAATAATAATACAATAAACTACACACAACCACAATGTTTTCAAAAGGTATGAGATGTACGCAGACAACTGCATTAGCACGGCTATAATAACTACAATAACTATAATAACTACAATAACTAGAACTCTTGGAATTGTATTCTCTCACTCTACGATCGCTACACACATAAACCGACTCGCTGCTACTGACACCCTGTGGTTCATAAATGAATTACAACTAACCTCAAAAAATGGAACAGAGTTTATAAACTCCTGACAGAACAGCATCTGTACTTCCTGAGGAGGCTGAGGAAATGTAGCATGTCAACTAAAACTCAGCAGTTCCTACAGGAGAATGATGGAGAGTGAATTCCACAGTATGATATGGGAACGGCACTACTCAGGAATGGAAGACTCAGTTTTCAGTATTTTCTCATTCTCACTCTTTCATAAACACACACAGACACCAACACAGAAACACATACGCACGCACACACACACACACACACACACACACACACACACACACACACACCCACACACACGTAAGCACACACAAACAAACCCACATACGCATGCACACACTAACGTTCCATACCTGAGAGTGTCCAGTCTGCAGTGGGGATCCTCCAGTCTAGCAGAGAGCAGCTTCACTCCTGACTCTCCTGGGTGGTTGTACGTCAGGTCCAGTTCTTTCAGGTGGGAGGGGTTTGACCTCAGAGCTGAAGCCAGAGAAGAACAGCCTTCCTCTGTGACCAAACAACCAGACAGTCTGCAGAAAGGAGGGAAACAGGTAGAGAGAGACAGAGAGTGAGATGCACTTCCAGAGCAGCCTGCATGGGGCAGCTAGAGAGGCTGGTAACTGTAGTGGAGGTTCCTCCACTCTCATCTCTCTCCGGCGTCCTCCATGGCAGATGGTTTTGTTCACTCTTCTCCAGATCGCTGCTGTCTGTGTTTATTTTTGCTCTTATTTTTATTCAGCCCTTCAGAACTCTAGTGCACTATTAACCTACATCAGAAGAACCCCAAAGCTGGACTTACACTGTGTGATTTCAGTGGTCTTATTAGTCTGTTACATGTCAGACTGTATGAGATGATGCCAGTAAAATCTTGGCAGAATTCTACATCTGGCTGTGATAACAGGAGTAAAAACACTGTCACATTTCTGGACCTGTGACTCAGAGATAAAGTCTAAGAATCCTAAGTGATGCATACTTTTTTTGGAAGTTGCAAAGCTGATGCCAGACTTTCACAAGTGTCCTCAAGATTACAGATAGCTAGACTGCAAGTAGATACAACTGACAATACAATATAGTCTACAGTAGATACACTAAATATTACAATGTAAGTCACTCTGGATAAAAGCATCTGCCAAATGCTGTAAAAGTAAATATAAATGTACTCTTATGTGGTCATGGAACTGTCTTGGCTTTATAGGACATTTCTGAGAAATAGATATCCAAAATCAACCTGAATGAAACATGAATTCACCCAAAGGTATTATTATTTTAATAGGAGTTTATGAAAAATAGTAGAGTGAAATCTGTCCAAACTTACTCTGCTGATACTCTGCAAATTCAGTCTATACAAAATGAGTGCATTATTTCACCTAAAGGTTGACTTTAATATGGATTTATGAACATTGTACAGTGAGTGTCCAAACTTACTCTGCTAATAGTCAAGGGCTTCTACTCACATGTGGTAGTGGAACTGTTTTTGCATTTTGTTAAAATTCATAAAAATATGTAAAACTTCAATACAGATTTATTAATGATCTGGTGATGGCCAAGGGCCACCATTCAATTGGCAGTGGAATATTTCAGCCCTGGAGTTCCCCTGCCCTGCACATTTGCCACATTTCACTAGTGATAACCCCTGTTTCAGCTGGCAGTCAAGATCTATAATAACCTTCTGAGAAACATTATGTAGAAAAAGCATTTTCCACAATGCTTATTAAGCTGTGTAAATATATTACCAATTGTGTTTAATCTAATTATGCAATTAAAGTAGTTCAATCAAGTAAACTGTATTTTGTACTTTTAAATGTAGTAAACGTGCATGTCCATCAAAGCTTTTTAAAATACGCAAGTCTGTTTCTTTGCTTAGGAAGAGTTAGATTGCGGTGAGCAGCGAAATACCGTAAAATCACGCATATAGGCGCATTGAATTTAAAGCGCGGATGACTTGACCGTGAATCGCTAAAGCGCGGATAGCGTGATCGCGGTTGTAACCTAGTGACCACCTGTAACCTAGTAACCACCTGTAACCTAGCTACAAGGTTTAAATGTGTTTAAACTGATGTAGGTGACCTGACTGATTAATACACAGCTGTACTTCATGAACACCAGATGTTATAAATCACATCCCCGTCAAATCTCCCGTCACACCCTCACCCTCCTCCCTCCTGCTCTCAACTACGTGAACATCCAACCGCATTTCTCCTAAAGACTGTAACTTGATTGTTGCAAAGACAAGACTTCCAATCTTGCTTATTGACGGTTTGGTCAAATTGTTGAGACTGTTAGCTGGTTAGATATCTGTGCTGAACAGTAAACAACTAAACAAATCAACGTAGCTAGACTTTCTTTGCTAACATTAGCTAGTTAGCTGTTATCCATGAATGACGATCAGAGATTCAGTGAAAAACTCATACAGGCTTTGTCTGTCTGCCTTAGTCCATCTACTTTTACTTTTTGTCTGTCCCTTTCTGGTATTTTCCTTTTCTCTTGGAAATCACCATAGCAGCAAATATCCTCCAATTCCAGTTTGAGATTTTCTGTCATTTTCATGATCCACTACAGTTCTCTTCACCTCAGTAAGTTAAAACAGCTCCTCTGATGCTATTGGCCACTGTAATGACGTCATTCAACAATCTGCCGCCCCGGCCGTCCTACCACATATGTGATTGGATCAAATTACTGTCACTCAAAATGAGAACCTTCTCACTCATATTCCTGTTACTGCTGGATACAAGTGCTTCTTGGATATTCATGTTATTACTACCTTTATTTTTTTTTCAAATGGTACAATTTAAAAAATGTGTGGACTGTTTTTATTGTACCTTTTGACATTTTTTAATACGTCAACATAGACTTCCTAAAAACAAGGGCAACAATCACAAGGTTATTACTGTATTTCTATACCAAACTGTTTTCTGCTGTTTCGTGTGCTCCCAGTTTTAGTTGAGAAAAATATTAGGAACATTATCTTCACTACATATAATGGTGTTATACTGTTTCTGACCATTCTGGTGCCCTACACACACCCAAACACACCCTGCTGCTACCACACTACAGTTACAGTGAAACTACAAACACTCCATAACTGCAGCCTGATTAGATTTAATAGACAGACTGAACACAGGCATGCTAATAGAACACAGATTTGTACCTTCAGTTTCCAGAGTTGGCTCGGTCCTAGAACAACTCCCCCAGGTCATTGTGCCAGTGTTGGGTAGTGTAGTCTATTGTGTGGCTGTGTGTATCAACATAAAATATCTTGGGTGTAGAAGATTACTGTACATTCACTGAGTGGATTTGAGCTTGTTACATCCACTACTGTATTTTCTTTTCCCTCTTCTGGTTTATGTTTAATGAAGACAGGTTTGGGGTGGAGCAAGTGTTGGGTTTGGTTTTTATTCTGGCTTATACTCCCCATAGAGACAGATGGCATGTTTGTAGATCTCTATTACTTTTTAGTAATAGTGGTTTGTGCTCAGAATAAAGTGTCTGTTGTGGTCTCTCCCCCTACACTGGCACATAACAGAGATGTATAAAGGTTGGTATCTCTCTCTAATCATCTGCAGCTGAAATAACCAGCAACTGAAGATGGCTGCCTCCAACACTCCAAACACTGTAAGATAAAACTGATGATTTTCTTCATAATTTGTGAACCCTAAAGACGGCCATGTTACTATATTGTGTGGGATGTAGCTTGGACACATTAAAACTAGCATAACCATTGTATTAGAGTGTTGCTATGAACAATGCATTAAATAAGAGTTTTACACATTTCTTTTTTTTTTTTTTAACAGAGCAGTGCCTTGACTCTCCCACTATTTGTATTTTATATAATTTCCCTGCAAAACACCTTCACTATTGTTTCTGAACTTCTGAGCCCTCCAGACATCTTGTGGTTTTAAGTATTTTCTGTGGTCAGTGTTTGTTCTCCTGTATGGAGGAAGCAGAAAGACAAGGAGCACAGCAAGGGGTCCAGTGAGGAGCACATTCTATCAGTGGTGGTCACACACAGATAATAGTTCTGCCTCTCTAACACACACAAATAGATCTGTCTGTCTCTCTCTCTCTCTCTATTTCACACACACAAACTCACAGATAATAGTTCCGTCTCACACTTACAAATAATAGATCTCTCTCTCTCTCTCTCTCTCTCTCTCTCTCTCTCTCTCTCTCTCTCTCTCTCACACACACACACACACACACACACACACACACACACACACAAATAATAGTTCTCTTGCTCTCACGCACACACACAGATAAAAGTTCTCTCTCTCTCACATACACACAAATAATAGATCTGTCTGTCTCTCTCTGACTGTCTCTCACTCTCTATTTCAGACACACACACACACACACACACACACACACACACAGATAATAGTTCTCTTTCTCTCTCAAACACGTAGATAATAGTTCTGTCTCTCTCTCTCCCCATCTCTCACACACACACACACACACACAAACAAATAATAGTTCTGTCTCTCCCTCACACACACACACACACGTTTCAATCGAGGTGAAGCATTATAAACAGTAAATGAAACATATTTGTGTCAATCTGTGTAATAAATAAGATTTCAAACAGTAGTCATATTGGCTCTGAACTAAACAGTGTGAGGTCTGGTTTACTGTGTATAAACACTAGTTATAATGGTCCTGAACTAAACAGTGTGATGTCTGGTTTACTGTGTATATACAGTAATTATATTGGCTGTGAACTAAACAGTGTGAGGTCTGGTTTACTGTGTATATACAGTAGTCATATTGGCACTGAACTAAACAGTGTGAGGTCTGGTTTACTGTGTATAAACAGTAATTATATTGGCCCTGAACTAAACAGTGTGAGGTCTGGTCTACTGTGTATAAACAGTAGTCATATTGGCCCTGAACTAAACAGTGTGAGGTCTGGTTTACTGTGTATATACAGTAATTATATTGGCCGTGAACTAAACAGTGTGAGGTCTGGTTTACTGTGTATAAACAGTAGTCATATTGGTCCTGAACTAAACAGTGTGAGGTCTGGTTTACTGTGTATAAACAGTAATTATATTGGCCGTGAACTAAACAGTGTGAGGTCTGGTTTACTGTGTATATACAGTAGTCATATTGGCCGTGAACTAAACAGTGTGAGGTCTGGTTTACTGTGTATAAACAGTAGTTATATTGGCCCTGAACTAAACAGTGTGAGGTCTAGTTTACTGTGTATGAACAGTTGTTATACTGATCTTGAACTAAATAGTGTGAGCTCTGGCTTGTTTGCTGGCAAATAATTTCAGCACCAAATGTCCAGTTGAGGCCTGCAGAACCTATTTACTGGGGGGACAGATGGGACCAGTGAACATCTTGTGGTGACACACTAAAATGGCCTTACAGCACAGAGGAATTTCAGGGTACACAAGTTAAGTGTATAATAAACTACATACATACTGTTTAATTCCTTATCAGATTATGACAATCACATGAAGTCAGTAAGGGAGTCATTCATTAACCCATAAGATTACATTTTGAATGAATCATCACCAATAAATCAAGGGTGTGGGTTACATAAACATAAATATTATTATCTGAGAAAGGTTCATTTCTGTCCAGCACTTAATATTTTATATCACTTACAAGTATCTTCCATTCTTTGATTCATACCCTTGATAAAGGTTGTATTTCAAGATTCCAAAAATTGTCTGTGTTTATAATTCTATGTTTAGTTATAATTCTACAAGTGGTTATAATTCTATGTTTAGTTCTAATACTACAAGTAGTTATAAGTCTCCCTGTGGTTATAATTTTACAAGTGGTGATAATTCTTGATGTATCTACATTCTGTAGTATCAAATAATGAATTATGGATGCAGAAATGTCAGAAATGTCTGAAGTTCTGATGTAATTACAAAACACCACACATGCTAGGTACCACACACACACACACACACACACACACACACACACACACACACACACACTTAGACAATATCCCACCCAAAAACACAAGGGAATCATGTGTGCTTGTAGAAGAGTCCTGTAATGTGTCTAGAACCTCAATAGTTCAGCTTTAAATGTTTTAATTAAGATTTTAAGGGCTTGTATTTGCAGAGAGATTAGAATGACTGATGTTTACAGTGTTTCCATACATAAACTAGATAAAATCACTCAGTGAAAATCTTACATTAGAACACTTCATTTTACAACACTATTGTTGGGAGTTTCTGAATATATTCATCCTGTAAGACATTTTGCTAAATTTCTGCGCTCAGGTGACCAAAAATGCAGCTTGTGGACAAAATGCCAAAGCACCTAGTTGAAGCAGCATTGTAATAAATACACCTGCACACGTGGACAAGGACTCATTGGTGTCTTCTCTTTACAATGTTATATTTCTCTTCTAGACTTGAATATCTGCTTATGCATCACAAATGTAACTCTTTGTCTCCACAGTGTGGTCATTTAATGAAATGCAGTGAGGTTTCAACAGAAAACTATATTTAGAGAAGAGAACTTTATAATATAATATAAAAATGTATATTTCCTTGCATTGCCTTGTCTGGCAATGTTTGTTTAATACTGTACTATAAGGGAGTTGACACTGACCTTTTTAAAATGCCTCTTTATTTACATTCAAAAATAGTCACAGAAACTCACCTGAGAATCTCCAGTTTACAGTGTGAACTCTTCAGTCCAGCACAGAGCTGCTCCACTCCTGAATTCTGCAGGTCATTATTATTCATCTCCAGCTCTCTCAGTGAGTTTTCTGTTTGTAGAACTGATGTGAGAGATTTGCAAGACTCTTCATTGAGACCACAGCCAGATAGTCTGTAAATGAGTAAATACAATAAATAATGTAGTTCAGTCAGAGGATGATGAATTAAAAGATCTGAACTGCTAATAAAAATGTAAAGAAGAGTTTGAAAGGTCTGGAACACACTGATACATTTTCAGATTTTTAATTTCATGACAAATAACATTGTCATGAAATGACAACATGACAAATAACATTCATTAGCAACCTAAGACAGGTGACCAAATAATGGATGGTTGATTCATAAGTCAGTGAATGGCAGTTACCATAATCAGAGTCCGAATATCAAAATATCCCACCCCTAACACCATAACAGGAAACAGAACAACACACATCTCATTCAATGTTTCACAAATACAAACACACTAATATACAAACAGAAAATATTGTTGGAAGACAGGCAGAGTAGTGATTATGGAGGAATAAACACTGCATTAGTGATTATGGATGAATAAACACCGCAGTAGTGATTATGGAGGATTGGACAGAATGCAGACAGCATAATCTTTTACTAGTGTTTACATTCCTGTGCTCACACTATGAGTCACTGATCATGAAACATTCTCCTCTGCCTTTGCTTTTCCCAGTGAGGTCCTGAGTTCTGTCTCTGTGGTGCACCGAGAATCCCGGAGGCACAATAGTTGAGTCATGGACCCCATCAGTCAGTCAGGTATGTGTGAGGCAGACCCCATCAGTCAGTCAGGTGTGTGTGTGACTCAGACACAATCGGCCAGTTAAGTGTTTGTTAGGCAACAATCTCATGTCGGCTGTTGACATGAAATGTGTCTCTGGAGTTTGTCCTTCATGGACTGTATGTGTGCAGTAAAATACTGGGGAGAAGAGGACGGTTCACATGTTGTTTCAGTTGGATCAGAACTTCGACTCACTTCTCACTTCTCTCCACTACAGCAGAGCTGTGGGGCTACAGTGAGAGTGGACACAGCTGACACTACAGCAGAGCTGTGGGGCTACAGTGAGAGTGGACACAGCTGACACTACAGCAGAGCTGTGGGGCTACAGTGAGAGTGGACACAGCTGACACTACAGCAGACCTGTGGGGCTACAGTGAGAGTGGACACAGCTGACACTACAGCAGAGCTGTGGGGCTACAGTGAGAGTGGACAGAGCTGGGACTACAGCAGGGCTGTGGGGCTACAGTGAGAGTGGACACAGCCGACACTACAGCAGAGCTGTGGAGCTACAGTGAGATTCTTTCAGTGGAGTTCTTTCCTCCAGCACGGCTATCAGTTCAGCTCACCTCAACATGTGTTGAACACGTGGTATAAATCATAATGAGAATGGGGTCTCCCACCCAAAAACACAATGGAATCATGTGTGATTGTAAAATACATTTTGCTAAATTTCTGCTCTCAGGTGACCAAAAATGCAGCTTGTGGACAAAATGCCAAAGCGCCTAGTTGAAGCAGCATTGTAATAAATACACCTGTACATGTGGACAAGGACTCATTTGTGTCTTCTCTTTACAATGTTATGTTTCTCTTCTAGACTTGAATATCTGCTCATGCATGACAGATGTAACTCTTTGTCTCCACAGTGTGGTCATTTAATGAAATGCAGTGAGGTTTCAATAGAAAGCTATATTTAGAAATATTTAAAGAAGAGAACTTTATAATATAAAAGTGTAAATTTCCTTGCATTGCCTTGCCTGGCAATGTTTGTTTAATACTGTACTATAAGGGAGTTGACACTGACCAGATAAATGCCTCTTTATTTACATTCAAAAATAGTCACAGAAACTCACCTGAGAATCTCCAGTTTATAGTGTGAACTTTCCAGTCCAGCACAGAGCTGCTCCACTCCTGAATTCTGCAGGTCATTATTATTCATCTCCAGCTCTCTCAGTGAGTTTTCTGTTTTTAGAGCTGATGTGAGAGATTTGCAAGACCCTTTATTGAGACCACAGCCAGATAGTCTGTAAAAGAGTAAATACAGTAAATAATGTAGTTCAGTCAGAGGATGATGAATTAAAAGATCTGAACTGCTAATAAAAATTTAAAGAAGGGCTTGAAAGGTCTGGAACACACTGATACATTTTCAGCCTTTTAATTTTACAAACACAGTAACATTTCAACACTACTGTGTCTTCATCAAAGACAAAATGGAAAAAGACATGACAAATAACATTCATTAGCAACCTAAAACAGATGAACAAATAATGGATGGTTGATTCATAAGTCAGTGAATGGCAGTTACCATAATCAGAGTCCAAATATCAAAATATCCCACCCCTAACACTATAACAGCAAACAGAACAACACACATCTCATTCAATGTTTCACAAATACAAACACACTAATATACAAACAGAAAATATTGTTGGAAGACAGGCAGAGTAGTGATTATGGAGGAATAAACACTGCATTAGTGATTATGGATGAATAAACACCGCAGTAGTGATTATGGAGGAATGAACACTGCAGTATTGATTGGACAGAATGCAGACAGCATAATCTTTTACTAGTGTTTACATTCCTGTGCTCACACTATGAGTCACTGATCATGAAACATTCTCCTCTGCCTTTGCTTTTCCCAGTGAGGTCCTGAGTTCTGTCTGTGTGGTGCACCGAGAATCCCGGAGGCACAATAGTTGAGTCAGGGACCCCATCAGTCAGTCAGGTATGTGTGAGGCAGACCCCATCAGTCAGTCAGGTGTGTGTGTGACTCAGACACAATCGGCCAGTTAAGTGTTTGTTAGGCAACAATCTCATGTCGGCTGTTGACATGAAATGTGTCCCTGGAGTTTGTCCTTCATGGACTGCATGTGTGCAGTAAAATACTGGGGAGAAGAGGACGGTTCACATGTTGTTTCAGTTGGATCAGAACTTCGACTCACTTCTCACTTCTCTCCACTACAGCAGAGCTGTGGGGCTACAGTGAGAGTGGACACAGCCGACACTACAGCAGAGCTGTGGGGCTACAGTGAGAGTGGACACAGCTGACACTACAGCAGAGCTGTGGGGCTACAGTGAGAGTGGACACAGCTGACACTACAGCAGACCTGTGATGCTACAGTGAGAGTGGACACAGCCGACACTACAGCAGAGCTGTGGGGCTACAGTGAGAGTGGACACAGCCGACACTACAGCAGAGCTGTGGGGCTACAGTGAGAGTGGACACAGCTGACACTACAGCAGAGCTGTGGGGTTACAGTGAGAGTGGACACAGCTGACACTACAGCAGACCTGTGGGGCTACAGTGAGAGTGGACACAGCTGACACTACAGCAGAGCTGTGGGGCTACAGTGAGAGTGGACACAGCTGACACTACAGCAGACCTGTGGGGCTACAGTGAGAGTGGACACAGCTGACACTACAGCAGAGCTGTGGGGCTACAGTGAGAGTGGACACAGCTGGGACTACAGCAGGGCTGTGGGGCTACAGTGAGAGTGGACACAGCCGACACTACAGCAGAGCTGTGGGGCTACAGTGAGAGTGGACACAGCTGACACTACAGCAGATCTGTGGAGCTACAGTGAGATTCTTTCAGTGGAGTTCTTTCCTCCAGCACGGCTATCAGTTCAGCTCACCTCAACATGTGTTGAACACATGGTATAAATCATAATGAGAATGGGGTCTCCCACCCAAAAACACAATGGAATCATGTGTGATTGTAAAATACATTTTGCTAAATTTCTGCTCTCAGGGGACCAAAAATGCAGCTTGTGGACAAAATGCCAAAGCGCCTAGTTGAAGCAGCATTGTAATAAATACACCTGTACATGTGGACAAGGACTCATTTGTGTCTTCTCTTTACAATGTTATGTTTCTCTTCTAGACTTGAATATCTGCTCATGCATGACAGATGTAACTCTTTGTCTCCACAGTGTGTTCATTTAATGAAATGCAGCAAGGTTTCAACAGAAAACTATATTTACAAATATTTAAAGAAGAGAACTTTATAATATAAAAGTGTAAATTTCCTTGCATTGCCTTGCCTGGCAATGTTTGTTTAATACTGTACTATAAGGGAGTTGACACTGACCAGATAAATGCCTCTTTATTTACATTCAAAAATAGTCACAGAAACTCACCTGAGAATCTCCAGTTTACAGTGTGAACTCTCCAGTCCAGCACAGAGCTGCTCCACTCCTGAATTCTGCAGGTCATTATTATTCATCTCCAGCTCTCTCAGTGAGTTTTCTGTTTTTAGAGCTGATGTGAGAGATTTGCAAGACCCTTTATTGAGACCACAGCCAGATAGTCTGTAAAAGAGTAAATACAGTAAATAATGTAGTTCAGTCAGAGGATGATGAATTAAAAGATCTGAACTGCTAATAAAAATTTAAAGAAGGGCTTGAAAGGTCTGGAACACACTGATACATTTTCAGCCTTTTAATTTTACAAACACAGTAACATTTCAACACTACTGTGTCTTCATCAAAGACAAAATGGAAAAAGACATGACAAATAACATTCATTAGCAACCTAAAACAGATGAACAAATAATGGATGGTTGGTTCATAAGTCAGTGAATGGCAGTTACCATAATCAGAGTCCAAATATCAAAATATCCCACCCCTAACACCATAACAGGAAACAGAACAACATAGATCTCATTCAATGTTTCACAAATACAAATACACTAATATACAAGCAGAATATATTGTAGGAAGATATGCAGAGTAGTGATTATGGAGGAATAAACACTGCAGTAGTGATTATGGAGGAATAAACACTGCAGTATTGATAATGTTGGGATGAACATTGCAGTAGTGATTATGGAGGAATAAACACCACAGTATTCATTATGGTGGAATAATCACTGTATTGTTTATCAGAGAGAAATAAACACTGCAGCAGTGATTATGGAGGAATGAACACTGCAGTAGAGATTATGGAGGAATAAACACTGCAGTATTGATTATGTTGGAATGAACATCGCAATAGTGATTTTAGAGGAATAATCACTGTAGTATTTATTATGGAGGAATAAACACTGCAATAGTGATTATGTAGAAATAAACACTGCAGTAGTGACTATAGAGTAATGAATACTGTAGTATTGATTATGAAGGAATTAATATTGCGGTAGTGATTATGGAGGAATAAACACCACTGTATTGATTATGGTGGAATATTCACTGTAGTATTTATTATGGAGAAATAAACACTGCAGGAGTGATTATGGAATAATGAACACTGCAGTATTGATTATGGAGGAATGAACATTGCAGTAGTGAATATTAGTGTATGAGCACTGCAGTAGTAATGATGGTAGGATGAACACTGCAATAGTGATTATGGAGGAATGAACACTGCAGTCTCTCTCACACACATACAAACAAAATTTCTGTCTCTCTCACACACACACACACACACACAGATAATAGTTCTGTCTCTCTCACACATACAAATAATAGATCTCTCTCTCTCTCTCTCTCTCTCTCTATTTCACCCCCCCCACACACACAATAGATCTGTATGTCTCTCTCTTTCTCTATTTCAGAGACACATACACAGATAATAATTCTGCTGCTCTCTCTCTTCCTTGCTCTCTTTCACACACACACACACACACACACACACACACACACACACACACACACACACACACACACACACACACACACTTCACTCCTTCTCTCCTCCTAATCTCCTGATTATTGATTACTGTGTCTTGTGTGTCTTTCTTTCTCTCTTGTAATTAAGTCCACAGGTTCACTCGTCCAGCGCTGAACATTGTTCCTCACTACTGTGTTCAGATGTCCTGAGTTTACTGTCAGCTGTCTGCTCAGTTTCTCTCTCTGCTGACTCCACGTCTTCTACCATCACTGTTCTATTTTTGTTTGATGTCTCTGGCTTGATGAAAAAATTAGCAGCCAACATTGAGTCCTAAGTCAAGCTAATATGACGTTAGTGTGAGGTATCTAGGAGTAGTAACCAATAATATACTGTAACTTGGCAAGCTTCAGGTTACAAATATTAGCCAGCTACATGTTTCATAAAAACACCTGTGGAGAGAGATCACAGGTTTATCTTAAGGAATAACCAATAAACCTTTCAGTTCTATTGAATGAATATTAACTTGTTGCGTTCTTTCCTCCAGCATGGCTGTCAGTTCAGCTCATCTCAACATGTGTTGAACACACGGTGTAGATCATAATGAGAAAAGGGTCTCCCACCCATAAACGCAAGGGAATCGTGTGATTGTAAAAGTGTCCTGTAATGTGTCCAGAACCTCAATGGTTCAGCTTTAAATGTTTTAATTAAGATTTTAAGGGCTTTGATTTGCAGAGAGATTAGAATGACTGATGTTTACAGTGTTTCCATACATAAACTACATAAAATCACTCAGTGAAAATCTTACATTAAAACACTTCATTTTACAACACAGCTGTTGGAGTTTCTGAATATATTCATCCTGTAAGACATTTTGCTAAATTTCTGCTCTCAGGTGACCAAAAATGCAGCTTGTGGACAAAATGCCAAAGCGCCTAGTTGAAGCAGCATTGTAATAAATACACCTGCACACGTGGACAAGGACTCATTGGTGTCTTCTCTTTACAATGTTCTATTTCTCTTCTAGACTTGAAAATCTGCTCATGCATCACAGATGTAACTCTTTGTCTCCACAGTGTGGTCATTTAATGAAATGCAGTGAGGTTTCAACAGAAAACTATATTTAGAAATATTGAGAGAAGAAAACTTTATAAAAGTGTACATTTCCTTGCATTGCCTTGCCTGGCAATGTTTGTTTAATACTGTACTATAAGGGAGTTGACACTGACCTTTTTAAAATGCCTCTTTATTTACATTCAAAAATAGTCACAGAAACTCACCTGAGAATCTCCAGTTTACAGTGTGAACTCTTCAGTCCAGCACAGAGCTGCTCCACTCCTGAATTCTGCAGGTCATTATTATTCATCTCCAGCTCTCTCAGTGAAGAGTTTTCTGTTTGTAGAACTGATGTGAGAGATTTGCAAGACTCTTCAGTGAGACCACAGCCAGATAGTCTGTAAAAGAGTTAATACATTAAATAATGTAGTTCAGTCAGAGGATGATGAATTAAAAGATCTGAACTGCTAATAAAAATGTAAAGAAGAGCTTGAAAGGTCTGGAACACACTGATACATTTTCAGCCTTTTAATTTTACAAACACAGCAACATTTCAACACTACTGTGTCTTCATCAAAGACAAAATGGACAAAGACATGACAAATAACATTCATTAGCAACCTAAGACAGGTGACCAAATAATGGATGGTTGGTTCATAAATCTGTGAATGGCAGTTGCCATAATCAGAGTCCAAATATCAAAATATCCCACCCCTAACACCATAACAGGAAACAGAACAACACACATCTCATTCAATGTTTCACAAATACAAACACACTAATATACAAACAGAAAATATTGTTGGAAGACAGGCAGAGTAGTGATTATGGAGAAATAAACACTGCAGTAGTGATTATGGAGGAATAAACACCACAGTATTGATTATGGTGGAATAATCACTGTAGTGTTTTTCATGGAGAAATAAACGCTGCAGTAGTGACTATGGAGTAATGAACACTATTATGATTATGGAGGAATGAACATTGCAGTAGTGAATATTAGTGTATGAACATTGCAGTACTAATGATGGTGGGATGAACACTGCAGTAGTGATTATGGAGGAATGAACATTGCAGTAGTGAATATTAGTGTATGAACACTGCAGTAGTAATGATGGTGGGATGAACACTGCAGTAGTGATTATGGAGGAATGGACAGAATGCAGAGAGTAGAATCTTTTACTAGTGTTTACATTCCTTTGCTCACACTGAGTCACTGATCATGAAACATTCTCCTCTGCCTTTGCTTTTCCCAGTGAGGTCCTGAGTTCTGTCTGTGTGGTGCACCGAGAATCCCGGAGGCACAATAGTTGAGTCAGGGACCCCATCAGTCAGTCAGGTATGTGTGAGGCAGACCCCATCAGTCAGTCAGGTGTGTGTGTGACTCAGACACAATCGGCCAGTTAAGTGTTTGTTAGGCAACAATCTCATGTCGGCTGTTGACATGAAATGTGTCCCTGGAGTTTGTCCTTCATGGACTGCATGTGTGCAGTAAAATACTGGGGAGAAGAGGACGGTTCACATGTTGTTTCAGTTGGATCAGAACTTCGACTCACTTCTCACTTCTCTCCACTACAGCAGAGCTGTGGGGCTACAGTGAGAGTGGACACAGCCGACACTACAGCAGAGCTGTGGGGCTACAGTGAGAGTGGACACAGCTGACACTACAGCAGAGCTGTGGGGCTACAGTGAGAGTGGACACAGCTGACACTACAGCAGACCTGTGATGCTACAGTGAGAGTGGACACAGCCGACACTACAGCAGAGCTGTGGGGCTACAGTGAGAGTGGACACAGCCGACACTACAGCAGAGCTGTGGGGCTACAGTGAGAGTGGACACAGCTGACACTACAGCAGAGCTGTGGGGTTACAGTGAGAGTGGACACAGCTGACACTACAGCAGACCTGTGGGGCTACAGTGAGAGTGGACACAGCTGACACTACAGCAGAGCTGTGGGGCTACAGTGAGAGTGGACACAGCTGACACTACAGCAGACCTGTGGGGCTACAGTGAGAGTGGACACAGCTGACACTACAGCAGAGCTGTGGGGCTACAGTGAGAGTGGACACAGCTGGGACTACAGCAGGGCTGTGGGGCTACAGTGAGAGTGGACACAGCCGACACTACAGCAGAGCTGTGGGGCTACAGTGAGAGTGGACACAGCTGACACTACAGCAGATCTGTGGAGCTACAGTGAGATTCTTTCAGTGGAGTTCTTTCCTCCAGCACGGCTATCAGTTCAGCTCACCTCAACATGTGTTGAACACATGGTATAAATCATAATGAGAATGGGGTCTCCCACCCAAAAACACAATGGAATCATGTGTGATTGTAAAATACATTTTGCTAAATTTCTGCTCTCAGGGGACCAAAAATGCAGCTTGTGGACAAAATGCCAAAGCGCCTAGTTGAAGCAGCATTGTAATAAATACACCTGTACATGTGGACAAGGACTCATTTGTGTCTTCTCTTTACAATGTTATGTTTCTCTTCTAGACTTGAATATCTGCTCATGCATGACAGATGTAACTCTTTGTCTCCACAGTGTGTTCATTTAATGAAATGCAGCAAGGTTTCAACAGAAAACTATATTTACAAATATTTAAAGAAGAGAACTTTATAATATAAAAGTGTAAATTTCCTTGCATTGCCTTGCCTGGCAATGTTTGTTTAATACTGTACTATAAGGGAGTTGACACTGACCAGATAAATGCCTCTTTATTTACATTCAAAAATAGTCACAGAAACTCACCTGAGAATCTCCAGTTTACAGTGTGAACTCTCCAGTCCAGCACAGAGCTGCTCCACTCCTGAATTCTGCAGGTCATTATTATTCATCTCCAGCTCTCTCAGTGAGTTTTCTGTTTTTAGAGCTGATGTGAGAGATTTGCAAGACCCTTTATTGAGACCACAGCCAGATAGTCTGTAAAAGAGTAAATACAGTAAATAATGTAGTTCAGTCAGAGGATGATGAATTAAAAGATCTGAACTGCTAATAAAAATTTAAAGAAGGGCTTGAAAGGTCTGGAACACACTGATACATTTTCAGCCTTTTAATTTTACAAACACAGTAACATTTCAACACTACTGTGTCTTCATCAAAGACAAAATGGAAAAAGACATGACAAATAACATTCATTAGCAACCTAAAACAGATGAACAAATAATGGATGGTTGGTTCATAAGTCAGTGAATGGCAGTTACCATAATCAGAGTCCAAATATCAAAATATCCCACCCCTAACACCATAACAGGAAACAGAACAACATAGATCTCATTCAATGTTTCACAAATACAAATACACTAATATACAAGCAGAATATATTGTAGGAAGATATGCAGAGTAGTGATTATGGAGGAATAAACACTGCAGTAGTGATTATGGAGGAATAAACACTGCAGTATTGATAATGTTGGGATGAACATTGCAGTAGTGATTATGGAGGAATAAACACCACAGTATTCATTATGGTGGAATAATCACTGTATTGTTTATCAGAGAGAAATAAACACTGCAGCAGTGATTATGGAGGAATGAACACTGCAGTAGAGATTATGGAGGAATAAACACTGCAGTATTGATTATGTTGGAATGAACATCGCAATAGTGATTTTAGAGGAATAATCACTGTAGTATTTATTATGGAGGAATAAACACTGCAATAGTGATTATGTAGAAATAAACACTGCAGTAGTGACTATAGAGTAATGAATACTGTAGTATTGATTATGAAGGAATTAATATTGCGGTAGTGATTATGGAGGAATAAACACCACTGTATTGATTATGGTGGAATATTCACTGTAGTATTTATTATGGAGAAATAAACACTGCAGGAGTGATTATGGAATAATGAACACTGCAGTATTGATTATGGAGGAATGAACATTGCAGTAGTGAATATTAGTGTATGAGCACTGCAGTAGTAATGATGGTAGGATGAACACTGCAATAGTGATTATGGAGGAATGAACACTGCAGTCTCTCTCACACACATACAAACAAAATTTCTGTCTCTCTCACACACACACACACACACACAGATAATAGTTCTGTCTCTCTCACACATACAAATAATAGATCTCTCTCTCTCTCTCTCTCTCTCTCTATTTCACCCCCCCCACACACACAATAGATCTGTATGTCTCTCTCTTTCTCTATTTCAGAGACACATACACAGATAATAATTCTGCTGCTCTCTCTCTTCCTTGCTCTCTTTCACACACACACACACACACACACACACACACACACACACACACACACACACTTCACTCCTTCTCTCCTCCTAATCTCCTGATTATTGATTACTGTGTCTTGTGTGTCTTTCTTTCTCTCTTGTAATTAAGTCCACAGGTTCACTCGTCCAGCGCTGAACATTGTTCCTCACTACTGTGTTCAGATGTCCTGAGTTTACTGTCAGCTGTCTGCTCAGTTTCTCTCTCTGCTGACTCCACGTCTTCTACCATCACTGTTCTATTTTTGTTTGATGTCTCTGGCTTGATGAAAAAATTAGCAGCCAACATTGAGTCCTAAGTCAAGCTAATATGACGTTAGTGTGAGGTATCTAGGAGTAGTAACCAATAATATACTGTAACTTGGCAAGCTTCAGGTTACAAATATTAGCCAGCTACATGTTTCATAAAAACACCTGTGGAGAGAGATCACAGGTTTATCTTAAGGAATAACCAATAAACCTTTCAGTTCTATTGAATGAATATTAACTTGTTGCGTTCTTTCCTCCAGCATGGCTGTCAGTTCAGCTCATCTCAACATGTGTTGAACACACGGTGTAGATCATAATGAGAAAAGGGTCTCCCACCCATAAACGCAAGGGAATCGTGTGATTGTAAAAGTGTCCTGTAATGTGTCCAGAACCTCAATGGTTCAGCTTTAAATGTTTTAATTAAGATTTTAAGGGCTTTGATTTGCAGAGAGATTAGAATGACTGATGTTTACAGTGTTTCCATACATAAACTACATAAAATCACTCAGTGAAAATCTTACATTAAAACACTTCATTTTACAACACAGCTGTTGGAGTTTCTGAATATATTCATCCTGTAAGACATTTTGCTAAATTTCTGCTCTCAGGTGACCAAAAATGCAGCTTGTGGACAAAATGCCAAAGCGCCTAGTTGAAGCAGCATTGTAATAAATACACCTGCACACGTGGACAAGGACTCATTGGTGTCTTCTCTTTACAATGTTCTATTTCTCTTCTAGACTTGAAAATCTGCTCATGCATCACAGATGTAACTCTTTGTCTCCACAGTGTGGTCATTTAATGAAATGCAGTGAGGTTTCAACAGAAAACTATATTTAGAAATATTGAGAGAAGAAAACTTTATAAAAGTGTACATTTCCTTGCATTGCCTTGCCTGGCAATGTTTGTTTAATACTGTACTATAAGGGAGTTGACACTGACCTTTTTAAAATGCCTCTTTATTTACATTCAAAAATAGTCACAGAAACTCACCTGAGAATCTCCAGTTTACAGTGTGAACTCTTCAGTCCAGCACAGAGCTGCTCCACTCCTGAATTCTGCAGGTCATTATTATTCATCTCCAGCTCTCTCAGTGAAGAGTTTTCTGTTTGTAGAACTGATGTGAGAGATTTGCAAGACTCTTCAGTGAGACCACAGCCAGATAGTCTGTAAAAGAGTTAATACATTAAATAATGTAGTTCAGTCAGAGGATGATGAATTAAAAGATCTGAACTGCTAATAAAAATGTAAAGAAGAGCTTGAAAGGTCTGGAACACACTGATACATTTTCAGCCTTTTAATTTTACAAACACAGCAACATTTCAACACTACTGTGTCTTCATCAAAGACAAAATGGACAAAGACATGACAAATAACATTCATTAGCAACCTAAGACAGGTGACCAAATAATGGATGGTTGGTTCATAAATCTGTGAATGGCAGTTGCCATAATCAGAGTCCAAATATCAAAATATCCCACCCCTAACACCATAACAGGAAACAGAACAACACACATCTCATTCAATGTTTCACAAATACAAACACACTAATATACAAACAGAAAATATTGTTGGAAGACAGGCAGAGTAGTGATTATGGAGAAATAAACACTGCAGTAGTGATTATGGAGGAATAAACACCACAGTATTGATTATGGTGGAATAATCACTGTAGTGTTTTTCATGGAGAAATAAACGCTGCAGTAGTGACTATGGAGTAATGAACACTATTATGATTATGGAGGAATGAACATTGCAGTAGTGAATATTAGTGTATGAACATTGCAGTACTAATGATGGTGGGATGAACACTGCAGTAGTGATTATGGAGGAATGAACATTGCAGTAGTGAATATTAGTGTATGAACACTGCAGTAGTAATGATGGTGGGATGAACACTGCAGTAGTGATTATGGAGGAATGGACAGAATGCAGAGAGTAGAATCTTTTACTAGTGTTTACATTCCTTTGCTCACACTGAGTCATTGATCATGAAACATTCTCCTCTGCCTTTTCTTTTCCCAGTGAGGTCCCGAGTTCTGTCTGTGTGGTGCACCGAGAATCTTGGAGGCTTAATAGCTGAGTCAGGGACCCCATCAGTCAGTCAGGTGTGTGTGAGGCAGACCCCATCAGTCAGTCAGGTGTGTGTGAGGCAGACCCCATCCGTCAGTCAGGTGTGTGTGAGGCAGACCCCATCAGTCAGTCAGTTCTGTCTCTCTCACACACAGATAATAGATCTGCCTCTCACACACACAGTTCTGTCTTTCTCTCTCTCTCTCTCTCTCTCTCTCTCTCTCTCTCTCTCTCTCACACACACACACACACACACACACACACACAAACACACAGATAATAGTTCTGTCTCTTTCACACACACAAATAATAGATCTGTCTGTCTCTCTCTTGTGGTGACACACTAAAATGGCCTTACAGCACAGAGGAATTTCAGGGTACACAAGTTAATACAGTGGTAAAACCACTATTATAGTGTATAATAAACTACATACTGTTTAATTCCTTATCAGATTATGACATTCACATGAGGTCAGGCAGGGAATCATTAATTAACCCATAAGATTACAATTTGAATAAATCTTCACGAATAAATCAAGGGTGTGGGTTACATAAACATAAATATTATTACCTGAGAAAGGTTTCATTTCTGTCCAGCACTTAATATTTTATATCACTTACAAGTATCTTCAGTTCTTTGATTCATCCCCTCGAAAAAGGTTGTATTTCAAGATTCCAAAAATTCTACATGTGATTATAATTCTATGTGTGGTTATATTTCTATGTGTGGTTATAATTCTCAGTGTATCTGAATTATGTAGTATCAAATGATGAATTATATCTGATCTAAAGTTCTGATGTAATTACAAAACACCACACATGCTATGCACCACACACACACACACACACACACACACACACACACACACACACACACACACACACACACACAATATCGCTACTTCACACAACTAATATATTCACTAAAATCAACCATTTACATTAACACAAAAAAACAACTAAACAAGTCAGCAGAGCTGTGGGGCTACAGTGAGAGTGGACACAGCCGACACTACAGCAGAGCTGTGGGGCTACAGTGAGAGTGGACACAGCCGACACTACAGCAGAGCTGTGGGGCTACAGTGAGAGTGGACACAGCCGACACTACAGCAGAGCTGTGGGGCTACAGTGAGAGTGGACACAGCTGACACTACAGCAGAGCTGTGGGGCTACAGTGAGAGTGGACACAGCTGACACTACAGCAGAGCTGTGGGGCTACAGTGAGAGTGGACACAGCTGACACTACAGCAGACCTGTGGGGCTACAGTGAGAGTGGACACAGCTGACACTACAGCAGAGCTGTGGGGCTACAGTGAGAGTGGACACAGCTGGCACTACAGCAGAGCTGTGGGGCTACAGTGAGAGTGGACACAGCTGACACTACAGCAGAGCTGTGGGGCTACAGTGAGAGTGGACACAGCCGACACTACAGCAGAGCTGTGGGGCTACAGTGAGAGTGGACACAGCTGACACTACAGCAGACCTGTGGGGCTACAGTGAGAGTGGACACAGCTGACACTACAGCAGAGCTGTGGGGCTACAGTGAGAGTGGACACAGCTGACACTACAGCAGAGCTGTGGGGCTACAGTGAGAGTGGACACAGCTGGCTCCTCTGTCTCTGTCTGCTGTGTTCACTCTCTTCCATGTCCTCCTCCTGGACACTTTCACCATCAAGTTCTTCTGTCTTTTCTCTCTCCTGCTGTCTTCTTACTAAAGAAGGTTGCCATGGCAATAGCATTACTCTTTCTCTTCATCCTGGTTGTTTTCTGTTTCTCTATACTAACTGTAAACGAACAAGCAGGAGTATTTTATATTCTAGCCAGTTCCTTAGATTTAAGGAAGCTAACATTAGCCTCATTAGCTTTGTTACAGTACATCAGGCACCCAGTGTGACACACACATACACACACACACACACACACACACACACACACACACACACACACACACACTTCACTCCTTCTCTCCTCCTAATCTCCTGATTATTGATTACTGTGTCTTGTGTGTCTTTCTTTCTCTCTTGTAATTAAGTCCACAGGTTCACTCGTCCAGTGCTGAACATTGTTCCTCACTACTGTGTTCAGATGTCCTGAGTTTACTGTCAGCTGTCTGCTCAGTTTCTCTCTCTGCTGACTCCACGTCTTCTACCATCACTGTTCTATTTTTGTTTGATGTCTCTGGCTTGATGAAAAAATTAGCAGCCAACATTCACTCCTAAGTCAAGCTAATATGACGTTAGCGTGAGGTATCTAGGTGTAGTAACCAACATTATACTGTAACTTGGCAAGCTTCAGGTTACTAATATTAGCCAGCTACATGTTTCATAAAAACACCTGTGGAGAGAGATCACAGGTTTATCTTAAGGAATAACCAATAAACCTTTCAGGTCTATTGAATGAATATTAACTTGTTGCGTTCTTTCCTCCAGCACGGCTGTCAGTTCAGCTCATCTCAACATGTGTTGAACACACCGTGTAAATCATAATGAGAACAGGGTCTCCCACCCAAAAACGCAAGGGAATTGTGTGATTGTAAAAGTGTCCTGTAATGTGTCCAGAACCTCAATGGTTCAGCTTTAAATATTTTAATTAAGATTTTAAGGGCTTTTATTTGCAGAGAGATTAGAATGACTGATGTTTACAGTGTTTCCATACATAAACTACATAAAATCACTCAGTGAAAATCTTACATTAAAACACTTCATTTTACAACACAGCTGTTGGAGTTTCTGAATATATTCATCCTGTAAGACATTTTGCTAAATTTCTGCTCTCAGGTGACCAAAAATGCAGCTTGTGGACAAAATGCCAAAGCGCCTAGTTGAAGCAGCATTGTAATAAATACACCTGCACACGTGGACAAGGACTCATTGGTGTCTCCTCTTTACAATGTTCTATTTCTCTTCTAGACTTGAAAATCTGCTCATGCATCACAGATATAACTCTTTGTCTCCACAGTGTGGTCATTTAATGAAATGCAGTGAGGTTTCAACAGAAAACTATATTTAGAAATATTGAGAGAAGAAAACTTTATAAAAGTGTACATTTCCTTGCATTGCCTTGCCTGGCAATGTTTGTTTAATACTGTACTATAAGGGAGTTCACACTGACCTTTTTAAAATGCCTCTTTATTTACATTCAAAAATAGTCACAGAAACTCACCTGAGAATCTCCAGTTTACGGTGTGAACTCTTCAGTCCAGCACAGAGCTGCTCCACTCCTGAATTCTGCAGGTCATTATTATTCATCTCCAGCTCTCTCAGTGAAGAGTTTTCTGTTTGTAGAACTGATGTGAGAGATTTGCAAGACTCTTCAGTGAGACCACAGCCAGATAGTCTGTAAAAGAGTTAATACATTAAATAATGTAGTTCAGTCAGAGGATGATGAATTAAAAGATCTGAACTGCTAATAAAAATGTAAAGAAGAGCTTGAAAGGTCTGGAACACACTGATACATTTTCAGCCTTTTAATTTTACAAACACAGCAACATTTCAACATTACTGTGTCTTCATCAAAGACAAAATGGACAAAGACATGACAAATAACATTCATTAGCAACCTAAGCCAGGTGACCAAATAATGGATGGTTGGTTCATAAGTCAGTGAATGGCAGTTGCCATAATCAGAGTCCAAATATCAAAATATCCCACCCCTAACACCATAACAGTAAACAGAACAACATAGATCTCATTTAATGTTTCACAAATACAACTACACTAATATACAAACAGAAAATATTGTTGGAATCCATGCAGAGTAGTGATTATGGAGAAATAAACACTGCAGTAGTGATTATGGAGGAATAAACACCACAGTATTGATTATGGTGGAATAATCACTGTAGTGTTTTTCATGGAGAAATAAACGCTGCAGTAGTGACTATGGAGTAATGAACACTGTATTATGATTATGGAGGAATGAACATTGCAGTAGTGAATATTAGTGTATGAACATTGCAGTACTAATGATGGTGGGATGAACACTGCAGTAGTGATTATGGAGGAATGGACATTGCAGTAGTGAATATTAGTGTATGAACACTGCAGTAGTAATGATGGTGGGATGAACACTGCAGTAGTGATTATGGAGGAATGACAGAATGCAGAGAGCAGAATCTTTTACTAGTGTTTCCATTCCTTTGCTCACACTGAGTCATTGATCATGAAACATTCTCCTCTGCCTTTGCTTTTCCCAGTGAGGTCCCGAGTTCTGTCTGTGTGGTGCACCGAGAATCCTGGAGGCTCAATAGCTGAGTCAGGGACTCCATCAGTCAGTCAGGTGTGTGTGAGGCAGACCCCATCAGTCATTCAGGTGTGTGTGAGGCAGATCCCATCAGTCAGTCAGGTGTGTGTGAGGCAGACCCCATCAGTCAGTCAGGTGTGTGTGTGAGGCAGACCCCATCAGTCAGTTAAGTGTGTGTGAGGCAGAACCCATCAGTCAGTTAAGTGTGTGTGAGGCAACTATCTCATGTCTGCTGTTGACATGAAATGTGTCCCTGGAGTTTGTCCTTCATGGACTGTATGTGTGCAGTAAAATACTGGGGAGAAGAGGATGGTTCACATATTTCAGTTGGATCAGAACTGACTCACTTCTCCTGCACTGCTTGTGTGAGGACTCAAGGACTTCTGACTTTTTGTACAAAAGAACTGATGCAGTCAGTTTCACAACTGTGCTTACATGCATTTGAGTAGAGCCAAATAGTAATACTTTCTGAAATTCATTAAAAAACGTTCAACTGTTCACTCAAATTATGCTGATTATATGATTTGTAAAGAAAATCATTGTATTAAACTTGAGAGAAATGCAAAACAATCATTTTCACTAGTGGTCTGAGATATTGGTCCCACTGTATGTGAGCAACAGTAGTAGTCTGCTACAATTTTAGGTGAGTGACAGTAGTAACAGCATTAGCTTCTGGGAGACTCACTGCATGTTACACTGATCACACAGAGCTGTGAACGTCACTGCATGTTACACTGATCGCACAGAGCTGTGAACGTCACTGCATGCTACACTCATCATTTTACATTTATGGCATTTAGCTGACGCTTTTATCCAAAGCATCTTACAATTATGACTGAGTACAACTTGAGCAATTGAGGGTTAAGGGTCTTGCTCAGGGGCACAACAGTGGCAACTCAGCAGCGGTGGGGCTTGAACCAGCAACCTTCTAATTAAAAGTCAAGTACCTCAATCACACAGCACTGAAGGTGTAGTACTGGAATCAGTTGCTGTTAATGATGTTAGTTTATTTTGACTTAAACTTATTTACAACTAGATTATGACAAATTGCCTTGGTAAAATATTTAAACAATGAAAATGTTTCAGATGAAGTCATATTAACACCTACACCTTTATATAGTGTTTCAGATGAAGTCATATTAACACCTACACCTTTATAAATGTGCCCAATCACCATCATCGGCTCTAAAGAAAACCTGTGATAAAGTTTGAAAACTGCCATCAGTGTGAAATATATATATGTGTGTGTGTGTGTGTGTGAGTGTGTGTGCATATGTGTATACATTGGTTATGCTCATCCTTGTGCACTTTTCTCTGTATTGGTCAGTAGTGATTGAACTGTAATGTTGATCAGAAAGCTGAACTGATAGTTCATATTTGAACCCTTTTGTATGTTACACTGTGTGGTGTGGTGTGTGTGTGTGTGTGCGCGTGTACACACTGATATTTCGTACTTGAACACTTCTGTATGTTACACTGCAGCACATTTTCTCTGGCTGTTTTACTAAGAGTGTGAACTATAAACAAACACTGTTGGCCACTGTTTTAAATGTAGGACCATTCTCAATACAAAGGCACACAACTACCCATGACATCAAATATCATTTAACCATCATTAATACATTTAGACTAATGAATGACTGGACAGTGTTACTATATTCCAATGTTCCACAACTTTATGGTTTAACTTAAGCACCTGGTGATGGGATCTCTCTATCCTGCTCTCTCTCTAATGTTCCCTCTCTCTCTCTCTCTCTCTCTCTCCTTTTCATTTTTCACAGAAGACCTTCTGAGTCAAGAACATCCACTGCCTGCTACACCCACTGTTCATCTCTAAATGAAAATACTCACAAGGCTTTTCTGGATGCTTTGACCACTGGCAGCAGTCTCAGTAGACATTCCTCTGATGGGTCATATTTCCTCAGGTCAAACTCATCCAGCTCCTCTTCTGAGTTCAGCAACACAAACACCAGAGCTGACCACTGAGCAGGAGACAGTCTGGATCCATGGAGACAACGGTCACCTCCTCTGCTCAGGTATGTTTGGACTTCCTGCACTAGAGAATGATCATTCAGTTCATTCAGACAGTGGAAGAGATTGATGGATTTCTCTGTAGAGGGACTGTCACTGATCTTCTCCTTGATGTAGCTGACTGTTTCCTCTTTGCTGTGTGAGCATCTTCCTCTCTGTGTCAGTAGGCCTAGTAAGAGAGTCTGATTGGACTCCAGTGAGAGACCCAGAAGGAAGCGAAGGAAAAGGTCCAGGTGTCCATTATGACTCTGTAAGGCCTTGTCCACTGCACTGTTGAGGAAGACAGACATTGGGGTTTTGAAAATACTGAAAAATCCAGGGTGTTGCTGTTGTAGCACATTGGTGTTGGTGGAGATGAAGGAAATAAACACATATAAAGCAGCCAGAAACTCCTGAACACTCAGATGAACAAAGCTGAACACCTTCCCCAGCTGTAGCTCAAACTCCTCTCTGAAGATCTGAGTGCACATTCCTGAATACACTGTCATTT
This sequence comes from Electrophorus electricus, assembly GCF_041902795.1. Lineage (NCBI taxonomy): Eukaryota > Metazoa > Chordata > Actinopteri > Gymnotiformes > Gymnotidae > Electrophorus > Electrophorus electricus. The sequence continues at coordinate 12,506,504 of NC_137497.1, read as the reverse complement.
CTCTGACATCTATGCCACTGTTTCTCAGGTCTTCCTCATAGAAGATCAGGTTGCCTTTTTCTAGCTGTTGGAAAGCCAGTTTTCCCAGTGCCAAAACATGTTCTCTCATGTGATGTGGGTGAGTGGGACCTTTTTGTCCTTTCATACTTCCTCCATACTTTTGATCCTTGTGTCTGAGCTGAAAGATCAGGAAGTGTGTGAACATCTGAGTCAGAGTCTTGGGGATCTCTCCACTCTCTGCTTCACCCAACATTCTCTCTAGAACAGTGGCTGCAATCCAACAG
>NC_137497.1:12456220-12501220 GCF_041902795.1 Electrophorus electricus | reverse complement strand
GAATACTTTAAATGTTATGTGTTCATATGATACACATCATGAAACCTGTTTACAGTATTAAAACAGGCTTCGTTTATTTCCATGTTGCTCTGGTGCAGAATCTATGTGTTGCTGTATTGGGAATCAGTCACACATCAATCAGACATCAGATCAGACCCAGAGAGAGTCAGGAGGTGAGGGGTGTCAGTCACACCACTGCACACTGCTCAGACCATGAACCACTAACAACTTTCCTTACTAACAATTAAAGCTTTAACTTCTCTAAGCCAATGTAAATCCTTTTTGATCACTTGTGACTTGTTCCATACTGTGTCCAATAATCTTTCAGTTGGGCATTTACAAAATTAGCTTTTCTTATAAAGCTGAAAACTGCCCACTTACACAACACATCTGTTTTATTTGATCTTTAGAAACCATTTCTCTAAAAACATTTTTGACTTATTTTTTGTGATGGTTTTAAGCAGTAGGAGATGGGAAATGATTCTTGCAGATTGTGTCAGTGAGGCTGTACCATCTTTGTGGTTAGAAAGGTGAAGGAATGTTCCTTCCCTCTGACATTGTGTGGTATGGCTGGGGGTCTCCAGTACCACAGACTCCACAATAAAGTTATATGCCTGGCTGGAGTTAACTGATATGGTAGATAATACTAGTTAAACTTCCCCTTTCTGTAGTGTATTTATTACCCCAGTCTGTCTGTGTCCTGTGCGGTTCTTTATTACCCCAGTCTCTCTGTGTCCTGTGCGGTTCTTTATTACCCCAGTCTGTCTGTGACCTGTGCAGTTCTTTATTACCCCAATCTGTCTGTCTCCTGTGTGGTTCTTTATTACCCCAGTCTGTCTGTGTCCTGTGCGGTTCTTTATTACACCAGTCTGTCTGTCTCCTGTGTGGTTCTTTATTACCCCAGTCTGTCTGTGTCCTGTGTGGTTCTTTATTACCCCAGTCTGTCTGTGTCCTGTGCGGTTCTTTATTACCCCAGTCTGTCTGTGTCCTGTGTGGTTCTTTATTACCCCAGTCTGTCTGTCTCCTGTGTGGTTCTTTATTACCCCAGTCTGTCTGTGTCCTGTGTGGTTCTTCCTGTTATGACAGTGATTCCTGTGGCCTAATAAATGTCCTCAGCAATTGTATCCTGACGTCTCATCCACCTGTATGTAACAGTTTCTAAAACTAATAACACCAGAACCACCATTATTGCTTTACTATAGTGTCAGTATCACAGAACTGGACTGTTACACCATTACTAATGAGACCAGAACCACCACTATTGCTTTACTATAGTGTCAGTATCACAGAACTGGACTGTCCCACCTGTTCAGGTAAGCAGGACCTCCTAGATGGACCCAAACACATATGAGGTGAAACAGGGAAGGGGACAAAAGAGGTAAAACAACTGAACAGGAAACCAACAACTGAGAGGGTTTGACCTGAAGGAGTGGGTGAGCAAGACCACACTGTTCTACCCCCTACACTACTGGGAAGAAGGAGTGAAGGAGTGATGGAGTGATGGGAGTGATGGGAGTGAAGGGGAGTGGTGGGAGTGAAGGGGAGTGGTGGGAGTGAAGGGAGTGAAGGGAGTGATGGGAGTGATGGAGTGAAGGGAGTGGTGGGAGTGAAGGAGTGGGTGAGCAAGACCACACTGTTCTACCCCCTACACTACTGGGAAGAAGGAGTGAAGGAGTGATGGGAGTGAAGAGGAGTGATGGGAGTGAAGTGCTTAGTGGAGACATAGTGAGTGTTTTTACTGTTTAATAATACAAACAAACAAAAGAGTTCAGCAGTGAAGGGATGTTTAAGGGCCAGAAAACCCTCAGCCACTTCTGATGAAAAACAAAGTGACTTGTTTGGTCTGGGGGTCAAACCAGCGTCTGCACTAGTGTGATGATGCAGCTCTAACCACTACGTGTGTGTGGTAGACTCAGGACACTCTGTTTCTCTCCAGAAACACAGCAGGAAATGAACACAGAACAAAAGACAAACAACTAAGACAGACAACAAACACACAGGGACACCTCCTGCTACAGGACATTTCTCCTCCTAATAAACAACTGATGGAGAGGGACTCTGCCCAGAAGAAACAAGACAACACAGACATGAATGAAGAAAGATGACAGGAGACTCTTGTTGGGAACTTTCTACTTGAAAAAATACCCACACACCAAGGCTTCATAGAGTCCTTAGTGAAGTAGTTATATAGGGGTGGGGCATCTGTGAGAGATCAGACTAATGAGCACTGATTAACTCCCAGCTCATGGCCTCCCTCTGGTGGCAGCTTGCTGGCATTGCGAGCCATCAGTTACAAGTAAGAGATAGTTGGAGAATGTGTGTGTGGGTAGATGATGCTGAATTTCTTCCTCCTTTTCTCCTAAAACTAAAACACACCTGTGGTGAACCCCTCTTATTAGTTTGACCTGTAGAATGGTGACATTGTTTACTGGGGTATTATTGTTGTAATATTGGGGGAACTTCACTCCCTCACACACTGGGAGGAACACATCTACCCCACTTATGAAAGAATCTGAGTGTGTAATGTGTCACTCACCGTAGGACTGAGGTCACAGGTTCACTGCTGAATAGAGGAGGAGGCTCCATGGACCTGTCACTCTTCATAGACACACAGCTGGGTGCTGGATTTACTGCTCTCTCACTCCCCATCCTGATGATATTGAATAGGGAAAATAAATCACATTAGGGAACAAAAATACACCCACAACATTCTTACCCAATCAACTCCACCTGGTACCTGCACTGACTGTACACTTCATTAGAAACACCTGTCCTTCAGCAACACAAATGAACCACACACACACACACACACACACACACACACACACACACACACACACACACACACACACACACACACACACACACTTGTCCGTCAGGAACTACACAAACATACCACAACCACACACACACACACACACACACACACACACACACACACACACACACACACACACACACACAGACACCTGTGCTTCAGGAACACACACAAAAACACACAGACACACATGTCCTTCAGGAACACACAGACATCACACCTGTCCTTCAGCAACTACACAAACATACCACACACACATACACGAACATACACACACACACACACACACACACACACACACAAACACACAGATCAAACCTGTCCTTTAGCAACTACACAAACATACCACACACACACACACACACCCTTCAGCAACTACACAAACATACCACACACACATACACGAACACACCTGTCCTTCACCAACACACACACACACACACACACACACACACACACACACACACACACACACAACAGGCCTGTCCTTCAGCAACCACACAACCACACACTCACACACACACACACATACACACACAGACACCTGTGCTTCAGGAACACACACACACACACATGTCCTTCAGGAACACACACACATCACACCTGTTCTTCAGGAACATAAAGATACCATACACATCAAACCTGTACTTAAACAACACACAAACACAGACACCTATACTTAAGCAACACACACACACACACACAAACACACCTGCCCTTCAGCAACTATACAAACATACCACACACACACACACACACACACACACGCACATCACACCTCTCCTTCAGCAACTACAAAAACATACCACACACACACACACACACACACACACACACAGCACACCTGTCCTTCAGCAACTACACAAACATAACACACATCACACCTGTCCTTTAGCAACACACACACACACACACACACACACATCCTTCAGGAACACAAACACATCACACCTGTCCTTCAGGAATGCAAAGATACCATACACATCAAACCTGTACTTCAGCAGCACACACACACACACACACACAAACACACCTGGCCTTCAGCAACTACACAAACATACCACTCACAAACACACACACACACATACACACACACACACCTGTCCGTCAGGAACTACACAAAAACACACAGACACACACATACACATCCTTCAGCAACTACTCAAACATACCACACACACATCACACCTGTCCTTCAGCAACTACACAAACATACCACACACACATCACACCTGTCCTTCAGCAAGTTCACACACACACACACACACACACACACACACACACACACACACACACACACACACACACCTGTCCGTCAGGAACTACACAAAAACACACAGACACACACACACACATCCTTCAGCAACTACACAAACATACCACACACATATCACACCTGTCCTTCAGCAATTACACACACACACACACACACACACACACACACACACACACACACCTGTCCTTCAGCAACACAAATATCCCACACACACACACACACACACACACACACACACATCACACCTCTCCTTAAGCAACTACACAATCATACCACTCACACACACCACACCTCTCCTTCAGCAAGACCATCAAACAAACCACACACACACACCACACCTGTCTTTCAGAGACTACACAAACATACCACACACATCACACCTGTCCTTCAGCAACTACACAAACATACCACACACATATCACACCTGTCCTTCAGCAATTACACACACACACACACACACACCTGTCCTTCAGCAACACAAATATCCCACACACACACACATCACACCTCTCCTTAAGCAACTACACAATCATACCACTCACACACACCACACCTCTCCTTCAGCAAGACCATCAAACAAACCACACACACACACCACACCTGTCTTTCAGAGACTACACAAACATACCACACACACACACACACCTGCCCTTCAGCAACTACACAAACATACCACACTCCTTTTCTCCTAAAACTAAAACACACCTGTGGTGAACCCCTCTTATTAGTTTGTCCTGTAGAATGGTGACATTGTTTACTGGGGTATTAGTGTTGTAATATTGGGGGGAACTTCACTCCCTCACACACTGGGAGGAACACATCTTCCCCACTTATGAAAGAATCTGAGTGTGTAATGTGTCACTCACCGTAGGACTGAGGTCACAGGTCCACTGCTGAATGCAAGAGGAGGCTCCATGGACCAGTCACTCTTCAGAGACACACAGCTGGGTGCTGGAGATGATTCACTCTTCACAGACGCACAGCTGGGAGCTGGAGACTCTGCTCTCTCTACCCTGATGAAGATGAGGAAAGTGTTGAGTAATTACATCCTTCACTACATCTCATTTATCCTGAATATTCCCTCTTCCTGTTTCCTCAGATTAAGTGCTGATGGAAAGCTCCTCACTGTGGGTCAGAGGTTCCTCCTGCACTGCTGGAGTTATGAGGCTTCATCATGGAGTTGTTCCTCTTCACACACACACAGCTGGACACTGGAGATGCTGCTCTCTGCTCCCTGTCAACAGTTCATACACACAGAGTGAATCAACACTGAATCAAGGTGTTAACATATTAAAAATAAAACTCATGATGTCAAACATGAAACTTAAGTAAACACTGACATTAACAGTGTGGCTGGAGAACTGAAACAGTGATGACGGCAGATTACTGAACACACTGTAATGGATTCAGTTACATATTCCTCTAAATACATACAACAATATGTTATACAGAATTTAGAATTAACTTTAAAAATATACATAAAGCTGTGTACCCTCATTTGTCAGTTTTACATCACAATATTTCAAACATTTTAAATTATAAATCTCCATGATAAGTCTAATCATAAGCCCAAATGTTTCTCAAAGTCCCACAAGGGTGTCACGTTATGGCCCCACCCCTCCTCAAACGTCTTCGTGTGTGTTTTCGTGTGTGTTGCCTCGCCCTCTCGTGTCATCCACCTGTTCTGTGTTAGGTGTAATCGTCTTGAGTGTATATATGTCTCCTGTGTTGTAGTGTGTGTTGTTGGTGTTTGGAATGTGCATATCGTTTCAGGTTTGTTGTGTTTTTGCATGTATGAAAAAAGTGTATTTCTGTTATCGTGCCACTCCTCGTAACGTCACAAAGGGAAGATGGAGGCCTTTTCTGAAAGCTTTTACTGTACTGATTTCAAACAGTGGGAAACTGGAATCTTAATGTTTTCAAATGTATTTAATAGGGCTGTCAGCATTAGCATTTATGATTAACATGTTTTTTTAAAGCAAATTATTCATATTACCAAGTTTGACCCCCACTTCTACCCGTGGCTTAATTATTGACAGGAATGACTGAGGAAACAACATCCATTGTGCTGAATGGCAGGTTTTGTTTTAAAAAGCTTCCTTCTTATTCAACTAAGCTGAGATGTTAAAGAACAAATGGATTCCTTTAACCAGTTTATCATGCATTAAATTATTCCAACACTACACGTGTAATTGTTTTATTCCACAAAATACAAGTAAATACTAGTATTGCAATACTGTATCAAAATGTTAAACTTCATGATTAATAATTATTAATCACAGTCTATTATGTGATTAACTTGATTAATTTTTAATCCATTGACACAACTAGCATTAATGAATTAAAATCATATACATCTTATGTTTGGATAGTGATTTTCTAAAGATTATCAGTGCTGGTACAGAATCCCCACAGTCCTGTGTAACATGGAGCACACAGCACTGTGTCTGTGCCCTGATATTTGTTACAGTTAATCAGTTAAAAACCTTGTGCTGTGTGCAACATATGTAATATATGTGGATGAAAACATAAAGGTCTCATATATGTGTCAAAGTTCCCTCAGCACTCAGATAGTGTAACGGCCCGTATGTGTGTACATCAGTTAGTTGTTCACTACATTTACAGTACACTATAGGTGTGGTATCTTTGTCCTTAATCAGTGTACATCAGTTGTTCACTACATTTACAGTACACTATAGGTGTGGTATCTTTGTCCTTAATCAGTGTACATCAGTAGTTCACTACATTTACAGTACACTATAGGTGGTGGTGGGAAAAGGGAGGCTTGTGAAACATTGAGATGTTCAAAGCAGTTGTGTTGAAAATTGATTCAAGGTTTAAAAACTGTAGTGAACACTACTGTAGGAAACTGGGATGACTGGCACTGGTTGGCTTTATACTGTGTTCAACCTGGTATGTTGGCCAGAACACTTAAAGCCATACTGAGTTCAAAGGTGTACTAACAGGCATGGACTTTGATGTTACAGAACTGTGAAGTAGAGAAAAGGTTACCCTATAGTATATAATATAATATGAGATCAAGTCTGTGTCACCAATCTGTGGTCTAAAACACAAATACAGCTTTTACTTTAAATACCAATGTTCTTTGTAAACAGCATGCACATTAAACAGAAAAGCATTTTACAGTTGATTGTAATGCCTATAGTAAGCTCAATATAATTGGTACTTGGCTGCCATCTAGCGGCAAATCTTTGGAACTGACTCAATGACTTGATAAACAAAGAAATGCAGTGACCACAACATTTAAATTACTGATTTAACCTCTCAAACTCAAGTACTGATACTCAAAGGAAGTACATCTCCCAGCTGATTGTTTTCTGTTGTGTTCTGTAAGGCATTTCAAATTCTTTGTATTTCAGTTTCATGTGTAAATCAGGACATTTAGAAAGAAAATCTATTAACAAAACGCCTGTATGTTTACTGGAATAAATAACCACATGGGTTCTATGGGTTCACATGTACTCTGTAGGGTTCAATGGGTTCACATGAACTCTGTAGCATTGTGTGGGTTCACATGAACTCTGTAGGGTTGTGTGGGTTCACATGTACTCTGTAGGGTTCTGTGGGTTCACATGAACTCTGCAGGGTTGTGTGGGTTCACATGTACTCTGTTGGGTTATGTGGGTTCACATGTACTCTGGAGTCTATGAAGTGCAGACCTATTTAATGAATTTTCTGTGTGGAACATGTTTCATCTACGGCAGAAGGAAATGTTGTGAATGTAGATAATTATGATTATGGATAATGAAAGTCAGTAAAGTAAAATGAAGGAGCAATGTCTCACATTTATATATGTATTATTATTATTATTTATATTTATATTATAAAATATTAATTGTTCTGCTGTTTTGGGGCTGAGTCAGCTTCTTCTCTTCCCAAAATACCTCCTCAGTCTTGGAAGTTTAATTCAGAGTGAACACTTGTTGCTGGCAAACATAGGTGTTTTTACCATTATATAAAAGACATATAGCACATTATGTGGACATACAGCACATAATAATAATAATAATAATAATAATAATAATAACAATAATAATAATAAGTTCAATTTATATAGTGCCTTTCATAGACACAAGGTTGCTTTACAATGAAAGTTGAGAAGAAGTAAAATAAATAAGTAAATAAATAAAATTGACACAAATTGACCATACAATAATTAACAACTATGGATAAGAAAAGAGGTTATGAAAAGTGTTGGGAAAAGAGGTATATTTTTAGTTGAGATCTGAAGGAGAAGACTGTGGAGCAGAGACGGAGAGATTGAAGTAAGGTGTTCCAAAGTTTTGGGGCCATGACACTAAAGGATCTGCCTCCTACAGACACCAGTCTAAACTTCGGGATGGAGAGGAGACCTGCATTAGGAGATCTGCATTAGAGGACCAAAGTGTACGGGTGGGGCAGTAAGGGTGTAAGAGTTGAGCTAGAGAGGTGCAAGACCGTGGAGAGCTTTGTATGTAAGGAAGAGGATTTTGAGCATGGGCCTAAGCCTAGCAATATTACGGAGGTGAAAAGGGCATTTTTGACCAGAGACATTATGTGGGGTTCAAAAGAGAGAGAGCAGTCAAAGAGTACGCCAAGGTTCCTAACCATGGATGAGGAACTGATCAAGATACCATCCAGATTTAATTTAAGATTGAATAATTATGACATTTTGGACTTTGGGCCAATAAGTAGAAATTCCGTTTTATCAGAATTGAGTGTTAAGAAGTTAATGCTCATCCACTGCTTGAGATCTTGGATACAGGAGAGTAAAACAGGAAGTGGTAGGGTAGTGTTAGCCTTGGTGTTAATGTAGATCTGAGTGTCATCTGCATAACAGTGGAAATGAAGACCATGCCTGCGGATACTCTGACCAAGGGGTAGCATGTGAACAGGAGAGGGCCAAGGACAGATCCCTGGGGAACACCTTGAGTGACATTAGCAGTATGTGATTTGGGTTTACCTAAAACAACATACTGTGTTCTATTAGAAATATAGCACATCACACTCCTGACAGTAAACCAGAGGATTTCTCTCTACATACACTTTCTATATATTAATGTCACTATATCTATCCTACCTACTGCTCACTGGATGTCTCTCACTAGCCTATCAGTCAATATGTCCAGTCAATATCCTTCTATCTAGACAACACTGAATCTCTCCATCTCTCAAATTCTCTATTCTCACAAAAACCCTTTAAGTTGGGAAGTGTCTTGACTTATAAGCATTCATAGACTTTGTGACTGAGACAGATGTGTGATCAGGTTTGTTTCAGACACTGTCAGTCAAAGACAGGAGCGGCAGGTTCTGTATCACACCTGTAGAAACACAAGCTTCGTTTAGCCGTGGTCACGTGACATGGCCGTTTTGCGCAACACTTCGGATCAGTGATTCAAAGCGCTGCGCTTCAGAAACTCGAAACAAGCGTAGAAACGTCAGTGTTGACCGTCCGATCCCAAACTATAGTTAATAATACAGATAATTAACTATACAGGGAATCTGACCTGTCCACTGAGGATTTGGACAACACTACAAATGACTGAAACTGAACAGGAAACTAACTGTAAAAAACAACTGGGAGCATTTGGAAAGATTACTGACTAACTACGACTTAAAATCGAGATTTACAATAACTGACAACGTATATCTGAGCCAGTTAAATATTTTTAAAAATATAACTGTGTGATTGTACTGGACCATTTTAGTGTCCGTCATTTTAGATGCGCACCGTTAACTTCACCAGGACTTTAATCTTTTCATTTAATCCACGTTTGTGTGGACCTACGATTTAAACACACAACTATGTACTTACAAGACACGCTGTTTAAACTGCACCGACATCGCATTTTAACAAATAGGATGAACATACCGTGAAATATTTTAAACTATTTAAATATTTTAAATATCTCCAATCTGCCCAACTTTCAATAATGGTGACAGTTCAGAAAAATAGTTCCGTTTTCTTGAGAAGGAACTAACTACAGGAACATCAGTGGGCGTAAGTAGAGCACATGTCAATCATTTTCGTATGAAGCCAATCACACATTTCTTATTCTAGTCATTTTTTGTTAAGACAATCATCAGCCAAAGTTAGCTGTCCATCATTTTACTGCAGCCAATGGCTTCACAGTCCCGCCTACACGGACTTGTTTTGCGGCTAGGTTGAGAGTAAATCTCCACTATGTCGGCACGTTGAAACATTTCGGAACTTAACAAACCATTTTGTTTGTAGATCTAACTTACGAATGATTGTAATTTAGATAATCAGCTTCACAATAAGCCTGTAAGTGTGTGGACATTCATACCATGTTGTGCATATGACAAATAAAGAATCTTCTTAATGGCTGAACGCTGGGCGTGTGTGTGTGTGTGTGTGTGTGTGTGTGTGTGTGTGCGCGCGCGCGCGCGCGTGTGTGTTCTTATTTCAAGTATTGTGGAAAAGTATTTGGTACATCAGAAAACTACATGACGTACTTAATAATAATAATAATAATAATAATAATAATAATAATAACACAATTAAATTCATGCGAAACATAACTACCAGTTTGAGGTTTTACATTTGGTGTGGATTTTTTCAGAGAATCAAACTTCTTATTAAATCACATTAGATACAATCACAATAGATAACTCCATATAACATTAACACATAATATTCTACATTGTAAGACAAATTTAGGAGTCCTAAATAAGAAGATTATTTTGTATAATAAACACCGAATACAGAATACATAGAACACACAGAATACATAGAACACAGAACATAAAGAAGACACAACACATAGAACACATAAAACACAGAGAACACAGAACATAGAACACACAGAACACATAGAACACAGAACACACAGAGCACACAGAACACATAGAACACAGAACACACAGAGCACACAGAACATAGAACACAGAACACATAGAACACAGAACACATAGAACATAGAACACAGAACACACAGAGCACAGAACATAGAACACAAAACATAGAACACAGAACACATAGAACATAGAACACAGAACACACAGAGCACAGAACATAGAACACAGAACACATAGAACACAGAACAAACAGAACACATAGAACACAGTACACAGAACACACAGAGCACACAGAACATAGAACACAGAACACAGAACACAGAACACAGTCTAAGAGTAAAAGAATAGCAGTAAATGTGTATTAGCATTGCTGGTTACATAACAGTTGATAATTTACATTTTATATTAAATAAATGCCATGCAGAGGAGATAAAGATGCAAGACAGTAAGAATAAATAACAGCTGGATCAGTGGTAGTGTTCCTCTGTTAGAAGAAGGAACCAAACACAGGTTCCTCATCATATGAAAACTGTATTCAACTATTAAGTGAGCTATCTATGAGTAAGCTATCTAGGTGTCCTTTATAGCAGTCCACAGCCAGATTCCATTGAGAACTTCTAACCTCACTACAGAGTGTAATTAATGACTAGTGGGATTTCATAAATTTGCATATGACATATTTATTAATTATTCGATATTACCTTTTAGCACACAGATCTCTATATAACAATAGAAAAGAGAAGATAAAAATGGATATAACAAACTTATTCTCAGCTTATTCCTTTCATAAACCTAAAATTCCCAAACCAACAAAATCCCACATAATCATACTAATTACACCAGAACACAAAAATAAAATACATGTCAGGCCTGATTCAAACACAATGGCCACTTCACTCTAATGAGCACAAAAAATGACAAAGATTTTCCCTCCCATGGTCAGTCCTTTTGGTACAAACGTGAATCTCTCCTCAATCTGAGATAGTGTAGTATCTGTAACATGCTATCCCTCGGCGGGCTAGTAACACTCACTCTGAGCCCCTCAGAGACCCAGGACGTTATCCATCTTAAATGCCAAATGACACTCACTCACTCACTATCTCTCTCTCTCTCTCTCTCTCTCTCTCTCTGGATGGATGATATAGTAAATGATAAAGTAACAGTCTTGACAACTGCAGTATAAGCAGGTTATCTTCTTCCATTTGGGATGTTATAACTTGTAGCCTACTAGTCTAATACGCTACTTTAGTACACTAAGTGAAAAGAAAATAAAGCTTCACTTAGTGTCACGATTGGCCACCCTCCTGGCGTCCCCGTTTCCATGGTTTCCCTGTCGTCTCTTTGTTTTCCTTTACTTCCTTGTTGTTATTCCATTCCTTAGTTTCGTTTTCTCCGCCCCTCATGATTTACACCTGTGTCTTGTTTAGCGTCCATTAGATCATGTATTTAAGCCCTGTGTTTTGTTTCCCACGTTGTCGGTTATTTTGGTTCATCTAGTTGGTTGTAGGTTTGGTGAACCATGTCTGTCTGGTGTGTCCTTCGATTCATTCAGTATGTGAGGTTCTTGCTGTTTTGTGCCCTAACCTTCATTATCTTTATTATCCTGGTTCAACTATGTTTATTTATGTTTGTTTGTTAATAAACTCCCTCTGCACTTGCGTCCATCCCCTCGCCTCACTTCATGCTTTACCGTTATGCTTAGACACTTCTCACAACACACCCATAAGCCAGTTAGACACAAAAGAGTATTATGCATACTTGATCTGAAAAGAATTATGATTCTTGATCTGAAAACCCAAATCACCACTGTACTCTAGTACATTTAGTAATAAGTGGCAACTTGGCAGAGGTGGGGCCACAGTGGTTGGTCGAGCAGCCTTCCGATTACAAATACAAGTCAAGTACCTTAACCACTGAGCTACCACTCAGTGGTGTGGTGTGTGGTTTGAGAGGATGTGCTGGAGGTTATGAACGACAGTCTCACAAAAGGGAGCACTCATTATTTGTGGGTATAATTACACACAGAAGAAGAAAGCACAATGTCAACTTCTGAATTTCATTTTATGGCAATCTAAGATGGCAGTGTGGATCAGTAGGAAGTGTTTAATTGAGGCTCAGAGAGAAAGTAGTATTGTAAATGTGTTTAAAAGATTGGTGAAGAGTCGTATAGTGTTAGATTTTAAGTTTTATTCTGCTATGAATGATATGACTACTTTTGGAAATATTTGGGGTTACAATGATGTTTTGTGCTCTGTGACAGATGAGGAAGTGGGTTTTGGTGTTTTTTTAATTTAAATGTTCTTTTTCCTTTTTGAAATTGTATGCTGTGTTTGAATGTGTACGAATATCATAATTGATTATTAAACTTTATTGAGAAATCTGAGAATGTCTCTCTGTCCTTCTCCGTCTCGGTCTCTGTAGGGCGCTCGCGCTCTCTCTCTCTCTCTCTCTCTCTCTCTCTCTCTCTCTCTCTCTCTCTCTCTCTCTCTCCCATCTGGAGTCAAGGTCTCGGAGAGGGAGAGAGAGAGAGAGAGAGAGAGAGAGAGAGAGAGAGAGAGAGAGAGAGAGAGAGAGAGGCGACCCAGACTCCAGATTGAGGGAGAGACAGTGGAACAGAGAGAGGGATGGGCGCACAGGCACCCAGACTCCGGATGGAAAGAGAAAAATGGAGGGAGAGAGAGATGGAGGGCCGCATGGCGACCAAGACTCCAGATGGAGTGAGAGAGAGAAATAGAGGGAGAGAGAGAAAGAGGGTGAGCCGCATGGGGACCCAAACTCCAGATGGAAAGAGAGAGAGAAAGAGAGAGAGAGAATAAGTAAGAAAATGTAAGTTCAAGTAAAAAAATGCAGCAATCATAAATTCTCCAACCCCAAACAACTTCAAAACACTCAACTGAATTTCCCTTAGAAACCTATATAAGGAAAAACAGGAAATTATTTTTCCCTCCAAAACAACATGGAAGCTTCTCCACAAAAAAAAATTCACAGGTAAGTAATTTTTCTCTTAACCTGTTTTACTTACTTCATTAAAATATACAAACGTTCCTGGCCAGATAAACATTATACTTAAGCTCTAGTAATATATTATAAGAACAATATTTAATCTCAAATACTTACACATATTTCTCTTCCTCTGCAGGTCCTCACTAAATAACACTATTTCCATGTTAACCATCACTTAATAAATCACATCATCAACAAAGTTTTACCAAACAATTCCTGTGTATTAATTTACATGCACACATATATACACACACAGCACATGTGTATCTCCAACACAGTCCATATGTACACACTGTGGTGGAGGGTAACTGTCACAAGACTTTACACTCATACTGTGTACAACATCTGTATCTCTGTCACTCCAACACTCAGAAAACAGAATGAGAAACCTTTCACAGTTTCCAAAGATTTCCACCTGATTGGAAAGATTTCTGTAGATTTGTACAGAGTTTAACACAGTGAGGTTATGATTCCACAGCATGTGTAAGTTGTAGAACAGTATTTATGACATATGTACAGAAATCAATTGCAGCTCAGTCCTTTATTGGAGCATCATTTATTGTGTGTTGTGTGCATATGTGTGTGTGTGTGTGTGTGTGTGTGTGTGTGTGTGTGTGTGTGTGTGTGTGTGTGTGTGTGTGGTGTCCTTTGTTGGAGCATCAGAGGGCTGGTTTACAGATTGTCATTTATACTGTGTGTGAGTGTCAGAGAGAGAGAGAGAGAGAGAGAGAGAGAGAGACAGAGAGAGAGAGAGAGAGAGAGACAGGTGTATTGTGTGTGGGAATGAAGAAAGAGTGTGTGAGAGGTTGCGTGTGTGAAAGAGGTGTGTATGTGAAAGAGAGGTGTACAGTGCATGTTTGTGTGTGTGTTTGTGAGAGAGAAAGAGAGAGGTGGATTGTGTGTGTGTGTTTGTGTGTGAAAGAGGTGTGTTCATGTGAGTGTTGTGTGCGCGAGACAAAGTGAGAGATATAGAGTGTGTGACAGAGAGAGATGTGTAGCGTGTATGTGTGAGAAAGAGAAATGTAGTGTGTGTAAGAGTATTTGTGTGAGAGAAAGCGAAAGGTGTAGAGTGTGTCAATGTGTGTGTGTGTGTGTGTGTGTGTGTGTGTGTGTGTGTGTGTACGAAAGTGTACCTGTTAAACATTTTAATAAATTGTCAGTAACAGTTGATAAGGTTAATTGGGGCACGACCCTGATTAACAGGGACATTTTTTTATGAATTTTAAATAGTTTATTAGTGATTAATAATTCAGTCTCGAATCACGAGAGTCGCCAATCTGATATGTCATTATTGCGGGCGTCTACCAAACATTATAATATCACTCTGGGCTCGCAGACGTTATAACCAAAGTATGTTTATTGAATAAGCAGAGATAAGAAAAACAATCATTGACTAGGATTCTATTAATGACCAGGAGTGTCTAGTTCACTAGACTCACTATAACTATCATAACCATGTGAAAATGATCACTGATGATTTGTGGTGAATAAAAGTAGCTAACTAGGCTAATAACGAAAAAAGAAAAGTGAAACTGTGTTAAGCAACCTGTGGGAATGCCCAACCAGCAATCTACTACTATCTAATCAACCAAACAAGACCAACGAATTAAACTTATTAATCAAACAAGAGTCGTGGTGAGAGAACACGAGTGAAGTGTAATAGATGTGTCAGGGGGAAAAGGGGAAACCAAGCAGCTGAAGGGGGAACTAATTCTAGGAGTGAGGAGGTTGTATCACAGGTGAGAGGAAAGAGTTAACTAATCTAATCTGATGTATAAACAATAAAGTTACTAAAGTTACAACCGGTAACATAAAAAGGGAAATGCCTGTTCTCACGACTCACTGGTGCTCGACCACGTAAAACCGTCTTGGTGGCACAGAGAGAGAGAACCAGCTTTCTACTCCCATATACACTGCACACATTGAACATCTACCTGCGTTGGTGTGTCCATTTTATTTTTTCTGTGTGCTTCCTCAAATATTTTAACTGTTTGTGTACATCTGTAACGGTGAGTGGTAAGGAGGCGGACGCATGTGCGGAGAAGAGCAAGCTTTATTAAGGGCAAATCCAGAGTCGTAGTCGTTAGGATAGGCCAGGGTCATAGAGCCAACACGGAGATTTACGGGGATACATTATAAACCAAAACACATGAAGGCAAACAAGGGAAGCAGGCTGTAACAGAGGCTTGGAAACACGAAGGCTAAGACAAACAGTCAGACTAGGATACACAGAGTACAAACTTATAGATACAGATATGGGCTTTCAAAAATATCCAAACATTCAAACATCCAATACAACCACATTTAATAAACAGCCAAGACACAGAGAGTAAGACGGTTTAAATCAGGAACTTAACAAGACTAGAAACAAGGAACAGGTGTGGAAAACAGATGAGGGGCAGAGAAAACGAAACCAAGAAATGGAACAACTAGGAAGTAAAAGAAAACAGACACGATTGGGAAACCACGGAGACAGTGATGCCAGGAGGGTGGACAAACGTGACAACATCCAAAAGCCAACATGAAACACACTGCTGATATGATCTACAGAGTCATACACAAGTTTCAGACTCTCTCTCCTGGCACCCCAAACTTCATAATGGGAGATTTTAATCATTGTAATATGAGAGAGACTCTCAAAGATGTCCAGCAGTACATTACCTGCCCTACAAGAGGAAATAAAATCCTGGACCATGGTCATGCGTCTATAAATATGCCAATAGAGCATCCAGGAACCCTCACTGGCTGTATGTGACCACCACACTGTTCATCTGGTCCCAGTATATAGACCAATTTTAAAGAGGGAGGAAACACAGTCTAAAATGGTTCAGGCCTGGATTGACGATGCAGTGAAGTGTCTGCAGAATTGTTTTGATCGCACAAACTGGTCAGTTAGGCTTAACAGTTTTAATGGTGATAGGGAGAGACACCAGACCAGTTAGATTTAATGGTTTTAATAGTGATATGGAACTGCCTGAGGCACTTAATGCTTTTATTTGAGATTTAAACAGTCTCACTCTCTTCAGGTAAATAGAGTGTTCAGATATATACAAGTACACAGTAAAAACGAAACAATGTTCCCGGACCATGGTGCAGCATTTAATCTTGTGTGTAGATGCGTGTGAGCTCACACTGGACCCCAACACAGCACACACACTTCTCTCTCTGTCTGAGGGGAACAGAAAGGTGACGCGTGTGGGGTGGGAGCAGTCATATCCTGATCATCCAGCGAGATTTGATTACTTGTATCAGGTTCTCTGTAGAGAGAGTCTGACTGGACGCTGTTACTGGGAGGTGGAGTGGAGTGAAGATGCTGCTCTAGCAGTGACATAAAGGAATCAGCAGGAAAGGAGTCACAGATGACTGTGTGTTTGGATTCAATGTAAAGTCCTGGAGTCTGTACTGCTATGACAACAGTTACACTGTCTGGCACAATAAGAAGAGAACTGACATCTCTGCTCCCCCCTCCAGCTCCAACAGAGTAGGAGTGTATCTGGACTGGCCTGCCAGCACTCTGTCCTTCTACAGTGTCTCCTCTCACACACTTACACACATTCTACCCCACATTCACTGAGTCCCTCTATGCAGGGTTTAGATTTTGGTGGTCTCATTCCTCAGTGTGTGTGAGAGAGCTAGGATAGTCTCCTGTGTCATGGAGCAACACCAGAGTCTGCAGGGAAACATATACTCCTCTACACACACAACTGGTGAACATCATAATACACACATGCTTGCTGAGTATAAAACACATACACACACACACACACACACGTTACATCTCTCGCAGTATACACTACCTCACGAACACACACCCACACACACACACAATGCAATCATAACCTCACTGTGTTAAACTCGCTGTACAAATCTACACATTAAACATGGAACTCTTTGGAAACTGGGAAAAGTTTTTCATTTTGTTTTCTGTGTGCTGGACTGATACAGGTGCAGATGTTGTACACAGTATGAGTGTAATGCCTAAAGGATTTTTACAATAAAATACTGTCAACACTCAAAATCTCATACCATAACACCAAAACAGCACACACTGCTGAAACTGGTACCTCCACAGATAAATAAACCAAAAACAACTATCCAACAGCTAAATAACCCCTCAGCCTCAAGTTCGCCACAGCCAATTAGCCATCACCACAAATTACCCCACAGTCCCTCATTAACAACCAAATCAGCCAAATTGCCCTCAAAAAATTCCCCCACAGCTTAAAAACCCCTCAACAACAGTTACACCATTAACTAATAGCCCTCAATCACAACTACCCCAACAGGTAAATACCCACTCATCCTCAACCACCCCACAGCCATAGCAACACACTAGCAACCACTTGACACTCCATCGTAACCTCCTAGCAAGACCATAGCAACCAATTGGGAACCCATAGCAGTGACCAGAGATACCACAGCAACAACCTAGTGAGACCATATCAACCACTCTGTAATACCCTAACAACCACCTGGGATACCATAGGAAGCACCTATCAAGATCTATAGCAACCACCTAGCAAGACAATAGCAACCACTTGGGACTCCACAGCAACCACATAGCAACTACCTGGGAATGGCTCAATAGTATTTCAGGATTTCATTTTATATGTAAACTGCATTTGATATTTCACAGTATCAACATTAAAAAAACACTAAACAACCCCTCATCCTGAACTACCACTCAGCCATTTAACCCTCAACCAAATTTACCCCCACAACAAAATATCCCACAACATTTACCCTAGCAACTCCATAGCAACATCTTGGCAACATCCAAAACAACCATCTAGGGACTCCATAGCAACCACCTATCAAGACCATAGAAGCAAATTGGTAACACCTTAGCAACCACATTTATTATACTAATAGATAGTCCATGATTTAGGTCATATAAAAATAATAAACTGATTTTTAAATCTACCCTACATAAATGCTGTTTAAACATGATATTTTAGCTGTTGAGACATATTGTAGTCAGCTTTTAATCTAATGTCACCAAGTTGCCCCCTTTCATTACTGTAACGTCACGGAAGGGCGTGGAGCAGGACGCACAGACTTCTCACGGCTTGTGAAACATTTAATGACACAAAACATAAAGACGATGGTGGCACTCACAAATAACATTAACAACCAGCATAGACACACTTAACACTAATGACTTTAACATTAACACAAGCTAGTCAAACAAGGTTACTAATATCACATTTGGACGCTAACAAACAAACATCAACACACTACATCAACAACACACTGCACACTTTGACACGGGTTTATATACATTTAGACAAGACGAGGTGCAGGTGTGTGCAGGCGTGGCCATAAACACAGATCCTCCCGCTGCACGTGGCGGGCCAAACCACGTGACTCGCGGAGGCGAGCGTTCCATCACAGTTAGCAGTTACCCCCAGTGTTTCTATACTTGTCATTTGTCTTTTTTCTAATGTCACTGTGTAAGAGCCAAATAATTTCCCCACATTACGTCATCATTGTATAAGAGCCAAAATTCTTCACAGAAATGCTTGAGTCAAATTACTTCATTTAATTCATCTTACATTCAGACTGGCCACAGTTGCTCTGGTGGCTGAATACTGAAGGTTTTGCATTATCCCTGCACATGTACATTTAGATGGTAAAAAGTCATGACAGTTTTATGAAGTGTTTAAGATGGAAAAAAAGGCCAAGCCACAAATTTAATTCTTGACACTGAGATGACGTGAGGTAATCTGAAACTACAGAAATATAAATGTGGACATCAGTGTACATTTACAGCATTTGATGACTTACAGAAGTGCTTTGTAGTCTCTATCAAATACAGATGCTCAGGTGAAAATAGAGAGGTAAGTGTCAATAATACTCAGGCTAAAGTCCAGCATAGAGGGGAACTTGACTGTGGACCAAAATTTCATAATTATGTTATGCATTATCCGTTATGAATTAATATGTTCTTAGTGTGTTTACCCTTTTATTAGCAGCAAATACCCTGAGTATACATATGCATTAGGGATCCCTTGCATTACATGTGTTTAAACAGAATCCAATATGACATATGACCAGTTGTAAAAAGACTGCATTCTGAAGTTAACTGACTATGCATTCTGAAGTTAGGTGACTAACCAA
The DNA here is from genome assembly GCF_041902795.1 of Electrophorus electricus. NCBI lineage: Eukaryota > Metazoa > Chordata > Actinopteri > Gymnotiformes > Gymnotidae > Electrophorus > Electrophorus electricus. The sequence continues at coordinate 12,481,184 of NC_137497.1, read as the reverse complement.
CATGTCTTGCACTGAGTACAGGTCAAGATCCATTGGTCTGTGCACAACAATGCTCATATGACAAAAGCATTTAAATTTCATATATGTATTGTTCATTTACATGTTTAAGTACACTGATATTTTCATATAATGAACAATCTCAGTAACTTCAGAACCACCCTAGTTATGCAGAAATGGAACCCCAGTTATGCAGAAACTTTCTACTCACTTTTAATGGAACTGGCAGACCTATGGACATACAAACACAAAAGAGAAATATTTAAACTTATGAAATGTCTAAAACAATACGTTTTATCTTGCAAACAATGTCTATTAACTAAATGATACTAAATGCTTGTAAACATTTTATGTGATTTCTTTCAACTCATATGACCCTGCTTTATATGAAGAGTGCATTTTGAACAGTTACTGAAAGAACGAGTGAGCTATCTGATGCTTCCATATACACCTATAAGTTAATTTATTACATCTTGATCTACTGACTGCAGGTGTAATGGCAACCTGCAAACAAGCATCAGAACAGAGACACATTCATTTCCATCATGTCATACTAAGGTCACTCCATACAGTACAAAATTAGGCCCACATGTCAATGTTATGAATTATGAATTTGTATCAAATTGCACTTACACAAACCGTCAAGTGTCTCACCAGCTGTTAAACCTGCAAGCAGTGTAACAAAAGACAAACAAAATAAGAAATTTGACAAAAAGTTACCTTAACAGGCTACAGTATCACTACTAACAGCTATAGCTAAATACTATAACAGTCACAGATTAATATGAAAGCTTCATCTTACTTTTAGGTGTCATGGTACGGCCCCTCCCACCTCAAGTCTGCGTGCGTGAGCGTGTCTGTGTGTTCGTATTGCCACGCCCTCTTGTGTTGTGCACCTGACCCTTGTTGTGTGTAGTTGTCATGAGTGTATATAAGTCTCGTTTCGTATCATCAAAGTTGTCGGTGTTTGATCCAAGTGTTAATACGTGTATGTTTAATGTGTAAATAAAACGTATGCTTATGTTCGACGTGCCTCGTCCCCGCATCCTGCTTTATCCTCGTCCGTCACAGAAACACCGACCTACCAAGGATGCCTGGGAAAGGCAAAAAGAAGAAGGAAAAGAAGGGAAGTCAATGCCCTCCCACAGCACGTGTAGTGAGGTCTCCCGTGGTCCTGGGCACCCTCCTGACTCCAGGTGCAGATCCAGGTACGGAAGCAAGGGAGGTGTACGGAACCCCCGGCGGGGGACCTGGACTAGTACAACGCCTTCCAGTACTCGGAGTCGGACTCTGTGGACTCATACTGTCCAGCGGAGAGGCCTTCCCTCATCCTGGCCTCGCTCCAAGGAACTACCGGGAGGGAGGAACCTGCTGAACAATTTTGGGGGGGCCCTGTGTATGGTCTGGGTTCGAACGGTGCAGAGTCCTATGGAGAACAGCCGGATCAGGAGGACCGCTACTGGGAGATGGAGTCTGCTGGGTTCCTACGATCCCTACCTGGACGATCATATGGGAGACAAAGATTATGGAGAGACAGAGGAGTGCAGCGACGTCTGTCTGCAGTCGGAAAGTTGTTCCGATTGTGAGGAGGAAACTTCTATGGAAGTAGAGTACCCTCATAGGGATCTTCTCTCCCACAGCGACACCAAAAGTTCACACAGCAAGGAGCCTCCAGCACCCAAGGCACCACCCAGGACACGCCGCCCAGGTGCGAGCTAGCGAACAGAGGCGGCTAGCAGGGAGGCACTGTTGTCAAATATGGACACTCCCCCGCTTGAGGCGAGGAGCTCTAGAGCGTATGCACCTACGCCGAAGCCTTGTACAGGCAAAAAGGCAGAGGCACCAGTACCAGAACTGGGACAGTGGCCGCTACCTAGGCTGGCGAGGGACACTTCCCACCAGGATGGTCAGTCTTTGACCCAGCCGACGACTGGGGGACTGGCTGGAGTTCCTCCCCCCTTCCCTGGGCTCTTGAATTTGTGTGGGGTCATTCATGTGCCTGTGCCTGTCATCGTGTCTGTCCCGATTACACTAAATGTACCAGTCGATTTGTTCCTCTTTGTGCCTGTTAGTGTGTGCGTCCCTGTCTGTCATCGTCTTGGTCCCTGTCTTTCCCCCGCTGCCCTGTTTGCGCTTGCCCGTGGCGGGTTGTCTGGTCCTTCAACGTCACCTTTTGGCGTTGGTCTCGGGGCCGCAGCCCGGTAGGCTGACGCGCCAGGAGTCACGCCCTTGAGGGGGGGCTCTGTCCCGGTATGGCCCCTCCTCCCTCAAGTCTGCGTGAGTGTGGGTGTCCTGCTTAGCCCTCGTCTGTCACATTAGGAAATATGAAGTTTAACGCTATCTGTGAACCTATGGAAAGAGAAACACACCATTATCTGAACGCAGTGATTATAAAAGCATAATATTAACAAAGGGCTGAGACATTGTTTCATTTACCCAGATACAAATAGGCTTTAGCTAGTTAATATTTTTGTATGCGTACTGTTATGTACCTGTCCAAGCTTATAACTGCATTTTACAGAGTTCAGATCATCAATGGTCAGTTTCTGAACACTACTAACCAGACATTTGTTTAGATTATAAACCATTTTCAACAAAGTGTTAGCACTGTCATGGCAGTGGCAGTGCTGTGAAACATCAGTAACAGTAGTGTTGCCGGGGTTTCATATGTGCCAGTGTCATTGGTAGGTTAAGAAAAATAAAATACTGCTGACCTGGGATCAGAAACGGACAAGTCATAATGTACTAGACGATGGTTAACCTAAACCGTGTATGGAAACAGACAGGATATAGTCTTTAACTGAACATCTACAAGCTGTATCTACAAGGTAGGTGTTTCTATTAATGTGGCTGGAGAGTGTATAGATTTTTGCTGGTTGGCCAGTGTAACTTGCAAAAACAAGCAATTTTGTGGAATACTCTCTTATGATTCAGCCAGTAGCTAATTAGGTCTCGTTTAAATATCTATCATATTGCTTTGCACTGGCACATGGAATAAGTAAATTATAGTTGTGTAGACATAAAATGATTGATAGCACATTCCTGAGTCAATTTGGACTTGTCCCAAAGGTACAGCTGCTGCTATACCTTGTAAGTTTATTTTGGCTAGCCCATAAAAATCTTTAGTTTCTTAATCCTTTTCCACCTGCACCTTTACAAACTTACAATTTAGGAAAAAAGAGAGAAAAAACTGACTTACCTTCATAGCTGTATGGGTAGTGGAACTAAACTGAATGTCTTCTTTGTTTTTTTCTAATATAGAGATGGCTGATTTCCAGGTCATCCGACAGGCTGATTTTGTGTAGTGCAACTTCTCTCCAGAGAGACACATGCGTGCTTTTTTCCTGGAAGCAGCCCAAGTGGTCGGGCTGAAACGGCCCCATCTTTTGGAGTTTTATGGTAGTCAACTTTAAAAAACAAATTAATAATAAAAAGACGAGGCTATTTAACATAATATTAATTGTTTTAATACATAATTAATAGACCACATCCAATTACATTCTCAAATACTGAAGATGCCATTGTATTAAAAGGCAAAATCAACATTTGCTGTGGTGCTTCCCTGACTCACAGTTTATGTAAGAAAGTGTATTGTTAGCCATATGATATTTGGAAATGATTTCATAGACAGTATTTATATAAATGTTCTTAGATACAATATATAAAATTCATTTACACTCTGCTATTGTGAGGACACCAATGGACAAGATTTAAACAGTCAATCGAGTTTAGAGTTTAAAAACAAACATTTGTGCAAGTATCATGTTTGTCATTTCAGTAATGGTTTGTTATGGTCGGTATAAGATGTGCAGATTAAGATTAAGGTTAAATTTATCTCTTATGACACTAAGGGTCATAGCATATATTTAATTAGGCTAATATTTTTACAAATAATACTTACACTGACAACCCTCCCTGAGAGTGCACACTAGTCTGCTTTCCAGTCAGGAAGGTCTTTATAGGTTGGGGAGGGAGGACAGACAGCATTGCGGCATTATACTTCCAGATCTGAAGATACTGTGACTGTGGATGGACTGAAATACATTTTAGAGCTGCCATATTTTTCTGATAAATTGTAACTATTGAAATAAGACAACCAATTCGATGACAATCATCATTTTTTTAAATGGGCCACTACAAAATGCTCCCCGTCAGAGCGAGCACAAGTAGCAACCCTGTTGGTGGACTTAACCAGCACACCTTCCACTAATTTGTATGTCTCTGCTCTCTCAGCTGTATATGTAGCCACTCACCTCACCCTCACAGGTGCTGGCCTGGAATATGGAGATGCCAGTTTGGAAAACATTCTAAGGGATCAAGAGAAACAAACCAAAATTAATGCTAAAATTGATGCCTAAACATTTTTTAAATCAGCATTAATGTACATTACTCAGGACTATGTTAATAACATGTGTTTGAAAATGGACTTTGATAAAAGGAGCTTCTTTGCAGTTAATCAGATAACTCTGTATCCCCAGCTAGTGAAGCTTAAGTGCTATTTAATTGTTGTTTGAAATATCAATCAGTCATTTTCAGTAGCACAGGTCATTGTACCGCAAATGTTAACTTCAGATGAAGTGGAAATGACTTCATTAACTTCATTCATTCATTCACCCACAACTGATAACCAAGATGTCTGAGAGAAAACTTGCACTGTGTCCGACACAGACAAGTTAACGAGCAGCTAGTTAGCTTGGTCTGTCAGTCTGGCCACTAACTTTGCCCATTAAATCTCACTTTTACAGTAAAGTCTGGACGTACCGAGATGGGGAATAAAAGCCATAGAAAGAAATTGAGCGCAACAAATTGAAGGGAAAATGTAAAAAAGGGAGCCTGGCTTCACTTACCAAATGCTGTAAGTCAGAAGTGTGGCAGGGTGCTGGGACAGCAACGGGAGAGCCAATAAAAATTGGAGAAGCACATTGGAACAGACCAATGGTGCTCTGCGGCGTTTTGGAGAATATTGGAACAGGCCAATGAGAGGACGCAAGCTCTCTGGAACACACTGGAACAGAAAATCAGGGTCAGTGGAATGAGTCAACATGTGGAGACGGACAGACCCACAAAAGATAAAGAAAATGAAAGCTAAACACGATAGAACCAACACACTGACAGAAACACAACTGGGAACAGGTTACAAGGCAACAACATGAAATGAAGAACACAGGCGACATGAACAGGAAACATGATAGGACCTTAGTATAAATGGAGGCTTAGTACAATGAACACAGGCTGAGTGAACAATAACCAGCGGCAAGACTGGAGAGACACTAGAAATATATACACGTGTTAACAAGGAATATACCCACGAGTTAACAAGGAACATATACACGAGTTAACAAGGAACAACTAGAAACAGGAGAAAACAGGCAGAACAACCAGACAAGGGGGAGTAACAGAAAAATCAAAACAAAGAAGCTCATGGAAAGAAAACCAAGTTGTAAAGCCAAAACAGAGCTTGACAGGATTGCTAAAGTGACCGAGATGACAGGGAGGTGACAACCGTGACAATGCAGAGTAATAATAATAATAATTACTCAGATATGCAGGAATATACAGTGCAATAATAATTACTCAAACATGCAGGAACATAGAGAGTAAAAGTTACTCAGGCCTACAGGAACATATAATTATTCAGTCATATAGGAAGAGTGTTCCAAAGTAGGACACTGAAGGCACTGACGTTTATACCTAAAATGTTTGTTGAGACATTTACTCTACAACACAGTGCTCCAATATTCCATCATCATCACCATCATCATCATCAGTCTTTTCACCCTCGTTGAAGCACACTGGGATGTGACGCAGCTTACATATGTAGTACAGACCTCATCCTGTATCTCATCATCATTACATATGTAGTACAGACCTCATCCTGTATCTCATCATTACATATGTAGTACAGACCTCATCCTGTATCTCATCATTACATATGTAGTACAGACCTCATCCTGTATCTCATCATCATTACATATGTAGTACAGACCTCATCCTGTATCTCATCATCATTACATATGTAGTACAGACCTCATCCTGTATCTCATCATTACATATGTAGTACAGACCTCATCCTGTATCTCATCATTACATATGTAGTACAGACCTCATCCTGTATCTCATCATTACATATGTAGTACAGACCTCATCCTGTATCTCATCATTACATATGTAGTACAGACCACATCCTGTATCTCATCACTACATATGTAGTACAAACCTCATCCTGTATCTCATTACATATGTAGTACAGACCTCATCCTGTATCTCATTACATATGTAGTACAGACCTCATCCTGTATCTCATCATTACATATGTAGTACAGACCTCATCCTGTATCTCATCATTACATATGTAGTACAGACCTCATCCTGTATCTCATCATCATTACATATGTAGTACAGACCTCATCCTGTATCTCATCATTACATATGTAGTACGTATTAATACTACTATATAGTAGTATTTATTTAGGTAGTTTGTTAGTTATCTATGTATTTATTTCCAGCTTTTAAAACTGTTCTGTTGCATCGAAAAGCATGGCATTTGTTGTTTCAATAAAAGCAACTAATAAAACTAAATGGACTGTTGTGCATGTCATTAAAATCTTATTGCTGATTTGGGTACATACATCCAGGGTTTGGCAGAATACTTTGATGGTTGAATAATGTGATGTATTCTATTACAATACATAAAACAGTAATTTATTCAGAATACATTTAGAATGCATCCAGAACACATCTTACTAAGTCACATTTAAGAGCAAAAATATTTTATATATTTTAAATTGAAGTTCTAAATTGTGAACAGCTTATCATTAAACAAAACTGATAAAATGCCATCAATTTATGACTTTAGAAATTAAAGAATTATAAATAATTATTATTATTATAATAGTGCTTTTATAAAATACTCTACCTTATTTGATGGTAAAAGTTAAAAGTGTTCAAGCTTCAAAACGCTTTTTCTATTTCCGACTCTGTGGTCACTGTAGAATGAATCAAGCACGAGCACAAATCCATTGGTTTCATTTTTGAAGCGCGAGGTTCAAGTGTGACATTTAGCGGTGAGTTTAAAAGTGTTTGTATGTCGATGTACTTCTGATTACCGTCCAAATATGCGCGCTAGCTGTCAGAAAGTCTGATTTATGAACGCAACTAGGCAACTGCATAGATAATAAGTTAATATGTAATATTTAGTGCAGCTGTTTTAAAGTTTGCATGTCTGCTAAGAACTCTGGTTGGTCTCGCGGACTGTTGAACGGGTTCATGTGTTCATTTAGGGACTTTAGCTCGTGCACTGAGCGATAGTAGCTGTGCGCTTTGTTCCCTCCGCGTGCTGTTCTGCCTTCTTATGCTGCAGTTCAGTAGATGGACTGTGTGTCTCCTGCGTGCAGTTACCTCAGTAAATGCGTTTGGTAGGAGATCATGTCCATGTGGCGTACAAACCTTTATTGCTATTAAATAATAATAATAATAATAATAATAATAATAATAATAATAATAATAATAATAATAATAATATTCAAAAACACTATCGCACTCTGTGATTAGCCAGTGGGTTTCACTGCCTCTATTTTTTATCACACATTTTTCTCCACAATAATATTTGCGAGGTCGTTAGATAAACAGCCCAAGTACGAATGTTGCTACATAAACTCAGTGGTCACTTTATTAAGAACACCTGCCTTGCACCTACAGTAACTGTCTAGTTTAGTACATACTGTAACGCTTGGAGTTAGTCCTGTTTAAATTATACTCCAACCCAGATGAGCAGATCTTTGGAACTGGTAGAGAGAAGCCTGTGAAACACGTGGAGGAGATGCGGACCAGAATCACTCAGTTTAGTAGTAAACTTGCTGGTTTATTCACCACGTGCCACAGGCTGGCTCCTGGAGTATTGTAGACAGCTCATACATGAGTTGTAAAAACATCCACAGCTCATAACGCGTTACTAAAGAAGTAAATAACGATAAATAAAGAGCTGGGTCCGGCAACGTCCGTCACGCACAGTACAAAACCAACTCTTCCGCGTGGCCTACTGTATAACTACAGTGTCTGTCTCACTCATAGACCCCATTCATAGTCAGCTGGCTAAGGTAGCATGAACACAGTGATCCTTTACTAATAATGTCGTAACCTTTTTTTCAGAACACTGAGAAGGGATAGGTTGCTAATGGCCCGCCCCCAGAGTGACAAAATTAATCAATTTCATTGGACAGATTTCCTGTCACTTTGCTAATAGACTTGCATTTCAGAACCATTTAATTAAAAGCTCACCAGAATGGTCATGTAGACACAGACATAGAAGGCACAGATGTCCCTGCAGTCGTACGAATGAGCAGTATCAGTCAGTTCTGCTCTTACATAGAAATGCATATTTGAGTAACCAAGAATATTTAAGTAGTCTGAGTGAATGGTTGATTATTTTTAGTTTTACTGTATTTATAGAGAGAGCATGATACCAGTTTTTCTCTACTGATCTGATACTGATGTCTTGCATTTGATTGTCGCCTGATGTAAATACCAATCTGATATTTTTTCATTAAAAGCCACTGTGGTTCAGTTGTGTAGGGGATTATTTAGTGTGGGATGTATTTTATATATGTATAATTATATATTATATATAGATACTTGCGCTGTAACATGCATGGATATGACAGATAAAATAAATAACATTCTAAATAATAAATATTGTTTACAAGTTGATATTTATTGCCTTGATATGAAACATTTTCCTCTATAAATAAATGACAGTATTATTTTGTTTCATTTGTTTGATTTGTTTCTCTTTATCTACTTTCAGGACCTTTTTGACAATCTGATGAAGTTTTAGTTCATATATATGTAGAAATATAGAAACTTCTAAAGAGTTCCTAAACTTTCAAGCACCACTGTAACGTTTTATACTCTCTTTTCTTAATGTGTCTTTCAGGTTCTTTTCCTTCAGTAAAGGTGAATCTTCATGATGATGCTACTCTCCCCTGCACTCAGACATGTTCTGGTCTGGTCACATGGACTTTATATGATAAACCACATGACGTACTGGCTCAGTGTAACCAGACATCCTGCCAGTCAGAGGAGGGATTTCACATGTCCCATGATCAGTACCTGAAGGGAGATCTCTCCCTCACCATCACTGATGCTGATTACACTAAGAGGTCCTTGTACACCTGCGCCTGTAAAGGTCAAGAGCGCTGTGATGTGAGTCTACAGATAGAGGGTAAGTGTCCTCAATGGATTACCTAGTTATTGTTACTAAACCATTATTTATGTAGACAGAGAGAACTTTAAGTAGAACTTAGAGTATGTTCTAAGTAGAACATAGAATTGTAAACTTCAAATATCAGATATGTGGGGAAAAACAGAAGGAGCTTGTATGTAACGTTTAAATGTTTATATCAGATTTGCCGTTCTGAGGTTACATGGTCAAATCAGTTGTATATTACATTAAAGTTTCTAATTGTTTTTTCCAAAGCCTGTAATTCTTCAGTTCAGATTAAGCCTGGTGAACCTCTGGTGCTGGATTTGCTCATATCAGAGTCAGTGGAGGTGATTTATAACAGCACAGGTGCAGCTGCTCCCTCTAGTGGACAGATCTGTACAGTGGCTGGACACTCACTGAAGTGTAAACCTGAATACACTCAGAGAGTGTTGCTTATCTCTGCTGTGGAGCTGCAAGGAACCACACCATCTGATAGTGGAGTTTACATCATCAGAGACACTAAGCATGAAGAGATTATACAGACATACACAGTTACTGTGGAAGGTAAGTATGGTTACTGTGATTTTAATGTTGCCTAGTTACTTTTTGTTGGGGAAGGGGGTGTGCGTAGTATCAGTAATTATGTTTACATGCACATCCGTGGTTCCGTATTAGTTAGACTATGAATGCTGGGATCATGTAAACAGCGTGAACTGAGTGTCATAGTTTGAGGTCTTGGTCTTAGTTGAGGTCCTGTTTATCAAAGTATATCCCCAATAGAGCATGTGGACCTGGTTGATTTTCACTGGACTCTTTGAGGTGGATGGACATGCTTGAATCCAGCCACTGATGTTTTACACCACTTGGTGTGATGCTTGCTTGCTGATACCAAAACAAAAGAGTGATTGAGTGGGAAAAATTTGTGTTTGTTTACGTCCCCTTCTTGATGCTCCTCCTCCACTTGATCAAGTCTTCTGTCCTGTGCTGGAATTGTTCTCGGCTGCGGTGTTGTCTTGATTGGCTGCCTCATTCTACCCAGCGCATAAGGGGAATATAAGGGGAAGACTGGGAAGAAGCGACAGACAGAGATACATCTTCACTGTTGCTGAAGCTGGTTGTTTGTTCAGTGAGTGTTTGATGATTGTTGTGGTTTTGGGCCTCTGCTTCCCCTTTTTCTGGACGTGTTCACTGTTGTAAATATTATTCTGTGTATAGTGTATTGTAGTAGTCCTGCGTGAATCGTAGTTGGGAAGTTTGGAGTTTGACACCTTTTTTATTTGCTCAGTTCTTTACTTCTGTTTATTAGTTTTTGGGAGTAGGGAGGGTTATTGTACTTAATTTTGTTTGTGTTCATTTGGGACAGTTGGTTGTTTGGACAGAAGGGCTTGGTGGTTGGCATGTTTGCCTCTCAGCCTTCGAGTCCCTATCTGGGTGGAGTTTCCGTGGTGTTCTTGTGTCTGTGTGGGGGTCGAGTCCCTATCTGGGTGGAGTTTCCATGTTCTCCCTGTATCTGCGTAGGTTGCCTCTGGAATCCTCCCAAAAACATGGAGGTTAGGATGATTGGATACTCAAACTGTCCTGTATCAATGTGAGTTGTGCATGAATATAGATAAAGATAGATGTGTGTGTGTGTGTGTGTGTGTGTGTGTGTGTGTGTGTGTGTGTGTGTGTGTATGTTCAGTGATGGTTGGTGCTCTGTCCTGGTCTTAACCTCCTCCCCTTCTCCTACACCTGGTTCTCCTGTAGTTTCTAATAGAGAGAACACTGTGTGTAAATTGGCTGCTGCTTCTCATCTGTCTGTGAGTGATTTGAGTGTGTCCAGCTATGGTTGGTGCTCTGTGTGTGTGTGTGTGTATATGTCCAGCTATGGGTGGTGCTCTGTGTGTGTGTGTATGTCCAGCTATGGGTGGTGCTCTGCGTGTGTGTGTATATGTCCAGCTATGGGTGGTGCTCTACGTATGTGTGTATATGTCCAGCTATGGGTGCTGCTCTGTGTGTGTGTGTATATGTCCAGCTATGGGTGGTGATCTACGTATGTGTGTATGTCCAGCTATGGGTGGTGCTCTGCGTGTGTGTGTGTGTGTATGTCCAGCTATGGGTGCTGCTCTGCGTGTGTGTGTATATGTCCAGCTATGGGTGGTGCTCTACATATGTGTGTGAATGTCCAGCTATGGGTGGTGCTCTACGTGTGTGTGTGTATGTCCAGCTATGGGTGGTGCTCTACGTGTGTGTGTATATGTCCAGCTATGGGTGCTGCTCTGTGTGTGTGTGTATATGTCCAGCTATGGGTGGTGATCTACGTATGTGTGTATGTCCAGCTATGGGTGGTGCTCTGCGTGTGTGTGTGTGTGTATGTCCAGCTATGGGTGCTGCTCTGCGTGTGTGTGTATATGTCCAGCTATGGGTGGTGCTCTACGTATGTGTGTGAATGTCCAGCTATGGGTGGTGCTCTACGTGTGTGTGTGTATGTCCAGCTATGGGTGGTGCTTTGTGTGTGTGTGTATATGTCCAGCTATGGGTGGTGCTCTACGTGTGTGTGTATATGTCCAGCTATGGGTGGTGCTCTACGTATGTGTGTATATGTCCAGCTATGGGTGGTGCTCTGCGTGTGTGTGTATATGTCCAGCTATGGGTGGTGCTCTACGTATGTGTGTATATGTCCAGCTATGGGTGGTGCTCTACGTATGTGTGTATATGTCCAGCTATGGGTGGTGCTCTACGTATGTGTGTGTATGTCCAGCTATGGGTGCTGCTCTACGTATGTGTGTATATGTCCAGCTATGGGTGCTGCTCTACGTATGTGTGTATGTCCAGCTATGGGTGCTGCTCTACGTGTGTGTGTGTATGTCCAGCTATGGGTGCTGCTCTGTCCTGGTCTGAACCTCCTCCCCTTCCCCTGCACCCTTCAGTCCCACAGGGGTCTGTAGTTTCTGACAGACTGTGTGTGTAAATTGGCTGCCGCTTCTCATCAGTCTATCAGTGATTTGAGAATAAAAGCTGATTTCTGTCTGTAAAGTGTCCTTGAGTTTGAGAAAGGCGCTAAATAAATGTAACCAATAATAATAATAATAATAATAATAATAGTAGTAGTTTTATTTCTAGTGTGTCTTATGTTTTTTTTTTTTTTAGTTTGGCCTTGTCTGCTCCTGAAGCTCAATCCCTCTACAGCCGACCCTCAATAAATCAACAAATACTTCAGCCTCAATACCACTGTTTACTGTAGTAATTATGCTGTGTGTTAATAAGTAAATGTAGTCAGTGATGGTGCAGTAATTATGCTGTGTGTTAATATGTAAATGTAGTCAGTGATGGTGCAGTAATTATGCTGTGTGTTAATATGTAAATGTAGTCAGTGATGGTGCCGTAATTATGATGTGTGTTAATATGTAAATGTAGTCAGTGATGGTATAGTAATTATGCTGTGTGTTAATATGTAAATGTAGTCAGTGATGGTGCAGTAATTATGCTGTGTGTTAATAAGTAAATGTAGTCAGTGATGGTGCAGTAATTATGCTGTGTGTTAATATGTAAATGTAGTCAGTGATGGTGCAGTAATTATGCTGTGTGTTAATAAGTAAATGTAGTCAGTGATGGTGCAGTAATTATGCTGTGTGTTAATATGTAGATGTAGTCAGTGATGGTGCAGTAATTATGCTGTGTGTTAATATGTAAATGTAGTCAGTGATGGTATAGTAATTATGCTGTGTGTTAATATGACAGACTGGAGCTTCAGCAGTGATCATAGTTATGACGGAGCACAGGTGGTGATCAGGGTGGTGGTTGTTGTTGTTGTTGTTGTTGTTGTTGTGTACACCCCCCCCCCCCCTTTGTGTAGCTCATTCTCTCCACTGGTTCATTCACTTTGAACTCTGAGTATGTTTCTATTCTACATTTAAAACAATATCTCTCTACAAGATCCAGATTTGTTTTAGTTTGATTTCTAAACAGTTCTCCATCACTGTACTAGTTACTTCCTGATTGAATTTGATTGAATTTGATCCCACAATCCCTCTTGATCTTGTCACAGTGACCAATCTCGTACATACACATATAATTATAACTCTGTATGTTTAAATACACACACACACACACACACAGATCCGCACTGCCTTTCTCTGTCCCATTCAGGGGTCAAAGATCAGTGTATGTATACATGATTAGAGCGCTCCTGAAGCTCACCTGGTAGAGCAGGTACAGTAAGGTTTGATTCATATTGATGAATATGTATCAATCACTATAAGAGGATCTGCCCAGTACTGTAAATATGTTTATGGAAATATTACTATGCGATCCTGTGATGTAATTTAATGCAACTGTAAATACTTTTGTCAAGTCATGGAAAAACAGACAATTTTGTCTGCAGTATCTTTGAATAGTTTAAATAGTTTAGTTGCCATTTGTCAACATGTTTTATTTAAGAGTTCCCCTTATTGTTCAGGTTATTGTAATGGTGAGCGGTAATGAGGTGGTCGCATGTGCGGAGGAGAGCGAGATTTCTTAGGGGCAAATCCAGAGTTGTAGTCAGAGTAGTCCAGGGTCCTAGAATACATAACAAAAACAAGGGCTAGGATAACAAAGCCTAGGAAACACAAACCAAAAGCACACGAAGGCAAACAGGGAAAGCAGCTATAACAGAAAGAAGTAACATACGGAGTTAAGGAAAAACAAAACAGCTAGAATCAAACAGGCTAACATAAACAGAGGCTTAGAAACAAAGACGAGCTTACACACATGCAATACATGCAATACATGCAATACATGCAATACATGCAATACATGCAATACATGCAATACATGCAATACATGCAATACATGCAATACATGCAATACATGCAATACATGCAATACATGCAATACATGCAATACATGCAATACATTCCACACAAACACACGCAATGAACAGCAAAAACACAGGGAACCAGACAGGGTTTAAATACTTGAACTAATGAACACTAAACAAGGCGCAGGTGCAAATCATGAACAGTGAAAACCAAAACAGGGACTGGAACAGGACTGGAAAAGTGAAACATGAGAAAGGAAACCATAGAGACGGACAATAGGAAGGACCAAACAAGACATTTATTCATGACATACATTCTGTTTCACAAGTGATGGGCACTATGTCCACAAACTGGACAACAGACTAAAGCAAACCAGGGGGAAAGAGAAGAAGAAAACACATCTGAGAAATTCATCTCATGCGGTTGTGAATCCAGATTAGATTACAAGACACTTTTCTTGGTTTCTGTCTTTGAGGTTGTGATTACATTTTAATTTTTGCCTGATTTTACATTATCTACGTTTTGTCCTTTTACTGGAATCCCAGAGATGACCATAAACATCTTACGAGGCTTGTTTTAAATTTCATAGTTGAATTTCCTCTCAACTAAAACAAAACATTTATTTTTTAAATATCTGCTGTGGAATTCCCTACATGTTCATGTGAGTCGGGTAGAATGTCAGGCTCTCTTGTTAATGCTTCCTTGATGTTTTTAATATGGTGCACCTCCTAGTTTGAGTGGCTCACACCCCTCACTTCTACTCCTCATTCTCACCCTTCACTCCTATTTACTCTCTCACCCCTCACTCTCACTTCTCATTCTCACCCCTCACTCCTACTTACTCTCTCACCCCTCACACCTACCCACTTTCACCCCTCACTATCACTGCTCACTCCTACTCCTCACTCACCCATCACTCCTACTCACTCTCACACCTCACTCTCACTCATCACTCCTACTCCTTACTTTCACCCCCCTCCTCAATCTCACCCCTCACTCTCTCCCCTCATTCCTACTCACTGTCAACCCTCACTCTCACTCCTACTCCTCACTCTCACCCCTCACTC
This sequence comes from Electrophorus electricus, assembly GCF_041902795.1. Taxonomy (NCBI): domain Eukaryota; kingdom Metazoa; phylum Chordata; class Actinopteri; order Gymnotiformes; family Gymnotidae; genus Electrophorus; species Electrophorus electricus. The sequence goes on along the minus strand of NC_137497.1, from coordinate 12,466,137 downwards.
CTACTCACTCTCACCCCTCACTCCTACTCACTCTCATCCCTCACTCTCACCTCTCACTCTCACCCCACACTCCTACTCCTCACTCTCACCCTTCACTCCTACTCCTCACTCCAAGTGAGATACTAGTGATGGCCCCTACTGTGCCGAGGCTTCGGAGCACATGTCGAGAGCTCCAGGAAGTCTTTTATGAAACATGTATCGAGGCTTGCTTCTTTAAGGATGAATGACGTCACTGATGATGCCTGAAACCTCACTGGTTCAGGAAGCATTTCGAGTGTTGGCACAATTTATGAACACACATAAAGCGCAATGGATCCATGCAAAATTTGCATGTTTGTGTTCTGTCAATTTGCCTGTGACATTGATGAGCTTGTTTTCATGGAGCCTGCTAAAAGGAAAAGGGTTTCCCCTGTATGGAAACACTTTGAGCAGATCTCTACAAATAAGGTATTGCACATAATATGCCTGTAAATAATGAAATGTGTTACTACTATAATATTCACAAGTCGTTTTTTTTTTCCATTCCAAACCACTGGGATACAACAACAACATCTCATCTGTGTTATTGTACTTGTCATGTATAATGAGGGGGATAGAGTTGGATCCAGCCAAGGTGGGTATGGGTTTCCAATTTTCATATTTGTTAATCAACCATGATAATAATGACATTGACCACGATGCTACATTCATCACACACATCAAAAAATAAAAACAAAACATGTGCACATGTTCATGTAATGACTTCTGACATGCAAATACTGTAATTAAACCATAACCTAATTTAATTTTATTCACTGTTAACATTAATATGCATATATATATATATATATATATATATATATATATATATATATATATATATATATATATATATATATATATATATATATAAAATATAATGTGTATATACTGTGTATATATATATTTATATACTGCATTATTCTCTGCACCTTACATGTTATTTGCAGTTTGGATTGGATTACAAAGTGTAAAAATGACAAAGTGTAATCTAATCTTTACAAAGCAGTGACCAGAAAGGAAGAGCTGGATGAGGCTTTGGTCTTCATGATTGTTAGAGACACACAGCCATTTAGCACAATTGAGGATAAAGGCTTCAGGGATTTAGTAGCAAAATTTGATCCAATCTATATTTTCCCAACTAGGAAAGTATGTGTGGTGACATGGATAAATTATGAGAGTAGTATTAAAAAAATAATATTTTCTTCCTTCCCTTTAGACCGCAAAGGCCATGGTTGAGACCAAATATCAACAAGAGAAAGAGAAGACCAAAGTTGAGGTCCAGAAAGTTCCTGCAGTGAGTGTGACAGCAGACAAACTACTTGGCTGTGACCTGCCATTTTATAGATGACAACACATGACTGAAGTCCACATTACTCGGTGTAGTGAAATTCCCACAGGCGCACACAGCTGAAAATTTGGCCTGTGTGAAATCCTCTCTTATGGAAGAATGGGAAATAAAATCCAAAGTAACATGTCTAGTTACTGATGGCGCATCTGATATGATTGCCTGTGGTAAACAGCTGAAGCTGCATCATGCCTTCTGCATTGCTTACACCCTGAATATAGTTGTTAAAAAAGCTCTTGAACTAACCCCAGTGCTGTCTGCCATTCCTACAAAGGCAAGGAAGCTGGTGGGCTATTTTAGAAGCAGCACAACTGTCAAAGTTAGTAACATTATTTTCACATTTGTTTACACATTGTTTTATATTGCTACATATGTAACGTTTAGGTTTTTATTGTTAAAGGAGAAGCTGGACCTTGTTCAAGAGCGTATGGGAAAACCAAAAAAGAAACTGATTCAGGAGGTTGAAACAAGGTGGTACAGCAACTTTCAAATGCTGGAGCGATTAGTAGAACTCAGGGAGCCTGTAAGCATTGGCAGGCTTACAAACTGGTATTCCTGCGCTGACCTCTGATGAGTACAATAATGTTTGTGAGCTCCTGTCTATACTGTCTCCTTTTCACACGGCCACTGTGGTGCTGTCAGAGGAGAAAAAGGTATCTGGCTCCAAAGTGGTGCTATTATTGAAAATGGTGGAAAAGATGCTCCAGGAAGAGGCAGCAAAGGCAACGGTCCCAGTAGCTAGTGAACTGGGAGAGACCTCATCAGGCTCCTTAGGGAAAAGCTCCACACAGCATGAGCATTATATCACTGGCAATGCTACTAGACCCAAGATACAAATCACTTGGATCCTTTAGCCCAAAAAAGGCAGATAAAGGAATAAAACAACTCACCTTTGAATGTACCAATGTAATAGGGTCTAGACAGTCACATTCAATACCAGCTGCAGCTTCAACATCACAAGATGCTGTAGCTGAAAGACCTGGTTAATATTTTTGCATTGGATTAAAGTCAATTTCAGAGTTATGACCTCATTCATATTATCTGGTTTTGCTTCTCAGGAAACAAACTGTGGTGTGATTTTGATGCCACATTCATGGAGGCCAGAAGAACACACAATGTCACTGCTGATGCCACAGTTGAAGTGCAGACCTGGCAGAACTGAAGAAAAGCAGAACACAGGGTCCCCTCCAGTACTGGGAGAGGCAGGGGTGCATATATCCAAATCTCTACAGGTTTGCTGTGGGATACTTGTGCACCTCTGTCTCCTCAGTACCATGTGAAAGTGTTTTCTTCAAAGCCAGGGAAGTTATTTTCAAACAGAGAAACCAACTGCGTCCAAGCACAGTGGAAAAAATATTATTTCTTAATAAAAGTGAATAAAGTCACCACAGTATTCATAAGCATAACCATTTTCCCATCTTTGAACAACACTGCAACAGTCTTAAGAACATCTCAACATAAACATCTCATGTCCTATTTGGTTTATTTAAACATTGACTGAAATCAACCTGTTTTTTGACACTAGTAGACCTCCAAAACCATTACCTACACATCAAAAACAGATTAGATGAATGAATGAACCACACAAAATCATATTAAGGTGTTTTTATTTCTATTGTTGGCAGTGACTATTCCCATGCTGTCACTGGTGCAAAACAGCCAAGAGATCCATCACAAATAGTTGAAATGACAATAAAGGTTTAGCCAGCAGGGGGGTTTATGTGCACATGAAGCCTCCAGATATGAACCTTTTTTTGAACCAATTGGATGGAAAGCTTCAAGGATTCATCTGGCAATCACTACAAAAACAAACAAAAATGTTTTAAAAAATAGAATTTAGCATTTACAAGTTACAAGTTCAATAAAAGAAAATCAGCAATCATAAATTCTCCAAAATAAGTCAACATCAAAACTCCACTCTTGAAATTTCCTTTGGAAACTAATACAAGGAAAAACAGGAAATTGGGTGATGTCACTTCCTGTCTTTAAGCAGGACAATTCCCCATAAAGCTCCCCTTCAAAGACAACATGGAAGACTCTCCACAAAAAAATCACAGGTAAGTTCATTTTTTCTTAATATACTTTTGTTTTACCTACTTTGTTAAAATATACAAACTTTTCTGTGTTAATCCTGTGTTTTAATTTACATACATATATAAATATATATACACACAGCATATGTGCATTTCAAACCCACAGTCCATGAACACACTGTGGTGGAGGGTAACTATCACAAGACATTACACTCATACTGTGTGCATCTGCACCTGTATCACTCCACCACACAGAAAACAGCATGAAAAACCTTTCCCAGTTTCCAAAGATTTCCAACTTTAATGTGTTGATTTGTACAGAGACTTCAACACAGTGAGTTATGATTCCAAAGCATGTGTAACTTGTAGAACAGCGTGTATCATACGTACAGAAATAAACTGCAGCTGAAGAGTCCTTTAGCATGATTTATTGTGCATGTGTGTTTTTTGGGGACTTCTCACTGGCACTCACAATTTATTATTACATGGGTAGTACACACACACACACACACATACTAACAAGCAATTTTTACATGTTTATATGTCATCAAAGGTACAGAGATATTATTGTTTATTTTATGTTTCTTTTGAAAATGTTACTTTGCTAATCGCAATGTCATGAAATCTTGTATCCTGTGTAAAAACCCCTGCTGCTGTGGTTGCTATGGTGACAGCGATGCTTGTTAATGTTAGCGCAGATCTTTTCGACATGTTATTGTGTTGTTTTTTGTTGTTGTGATTTTCTATCTTTCATTGGTTAAATGATAGAATATGGGTTTTCTGGTTAAGTTTCACTTTCTAAATGTTTACTCGATTTGTAATCAACTCGTTATTTTTAGTATTTTAACATGCTGTTTGTAGTGGTTGATCATTCCTGTTCATATTTGTTATTATGACATTAGGCTACTTACGTTATTTATGTGACCTACAGGACATTGTTGTGCTGCGCTTAACATTACACAGCACAATATAGCAACTTAGATTTCCAGATAATTTTTTTTTTTTACTAACGGACCTTGAGGGGAGGAGAGTCTGCCAGTCTCTCTCTCTCTCACATGCACACACGCACGCAATTTCATTTTTCCATGTTTTTACAGTAAAGGTTCACAGACCCAGTACTGCCGCTTGCCTCGTGATGTTAACAGTGCCAGAACAAAACGCAGCATCACAGCGAGTAGACAGAATTGTCGGGGTACACAAGCTGGCTTGGTATTGTGAAACAGTGCGGTTGTGCACAGCTGGATCTCTTGAGTTGTCGCGTATTTGTTCACTGAACGTATGGATGGACAGGTAGCTAGCTCACGTTAGTTGTAGGAACTAACCACAGCTTAGCTTGCTCTAGCTAGAAGTGTCCAATACAGCGATACGCTGTATAATGATCCCATAAACTAAACTTCATATCATTTTAAGCAACGGATCATCCAGCATATTGCAGAGAGGAAGAGCATGTTAAAGCAATGAAAAAAAGAAAGCAAAAACATGAAGGCATTGTGTAAGGCATTGTTTTATCGCTTCGACAAGAGCTTAATCGGGTGATTGTGTCTGTAGCCACGCTGTCGATGTATTGCATAAAGGCGCATTTTTCGCCGTTTTCATCGCTTACGGCCATACCACTCTGAACACGCCCGATCTTGGAAGCTAAGCAGGGTCGGGCCTGGTTAGTACTTGGATGGGAGACCGCCTGGGAATACCAGGTGCTGTAAGCTTTTCTTCTTAGCTATGTTTCTTTTCATTTTTGCCCCTTTTCACGTACAACGTGGCTTCATTTCTTTAGGGTTTTATTTTATGCTTTCTTTCTTGCTTTTAGGTTTAGAACTGTAGCATTTTGGAACTTAGTAAGTGCACCGGGTTCTCATAAACGTATGTATGTTTGTCTTATCTATTTCACCAAAACAACTCCATGTTTCTTTACTTTTACATCTTTCTCTTACCTTCATGTATTATGCCGTTTGTGTGTGCGAACACTTTCGGAGCAATTATATAGGTGCGTTGGACCGCACGCCACTCAAAGCTTTTATTAACGGAACTGGAGGTTGGTTGCGTCGAGTTCAACTCCGTCCAATCATTTTGGGATTAGAACATGGTTTTACTCTTGAATCCCTTTCGACATTATATGTGCTATGTACATTTTAATGGGTGTTGTTTTGGGAAGGGATAGACTAATTTTAGTTACTGCAACCTTTCTTTCGTTTGCTAACTATATTCATTCTGTTCCTTCTACCAGGGGAGCCAAGTCTGTCTCTCACTCATACACACACACACACACACACACACACACACACACATATTCAGCCATTAAGAAGATTATTTATTTGTCATTTGCACAACATGCTATGGACGACCACACACTCTAAATTACAGTCATCTGTAAGTTAGAGGTACAAAGTGGTTTGTTAAGTTCCGACGTGTTTCAACGTGCCGACATAGTGGAGATTTACTCTCAGCGCAGCCGCAAAACAAGTCCGTGTAGGAGGGACTGTGAAGCCATTGGCTGTATAGACTGTATAGTGTATGATTCGCTGCAGCAAAATGAAGGACAGCTAACTTTGCCTGCTGATTGTCTTAATAAAAATGACTATTATAAGAAATCGGTTGTGTAATTGTCTTCAGTCGAAAATGATTGACATGTGCTCCGCCCTCCACTTACCCACAGGTGTTCCTGTAGTCTCACCTTTCTCAAGAAAACGAAAGTATTTTCTGAACAGTTGGCGTTGTTGAAGGTTGAGCGGGTTGAAGATACGCGCGTTTAAAATATTTCACGGTAAGTTCATTCCATTTGTAAAAATGCGATGTCGGTGCAGTTTAAAGCAATATGTTTTGTAAGTACATAGTTCTGTTTAGGTTAATTCGTAGGTCAACCCAAAGGCGGATTAAATCTCAAGATTAAAGTCCTAACGCCCAGTACGATTGCATAGCTATATTTAAAATAATTTAAAGGGGCCAGATATATATTGTCAGTTATTGTAAAACTCGATTTCAAGTCTGTTAGTCAGTGATATTTTCAAATGGTCCCAGTTGAAACTCCTCTGGCCTAAACTCAAGTTCAGATTCCCTGTATAGTTCATTAGCTGCATTATTAATTATAGTTTGGGAGGGGACGGTCAACACTGATGTTTCTACGCTTGTTTCGAGTTTCTGAAGCGCAGCGTTTTGAAACACTGATACGAAGTGTGGGTCAAAACGGCCATGTCACGTGACCACGGCTAAACGAAGCTTGTGTTTTTAGAGGTGTGATACAGAACCTGCCGCTCCTGTCTTTGACTGACAGTGTCTGAAACAAACCTGAGCACACATCTGTCTCAGTCACAAACTCTATGAAGGCTTATAAGTCAAGAAAACACACCCAAACTTTAAGGGTTTTGTGAGAAGAGAGAATTTGAGAGACTGAGAGATTCATTGTTGTCTAGATAGAAGGTTATTGATGGGACATATTGACTGATAGGCTAGTGAGAGACATCCAGTGAGCAGTAGTTAGGATAGATATAGTGACATTAATATATAGAAAGTGTATGTAGAGAGAGATTCTCTGGTTTACTGACAGAAGTGATGTGCTGTATATCCACACTGTCATGATACCCCCCCCGCCCAAATGTCTCTGTGTATGTGTGTGTGTGTGTGTGTGTGTGTGTGTGTGTGTGTGTGTGTGTGTGTGTGTTCATCTGTATGTGTTCCACACCAACTCCTCGGTGTGTATCATTAGTGTGCCTGTATATACGTCATTTGTCTAAGTGTGATTGTTGTCGATGTTTAACACTCATAGCCTGCATGCTGTCTTTGTTGTTTTATGTAAATAAATGTATTGTCATGATCAGTCCCTCCCAGCTTCCGTGTTCTGTGTTTTCCCTGTCATGTGTATTTTAGTTCCATGCCTTAGTTTCATTTTCTCTGCCCCTCCTATGATTGCTTACACCTGTCCCTCATTTCTAGCTTAAGTTCATGTATTTATATATTCATGTATATTCATATATAAGCTGCCTTGTTCCCTTAGTTTTTGGCTGTTCATTGTTGTTGTTTACTTTCATTTTGAATTGGTGCTTGTGTGTTTACTTGAATCTGTGTTTCAAAGCCTTTGTTTTTGTTAACCTGTTTTGTTTAGCATTCATGTTTCCTAGTCTGTTATAGCCTGCTTCTCCTGTTTACCTTCGTGTATCCTAGCCCTTGTCTTGTAATCATGTATCCCCGTACTCTTCGTGTCGGCTCTTTGACCCTGGACTGCCTTAGTGACTCTGATTTTGGATTTGCTCATAGTAGATCTCACTCTTCTCTGCATCTGCCTCCTTACTGCTCACTGTTACACGTATGTTTCAGTTTTGCGTAACTCGTCCCCACCTCCTGCTCTAAGTCCTCATCGTGACAGAAACATCGACTGTTGAAGGATGCCTGGGATGAGAAGTAAGATGAAGAAGAAGGGGAAGAAAGGGTGTAAACGCCCTTGGATGGAAACCCTCCATACTCTTGGGCTCTGTACCCTTTTACCAGGCGAAATTGCCACTGGAGGATCTTGGAGGGCCCTGAGTATGGTCATGGACTGGACTCTGCAGAGTTCTACGAACCCACTCCAGACTACCGGGACTGATACAATGAGGTCCAGTACTCGGAGTCAGACTCCACAGGGTTCTACTACCCCTCCATGGACTAGCATGAGGGCTGTGCGGATTATGAGAGGAATGGGGAGTGCAACGATGTTAGTCTGCGGATGGACTCGGAGTTCAACCGTGGGGAGGATCCCATAACAGTGGAGGAGGTCCTCCATAGGGACCCTCCCTCGGTCAGCGACACCACGTCTGCAGATTACAAGAGCCCGTCCCTCTCACTGTCTGTCCCCGTCACGCTGTCTGTGCCAGTCACTTTGTCCCCTTTATGTCAGTGCTTGTCCCTGTCAGTGTGTCTGTTGTCGTCCTGGTCCCTGTCCTTCCCCCTGCTGTGCTGCTTGCGCTGGCCCGTGTCGGATCGCTCGGTCCTCCTGCCTCGCTGTTCGGCATTGGTTTCGGGGCCGCAGCCCAAAAACAGCCCCTCCCCCTAAACATCTCCCTTTGTCTGTGTGTGTGTGTTCGTCTGTATGGCCACGCCCTAGTTGACGTTTACAGTTACTAACGAGCAGACACGTTACTCCATGTGCTCTCTATATAGATTTAGTTTCACTTTCATATTTTTCCATATTTCTCCTCTGGTAATACTGTGTTTCATATCAGCTGTACTTCCTTTGTCTATTAGTCCTTGGGTTTGGGAGGTTAAATCAGTCATTTAAATTTTAGTCATGGCCACTGCATTTCTTTGTTTATCTAGTCATTAAAGCAGTTCCAGAGAGTTGCTGCTAGATGGAACCCAAGTACCAGTTATATTGATCGTAGTATCGACGTTATAATTGACTGTGTAAACCTTTTCTGTTATTGTGAATGTTGTCATTTACAAACAATATTGACATTTAAAGTCATATCTGTATTTGTGTCTTAGACCACAGATTGGTGACACAGACTTGATCTCATAGCATTATATAATATTCTTTACAGTTCTGTAACATCAAAGTCCATGCCTTTATTACACCTTTGAACTCAGTATGGCTTTAAGTCTAGTTCTAGCCAACACACCAGGTTGAACAAAGTATAAAGCCAACCAGTCATCCCAGTTCCCTACAGTAGTCTACTACAGTATTCTGAAACCTTGAAACAATTTTCAACACAACTGCTTTGAACATCTCAATGTTTCACAAAATGTCACTTTTCCCACCACCACCTATAGTGTACTGTAAATGTAGTGAAGTACTGATGTACACTGATTAAGAACAAAGATACCACCACCTATAGTGTACTGTAAATGTAGTGAACTACTGATGTACACTGATTAAGGACAAAGGTACCACCACCTATAGTGTACTGTAAATGTAGTAAACTATTGATGTACACTGATTAAGGACAAAGATACCACCACCTATAGTGTACTGTAAATGTAGTAAACTATTGATGTACACTGATTAAGGACAAAGATACCACACCTATAGTGTACTGTAAATGTAGTGAACTACTGATGTACACTGATTAAGGGCATATAACAGACAGACATGTTGACAGGGTCAGTATCACTATTTCAGCTGAACACAAAAGTAACAGTGACAGAATGTTAATGCAACCAGAAACAGAATAAATTAATTCAATGTAAATATGATGATGAATTTATATTTGAATTTCTTTGGGTGTGTTAAGTACTCGATGCTGGATATGTGGGGTTAATTAATGCTTTAGCTGTTGATGGTCAAGTTGCCTGTGCTTTAAAACAGAGTGCACATATACGGGCTGTTACAGTATCTGAGTACCATATATGTAAACATGCACATATATATAATAACATAAGATGTCCTCATCCACATGTATTACACACTGTGTTACTTACTTTATTTATTTTATTTTATATGTCTATTTTTATATTATTTTTTACTTCATGTTTCATGTTTGACATCATGCTTTTTATTTTTTAATATGTCAATGTGAGTTTTGTCAGGCATTCACTCTGTGTGTATGAAC